>NC_133770.1:102308968-102384302 GCF_003597395.2 Chelonoidis abingdonii | reverse complement strand
AGGCAGGCGCTGTAATTCCTGTCTGGTGGCAGCGAGATAAGATCCAAGCTGGTAATTAAGCTTGGAGGTTCATGCTAAGCACCCAGATTTTGGATGCTAAGGTCCAGATTTGGGAGAAAGGCTTATGAGAGTTGCACATTAGCAGAGTGCCAATAATCTGCTAGACCAATATTTTCAAACTTCACTTCCTAACAATAGGTTCCCAAATCCATATATAAATACTTAAAGAAGAATGGCCTAATTTTCAGGGCCACTGTGCTCTCATTCCAGCCAATCTTTAATAAAGCATCTAAACCCTTCAACATTATTCTGCAGTAATGAGTTCTAGAGATTAATTGTATATTGCATAAAAAGGTCTTTCCCTTTATCCGTTTATTAATATGTTGTTTTTTAAGTCTCTCAAAGCAATACAATTTATGCGAACCCACATATTTTCCAATCTATCAATTTTTCCTACCTTTCCAACTCCCTTTAAGCCTCCATCATGTGGGTATGATGGGATAGGTAAGAAGAAGTGGAGAAAGCCCAGTGGTCCTCTCCTGGAGTGCAGTATTTAGTCACATGGTATTGGAATAGTAGGATAATGGGTAGGAAAATGTCTGAATGTGGTGTGTCCTGACAAGTGTGGAACATATAAGAGATTCATAGATCTTAAGGCCAGAAGGGGGCATTAGATGTAGTCTTACCTGCAATAGAACACAGAACATAGAATTTTATCTTTATATTTATTCATGTAATCTGAGCCCAATAACCTGTTTGACTAAAACATATCTTCTAGAAAGGCATCCAGTCTTGATCTGAAGACTTCAAAAGACTGAGAAACCACCATTATCCTTGGATGTTTATTCCAATAGTTAATCACATTCACTGTTAAAAAATTTTACTTTACTGAATTTGTCTTTTTTTAGCAATGGGTTAAAAAGTTTAAGCCATTTTTCCCTGTTATAGCTTTCTCGACGGGATTAAAGTGCTTGGTATTTTCTCCCCATCGAGGTACTTATACATTGTAATCATATCACCTCTCAGTCTTCTTTTTGATAAACTAAGCAGACTGTGCTCCCTAATTCTCTCACTATAAGGCATTTCTTTAAAGCCCTTGACTCATTTTTATGGCTTTTCTGTGCACTTGCTCCAGTTTTTCAAAGTGCTTTTTAAATGTCTTGTCTTCCTTTAATTCACACAAAATTCCTCCACATGGTAAGGAAGCCACAGGTTTATTTCTAGCTATTCTAAAGTTAAAGGACAGAGAAGAAAATAACATTTTTGAAGTTGCAAATAAAAGAACCAAACAGATGATTTCAGAAGGGAAGTTATTTTTAAGTTATCTCTAACTGTACCAACATATTTAAATAATTGTTTCCAAGTAAAATATTCGAACTCTTAGTTTTTACTTTTAAAAAAAAATTTCAATATCTTTTATCACAATGTTTAAACATTTCCTCTTAATATGAAAAAACCTTTTCAGTGTTTATGTATTCACAGTAAGGAGGGTGTTTCTCTCTCCCCCTCTCCCCACTGAGACTCACCCTCTTACTCCAGGAGCTCCATCTTCCTCTGTTTCTAAATAAATTATCACATGACAGCTACAAACATAACACAGACAACAGCGGCAGCTGCAATTTACACAGCCCACTAACATGCCAAAACATCTTAAGGTGCTATACAGAAGGCTCAGAGTCTTTTAATGCAACAATCTGGAGTGCAAAGCTAATGACTGAAAGCAAGAGGAAACATATGTGCCTTCTTTACTAAAAGAATGATGGCAGCATCCCAAACAGGAAGGAAGTTGGGAATGCTGAATGGCTGAAATATGGCAGGTTTGTAAATCCAGAGTAAGGACAATGGCCTTGGCGGTGTTATTTAATACCCTAAATAAGCACTAAGTAACAAGTCTATTTTGGTTTCCTTAAGTTGTGGGTAAGGTCTAGCTCACCCAAATCTTCAAAGCAGACTTATTTTTTCTTTACAGGTAAAACCGATTGAATTGAAAGTAATTATTCTGCAATCCCTGAATCATTTTTCTTTGTTTTAAGTAGAACTAAAATGAAACATAGAGCAAAAGAAAGAGTGAGAGAGAGTGAGAGAGAGAGAAAGAGAGAGAGATCAGTTAGCCAAATTGTACAACAGGAAAAACAGAAAAAATGAAAATTCTTCTTCAAAAAGACAATTAGTTTTAACACTTCTTTGCACAGAAACATGTATTTTGTGGTTGCTAAAGTTCAATAAAGAACACTAACACAATATGAAGTACCCCCACAAACACCCCATCCTCAAAAAATCTTAAATAAAAGCCTTTAAAGCTGATACATGAACAAACATTTCTAAGAAGGACAAGGTGGGTGAGGTAATATCTTTAATTGTTTATCTGTTGGTGAGAGTCTTGTGCAGAGCTTTTCTTCATGCTATGTGAACTTGAAAGCTTGTCTCTCTCACCAACAGAAGTTGGTCCAATGAAAGATATTACCTCACCCACCTTGTCTTGCTAATATCCTATGACCAAAACAGCTACAACAGCACTGCATACAACAAATATTTCTATGTTAGAAGCATTTTCCCATCCAGAATTTCTTCCGTCACCTCTTTCTTCATACTCTTCCAGATCCAGAAATATATCTAGATATTTGTCTTTTTACTACTGGGAGTTAATGCTACATGTAGTGGCAATTTTACAGTGAAGTGGGATTTATTTTCTACTAAAAAAAAAACATAAGTGGAGTTTCTTCATAAGAGGAGGAGGTCTAGCTGGCAAAAATATTTCTTCTTCTTCATACCACATATGGGGGCAGGACCTGTCTTCACAACATAATTTCCATGGAGCACTGGCAATGAATATGCCATAGCTCATTTTGATACTGAACATGTGTAGACAAGCTCATACCTTTAGTCTGACTTGTGCCCTGAGTTTCAGGGAGTAGGAGAGAGGTAGGAAGAGGCTGTAAATGGATTTTCTACATTTTTAGAGCATCAGTGTTAGAATTCTATAATAAAATGTTGGATAGAGGCTATGGTCGAGGGAGTAAAACACTAGCAAACCCATTTATAGGGTACATTTTGCTTGGACAGTGGCCCTGAAAGCTGATAATATTATTCTGTTGAAGGCAATGGAGTAATACTCCGAAAGAGTTTAGCCTATATCTTTATTTCCAGTGGAGAACAACTATAAAGGCATACCAGTCCCTCTGTCCACCAAGCTAGGAGCAGCTGTTTGTCAGACAGATTCTCTCTTTTTCCAGGAAGGTAGTGATAACTTCTCTTTTGGTCTGCTGAAAGAGAAAGGTGATAATTCCACTGGAATACAACCTGTAACACTTATCTGGTAGGTGATAATTGCTATCCAAGAGGATTAGCACAGTAAAATCTAATAAAAGCTAGGGAAAATTTACTATCAACAATGCAAACCCATTGTATTATGCTGTATTTCTTTCTTGTAAATCGGAGAACTTTCAATTTAGGCCCCGGTCCTTTACAGGGCTCAAGGTGAGAAGACCCCTGCTTCCTGGTGGCTCCCCACTGACTTTAATGGGGCTCTGCACAGGCGCAGGATCAGAGCCAAAAAGTGAAATGATAAAAGCAGATTCCACTCTGTTTTCTACAAGTGAATGTATGCTCACTGGAAAACAGACTGTGCTTAATGAATGTTGTGTTCCTAACTTTGAACACATTAGAATTGCAAATATAGGTGTGGATCCTGCAAACCACAACATGCACCACTGGCTTTAGATGAATGTTCTCCAGAATTTATCTATCTACTCTGCTCAGCTATTCCCCCTTTCCATGCTACTCGCCCAGGAGCAACACCAGGATGTGAAGAGGGTTGGGGAGATATAACAGCATGGTAAGAAAGACTGTACGAAGTGTGGAATTTACTGCAGTCTGAACCTGCTAAGTCATATTGTGCACCAGCTCGGGGACAAAATTACCTTATTTACTCCCACAGGCACTCTTTAAAACAGGGCAGGACAGGAGCTTTAAAAATCTTCCTTCATCTGCTTATTTGGAAAAGCACAATAATCAATATTAATTTGGTGCTTGTCAGATAAGGAAATAATTTGTGTGCTATATGTAGGTCTCCAGTTGAATGCACAGCCTGGAATGTAGGTAAATCCCAAACGTACACAATTTGAAGTAGAATGTATAAATTCAGATTTTTATACTCTCCCAAAAAGCTGCTATTTTTCTTTACTGTGTATAATGTAATATAACAATGCATTGTGTGTACATAGTACACTGTATCTGAGGATCTCAAAGCAGATTACAAAGGGCCGGGGGTGGGGGGGAGTATCATCTCAAAGCAGATTACAAAGGGGACTTATTTTCCAGATAGGAAAAATGTGATATGGAGAAACTAAGACCCATCTCCACAAAGTATTTAGGCTCCTAACTTCCATTAATATCAAGTAAATTAGGAGCGTAAATGCCTTTGTGGATTGGGGCCTATGTTACTTGGGCCTGGTCTACACTACGCGTTAAACCAAATTTAGCAGTGTTAAACCGATTTAACCCTGCACCCATCCACACAACGAAGCCGATTTCTGTACTCGTCCCCGACGAGGGGAGTAGTGCTGAAATCGGTATTGCCATGTCGGATTAGGGTTAGTGTGGCCACAAATCAACGATATTGGCCTCAGGGCAGTATCCCACACTGCACCATTGTGACAACTCTGGAAAGCCATCTGAACTCAGATGCACTGGCCAGGTAGCCAGGAAAAGCCCCTCAAACTTTTGAATTTCATTTCCTGTTTGCCCAGTGTGGAGAGATCATCAGCACAGGTGACCACGCAGAGCTCATCAGGTAACAATTCAGTCTCCTGAGAATCGAAAAACAGCTCCAGCATTGACTGGATGGAAGGTACTGGATCTGATCGCTGTATGGAGAGAGGATTCCATGCTAATAGAACTCCGTTCCTAAAGATGAAATGAAAAAACATTTGAAAAAATTTCCAAGGCCACACCAGGGACTCAGTACAGTGCCATGTGAAAGTTAAGGAGCTCAGACAAGCCTACCAGAAAACCAAAGAAGCAAATGAAAAGTCCGGGGCAGGGCCGAAAACATGCCATGCCGCTTCTAGGCTTAGAGCTGCATTGCAAATTCAAAGGGGCGTCCGCCACCCATCCTACCCCACCCACTGTCCGGTGGGATTCGGAGGTGTGGGGAGTGATAAATTTAAGCATTGGCTGAGGAGTTCTGCGATGACGGATGATGAAGGGGAGGAGAGAGAGGACGAGTCTTATAGAGAGCACACAGGACTCACGTTCTCCCGCAACAGCCAGGAGCTTTTTTTCACCCTGTACGGAATTACCCTCTCAGCCTCTCCAAGCCAACTAGCCAGACAATGAACCATGGAAGGGACCTCTAGCGAGGGTACTGTGTCAAATATAAGACATAGTGTCATGGTTATAATTCACCACACTCTGAACCAAAAGCGGTCCAAACCATGTTTGGTAACTAGACAGTGATTTCCTCTAAAGTCTCAAATTCCAGCTTTTATTGTTACTATTGTAGCGCTGCCACCGAACCAGGAATTCCAGTGACTCTACACTAAAATCTGATCCCCCCTCATCAACCTTGGCCTGGGAACCCCAAGACCCAGATGCTCTGATCTTTAACGACAAAGAAAAGTAAACCCTTTCCCCTACCATTGCCTTCTCCCAGGCTATCCCCTCCCTGGGTTACCCTGGAAGATTACTGTGATTCAAACTCTTTGAATACACAAAACAGAGAAGCAAAATTTCACCTTCCCTCCACCTTCTCTCTCACTCCTCCACGACCTCCTTGAGAGAGAAAGTTAATCTGTAACCACAGAGAGAAATTAACTTCTCTCTCCCTTCACCTCCTTTCTCCTTCCCACCAATTCCTGGTAATCCAGACCCGTGCACTCATGGTCTATACCAGATATAAAAAACAATCAGAAGTTTCTTAAAATAGGTAAAATGCTTTTAATTAAAAGAGAGAAAAATAGTAAAATTATCTTTTGTAAAATTTAAAGATGTATTAGGATACAGGGTTTTTCAGCTATATACGAACACTGGTAATACCCTCTCCAGCCTAGGTATACATACGTACAAAAATTAAAATCTATTATCAGCCAAAAATTAAAAATTTGATACTCCTTCCAGGCCAAAATAGCACATTTTGCAAATAAAGAAACAAAGAAAAAAAAGTTTCTGTTTTATTTTTAATAAGAAAAACCTAACTCCACTCACTTATTCATACCTTAGTATCTCACTAAAATTCTGAACATTATATAGAGTCTGTAAATCGGACGAGAGTTGTAGAGTAGAAACCTGATTCATCACGTACTGGTCACTCTCAGAAACCCAGAACTGAGAACAACAACCTCAAATTCTAACAAGCACAGAAACTTACCTTCCCTCAAGATTTGAAATTATCCTTGTCCTCTGATTGAGTCCCTCATGGTCAGTTGACAGGCCAGGCTTACAGAACTTGTTTAACCACTTTACAGTCAAAAAAGATGATATAAAAAGTATTTTGTTCTATTAACTATCTACTATCGGTTTATGACTAGACACATGGTTTAAAACGCAAAGCGTTTTTTAAGATTAATTGGCTCTGAGGACATGGGATCTGCATTTGCGCCAATACAGTTACCTGGAAAAGTCTTGTATTATACATGTCTGGATGGATGAGCAGAAATCCTCCAGGTCATCTCCATGAAGCTCTGCCTGCGAAGTACTCCAAAAGCACTTGCAGAAGGTTTCTAGTGCAGGCGCTGCTTTAATTCCGTCCTCGATGGTAGGACTCCCTTGACCATCGCATGTCATGTAGCAAGTATATCTCTATCAATTGCATGACAAAGCCTAGCTGGCGGTATGGTCCCGGTGATGCTTGCTACCCCCCCCACCCCCCTGCCATTCAAGCAACATCCATTCTTTATCTCACTGTCTTTATCTCTCAGAAGAGTGATATCGTTCATGGTAAGTCTCATCTGAAATTCCTCAGAATTTAAGTAAAGGGGACACAGATGATAGCCATTCCTGACTGGACGTTTTGCCTGTGACTTAAAGAAACGACTTCCCTGCAGGGTGAGCCAAGCAAGAGGAAGAGTGGGCAGGGGGCAGATATTGGCGCTGATGCTTTCCGTGTTTTGGCTAGCAGGAGTCATTCTTCCTGGACACAATTACAGCATGCAGTTGTGTAGCTGGTGAATCGAACTAGTGGGTGTTTAGCTCAGTGATCTTTCATGATGACTGTACCCATGCAGTTGGCGGGGCGAAATGGGTTGTTTTAGCAGTGATCATTTCAGCATGGATCACCAGCCACGGAGGTGTTTCTGCTGCTGCATGAGTTAACAAGGAAGAAGCAGCACTCAATTGGGCTTGCTTGCTATTTGGCATAAGGTGGGTGCTGGATAGGATGAAGGAAGCTGCAGAAGATGAAAGACAATGGGGCCTTTACCATGGCGTGTGGCATTGCAAGCCGAATTTTGCTGCCCGGACCTGCGGTCTGTATCTGTAACACCAAAGCCGCAGGCTACTCACAATGTATTAAGGATGCAAAATGCAACATTTGTAGTGAAAAACACATCCTGCTGTATGTAAGTGGATTCTCAGGTGGTTTGTTCACCATGAAAGAGTATTTATTACGTATTGTTCTCTAAAATGTTCTTTTTAAATACGTCTCTCCCTTTTTTTCCCTCCCTCATGCGGCTGAAAAATTTTTGACAGCCTCCCTACTCCTTCTCGAAGTGCTATCTCAGGATAAAGGCAGTGGAAAATAAAGACAACGTAGAAGAAATGTTTTCGGAAATCATGGAAGTGACCGCAATGAAAGAGCTCATCTGAATGAGTGGAAGGGACGTAGTTTAGAAAGTACAGGAAAGATGCCCAGTGACCGTGAGGAACAGAAGGGTTGAACGTGAGGACAGAGGTATGAACGTGAGACAGAAGGGACCCCTCGCGATTGAGAAGTCTAGGTGTAAGCAGAGGTAGATCAACTGGTGGACGGATGCAACTTCTGGTGGGCTTGCTGCGTGATCAATAAACTGACAGACTTGCTCTCGCCGCTATGTAGAGATTCAGGAATGGCAGCAGCATCACAGAGTGCAGCTGCAGCACCCTGTGTATAGTGAAACCACCCTAACCTCTACCCCTCACCATAGTTCTTTAGCTTCCTCACCTGCCAGGTTGTGTGATTGTAAGAAACATCGTGGCGCTACGGGTTTAGACTCCATGCACCCTCCCTCACCCCAGTGGACAGCCCAACTAAACAGGCTCTCATTATTATTGAATAAATTTAGTGAGTGCCTTTACCTTCCCTGCTATCCGTCCTCCAAACCCCACCTGGTCTACCTTGTCAGTTTTCTCTCACCTCTTTTATAATTAAGTAATAAAGACTCTGCTTTTTAATGCTTACTTTTCTACTTAGAAAATGAGCATATTTAGTAACGAGAGTGGCCTTATTGTTTATGGCTTTCCTGGAGAAAGAAAAGCTCTCTGGCTTGTTTGGTGATCTTAAGACGGGCGAAAGGTGCCTGTGGCTCTCTATAAGTGCATCGGTGGTGTCGGCTTACAAGAATGAGTCTATCCAGTGGGGTGGGTTCTCAACAAGGGAGAAACAAACACAACAGTTCACATACGTATACCTGGCCCATGATGAAACTCATTTTCAAAGCTTCTCTAATGCACACCGCTTCTTTTTTTTATCGTTGTGCTTTTCTTTGGGTTTTTTTTTATCTAATCGACCCTGTGTCTGGCTGTGGCATAAATCAGTGCCAGATATTTGCTCAAGGCCATCCCACCCCGCCATAAAGGTCTCTTCCCTGTACTCTCACAGAAAATTGTGGACCACACAGCAAGCAGCAATAACAATGGGACATTTGGCTTCGCTGAGTCTAAGCAAGTCAGTAATGTGCACCAGTGCGCCTTTTAAACGGCCACATACACTTCTACCACCATTCTAGCACTTGCTCAGCCATGTTGTTGAACAGCTCCTGACTACTGTCCAGGCTGCCTGTGTTATGGTTTCATGAGCCATTGGCATCAAGGGGTAGGTGGGTCGTCCACGATAACTACAGGGCATTTCAACATCCCCTAACTGTTATTTTCTGGTCGGGAAGTAATTCCCTTGCTGCAGCCGTTTAAACAGCAGTAGTGTTCCTGAAGACGCGAGTGATGTTGGCTGAACGTCCCTTGTGATCCGCCAGTGCTTGCAGCACCATGGAAAATTACCCCTTGCGGTTAATATGTATGGGTGCCCTGTGAATCCAGTGCCAGATAGAGGATATGGGTTCCATCTATCGCCGCCCACCACAGTTAGGGAATCCCACTGCAGCAAAAGCCATCCACTATGACCTGCACATCTTCCCAGTAGTCACTACCTTTCGTAGCAAGCAGCTTAATGATTGCTTTGGCTACTTGCATCACAGCAGTCCTCGCAGTAGATTTTCCCACTCCAAATTGATTCCCGACTCACTGGTAGCTGTCTCTGGGTTGCAAGTTTCTGGAAGGCTATCGCCACTCACTTCTCAACGTGAGGGTTGGCTCTCATCTTGGTATATTCTGTGCATTTTCAGGGCTGGGGAAAGCAAGTCACAAAGTTCCATGAAAGTGCCCTTACACATGCGAAAGTTTCTCAGCCACTGGAAATCGTCCACACCGCCAACATTATTGCGGTCCCACCAGTTTGTGAGCTTGTTTCCCAGGCCCAAAAATCGTCATTCAATGGACTCTATAAACCTGTCCATTACCAGCAGGATCTCCAAAGCGCAGGGGCCCGCAGTTTGACAGAATTCTGTGTCCATGTCCTCATCACTCTCGTCATCGCTCTATGCACGTAGCCACCGCCTCCTCACCTGGCTTTGCAGGTCCCGGTTCAGCATTTGACTGCAC
The DNA here is from genome assembly GCF_003597395.2 of Chelonoidis abingdonii. Classification (NCBI taxonomy): domain Eukaryota; kingdom Metazoa; phylum Chordata; order Testudines; family Testudinidae; genus Chelonoidis; species Chelonoidis abingdonii. Next base: position 102,374,453 of record NC_133770.1, on the reverse strand, counting down.
AAGAAGTGCACGAGGATGTTTAAAATGTCATGACTGCTGTCTAAGCTCAGAAGGGTCCATGCTTTGCCGTGGAATGGCGTCTACACAAGTCCCCATGGGAAAAAAGGCACAAAAATGGTTGTCTGCTGCTGCATTTTCACGGAGGGAGGCTGACGCGGCTGTTACCCAGAAGCGCCCAGGGGCAAATGTTTTTTGCCCCATCAGGCCACTGGGATCTCAACTCAGCATTCCAATGGCAAGGGAGAACTGCGGGAACTATGGGATAGCGTATGCATAGGCTACCCACAGTGCAAAACGCTCAGGAAATCGACACTAGCCTCGGTACATGGACGCACACTGCCGAATTAATGTGCTTAGTGTGGCTGCGTGCACTCGACTTTATACAAGCAATGTTTTTAAAAACCAGTTTCTGTTAAATCGGGGAATTAATCCCGTCGTGAGTAGACATACCCTGGGTCTCAGTCCTCATCTTCAAGTCACTCAGTGACTTGGGCCTAGCATACCTAAAAAGATGGCTAAGTTTGGGTTGAAGACCATGTTGGCAATTTTGCTCCTCAGGGCAAAAACTTTCTACTACCAAGGTAAGGCTATTCTGAGCTGGAGACAGCACTTTATAAGGGACCGGTCTGAGGTAGTGGAACAAATTGACAGAAATCTCTTATAGTTCCAGGCTCTGTCATGAGTTCACTGTGTGACCTTGGGCAAGTGCACCTTTGTTCTTATTGCTATATTATTCTATACTGCTCGCTTCCACGCTATACTTATCTGACACTCTTCCAGGAGTTGCAACTAAAAGAGATGTGACTACATACTTCATGTGCAGCATTCACATACTCTGAATACAGAGGAGAGAATTAAGTGTGCATTTATTGTAAGATTTTCAGTGTAGCGTTTCTGTTTATGATGAGATTACTTTTTGCCTTTCTTTCTTTTCTTCACTGGACACTACATCTTGTGTGTTAGAGAAGTCAAGGGCACATGAGAGTGTGCTGTCAATCTGGAGTGAAGGTGGTGAGGTTATGTGATGGTTTCATAACGACTAGCTAAGGGTTCTAATGGTTTCTTTACCTGTAAAGGGGTTAACAAGGAACAGACACCTGACAAGACCAATCAGGAAACCGGATTTTTCATAAGTGAGGGGGTTGGGTTTTGTCTCTTCTTCTATTGGTTTCCTCGGCTATGAAGGAATAGCTTTTCTTTTTCTTATCTTCAAACTTCTAAACTTCAGATTTACCCAGTTGTTGAGACAAAGGTAGCAAACAATAGCTTGCTTTATATGTTTTGGTTTGGTATTTACATGTGTGAATTTTCTGGAATGTTTCAGACGGGATCTCTTTGATTGTCAGACTTGGTTATTCATATTTCTTATAGCAATAGCCGTATTATGTCATCTTAAGAGCTGATCTGTTATGTGTTGCTTTCTTTCTTTTTTCACTATAAGGCTTTCTTTGTTAAACCTCTGCTTGACGGATTTTTCTCCTGATTAAGGCGTTGAGGAGCGAGGAGGGGAGAATCTCTTTGTGTTAGCTGACTAGTGTTTGATATGCATAGCCTCAGGGAAGGTAAATTGCCCTCTCTGGTTTGGCATTCAGGGAGTGATAGTTTACGAGTATTGCCCAGGACTAACCCAGGGAAGAGGGAAAGCTGGGGATAAAATAGAGGAGACAAGGGGAGGACGGGGTACTTGTTTTCCCTGTGGTAGGGACCTAGAGGGTTTCTGGTTCTCTTGGGGGTCGCCCCCCATTGGTGAACCGGTATTTGGCTGTGACCCCGGGCGATCATGGAGCCCTGAATCGCTGGATTCGCCTGGTTGAGTCATGTGCTGCAGCATCAGATAGCCAAGCTGGCCCCTATAAGCTTGGGTTGGGTATTCATTGCTAAGCCCCCAGGAGTTATCGAGACCTAGAATCCATTCTTATGATTCCATTGTGTTTGCTCTAACCATTAAACCAATGCTCCCTTTATTGTAATGCAGAAATTATATCTGGAATATCCAGTGGAAAAGGGATGTTAATTTCTGCTACATTTTTTATTTAGAATGCTTACTAGAAGAACTTTCTCAAATGCTTATATATTCTAAAAAAATGTTTTGAGCTGCCAGCTACAATCTATTGACTGTTACCAGTGTGTCAAAGAGCAGGCATATTTATGAATGATACCGCTAAAGCTGTGACTTACACTGAATTCAAATATTCGATTATTTAAAATAGCACTTGGTCAACTTTAATATGAAACCAGAACATTTTCATTTGGACACATATATGGAAACTCAAAAAGCAAAGCCCACTGTTTCTAATATATCAACAGCAGTTCTACTCTGTTTTCATAAACTATTGTGTTAACAATATCTGATTCTGAATATGATACCTACACAATAAAGAATTTTGAAATTAATACTGTTATATAATAAATCTTTGCAATATATGCACCATAAACTGAAGGTAACTAAAATCGTAAAATGTGTGTGGGAAGGGGTATTTTTTTCAAAAGTACCTGGTTTGGTCTACACTGAAAAGTTATATTGGTGTAGCAGTGTCAGTCAGGGATGTGCACCCTTCTACCCCCTAACATAGTTTGCCTGATATAGTTATGCCAACAAAACCCCCATTGTAGATGTAGTTATGTTACCAGAAGTGAGCTTCTGTTGACAGAGCTAATGTTAAGTATCAGAGGGGTAGCCGTGTTAGTCTGGATCTGTAAAAGCAGCAGAGAATCCTGTGGCACCTTATAGACTAACAGACATTTTGGAGCGTGAGCTTTCGTGGGTGAATACCCATTTCATCAGATGCAGATAGTGGAAATTTCCAGGGGTAGGTATATATATGTTAGCAAGCAAGCTAGAGATAACGAGGTTAGTTCAATCAGGGAGGATGGAGCCCTGTTCTAGCAGTAGAGATGTGAAAACCAAGAGAGGAGAAACTGGTTCTGTAATTGGAAAGCCATTCACAGTCTTTGTTTAGTCCAGAGCTGATGGTGTCAAATGTCAACAGAGCTAATGTTGTTCAGGGAGGTGGAGTTCCTACAATCCTTCTGTCATTGTAGGCTGCATCTACACTTGGGGCTATGTCAGTATAGTCTCTGTAATGTAAATATAGCTTTAGGCACCTAGGTCACATTGGGACTCAGATTCTTATGTTACTTAGATGGTTTTGGAAATTTTTACCTGTAGTTCTGGAGTGAAGGAATGAAATGAGTAGATGCCAGCTAACTAACATAGGCCCTGATTCTGCAAACACAGATACATGCTTAACATTATGCACTGTAAGTAGTCCCATTGATTTGGGATTACAATGAGTGTTAAGCATGTGCTTCTTTGCAGGATGGGGTCTATAGCTACTGCCTATTTCTGAACTATATAATAAAAGTAAATTAAAATGTATGGTGTTTATGGAGAGGGAGATGACTCTGTAGATACTTGCCTACAGACTCCGCCCACCCTCCTACCCCCAACAGACACATTTTAAACAGGATGGTATAAGGCCTTGTCTATTCTTGAAAATAGTTATACCTGTATAGTTAAAGGGGTATCACCTCTCTAGTGCGGACACAGTTATATTGGTATTCAGGCGCTTTATACTGGTACATCAATTCATGGATGGAAAAGGCAATAGCTATACTGGTATAAAGTACCGCAGGACTTGAATCAGTCTAAGTATCATATATATATTTGGGCTGCCAAGCATTTTTAATCATGATTAAAAAAATTAATCATGATTAATCATGAGACTAATCACCTGTTAAAAATAATAGAACATGGTTTATTTAAATATTTGTGGATGTTTTCTACATTATCAAATATATTTATTTCAATTACAACACAGAATACAGAGTGTGCAGTCTTCACTTTATATTTATTTTTTATTCCAAGTATCTGCATTGTAAAAAAGCAAATGAAATAGTATTTTTTAATTCACCTAATACAAGTCTTGTAGTGCAGTCTCTATCATAAAAGAAGAATTTACAAATGTAGAATTATGTACAAAAAAACTCCATACACAAATAAAACAATGTAAAATTTAGAACCCGCAGGTCCACTCGGTCCTACTTCTTGTTCAGTCAATAGCTCAGACAAACAAGTTTGTTTACATTTGCAGGAGATGATGCTGCCTGCTTCTTGTTTACAATGTCACCTGAAAGTGAGACCAGGGTCCACTGGGGTGAGTGGGATGGGTGCATGGAGTCTAAACTCCGTAGCGACCGTTCTTACAATCACACTAGCGCAGGTGAGGAAGCGCGCTAAAGAACTATGGTCGAAGGGGAGGGTTAGCGGTGGTTTCACTACAGGCGTGCTGCAGCTGCACTCTGTTGATGCTGCTGCCATTCTGATCTCTACCATAGCGGCGAGCATGTCAGTTTATTGATTCACGCAGCAGCCCACCAGTTGCATCCCGCCACCAGTTGATCTTCTGCTTACGGACCTAGACTTTCTCAATCGCGAGGGGTCCCTTCTGTCTCACGTTCATACCTCCTGTCCTCACGTTCAAATCCCTTCTGTTCCTCACGGTCACTGGGCATCTTTCCTGTACTTTCTACTACGTCCTTCCACTCATTAGATGAGCTCTTTCATTGACGGTCACTTCCATGATTTCCGAAAAACATTTCTTTCTCGTTTGTCTTTAAAATTTTCCACTGCCTTTATTGAGATAGCTTCGAGAAGGGAGTAGGGAGGCTTCAAAAATTTTCAGCCGCATGAGGGAGGGAAAAAAAAGGGTAGAGACGTATTTAAAAAGAACATTTTAGAGAACAATGCGTCATACTCTTTCATGGTGAACAACCACTATTCCCTTACATAGCCAGGATGTGTTTTTCACTAACGAAGGTTGCATTTTTGCATCTTAATATTTGTGAGTGCCTATGCGGCTTTTGGTGTTACAGATACAGACCGCTCAGTCCGGGCAGCAAAATTCGGCTTGCAATTCGCCATGGTAAAGCCCCATTGTCTTTCATCTTCTGCAGCTTCATCTTCATCCTATCCAGCACCCACACTTTCCGAGAATAGCAAGCAAAGCCCATTGAGTGGCTGCTTCTTTCTTGTTAACTCAATGCAGCAGCAGAAACACCCTCGTGGCTGGTTCCATTGGGAAGACTCACTGTTGCTAAAACACCCCATTTCGCCCCGCCAACTGCATGGGGTAGTCATCATGAAAGATCCTGAGCTAAACACCCACCTTTCCCACACAGCTACACAACTGCATGGCTGTGTAATTGTGTCAGGAAGAATCCTAGCATCTGCTAGCCAAAGACGAGTAAAGCATCGCGCCTAATCTGCCCCCTGCCCACTCTTCCTCTGCTTGGCTCACCCTTGTCAGGGAAGTCGTATTTCTTTAAGTCACAGGCAAACGTCAGACAGTCAGGTAATGGCATCTTCTGTCCCCTTACTTTAAATTCTGAGGAATTTCAGATGAGACTACCATATGAACGATATCTACTCTCCTGAGAGATAATTACAGTGAGATAAAGAATGGGATGTTTGCTTGAATGGGGGGGGTAGCAATCACGGGACCATACGCAGCTAGGCTTTGTTTCATGCAATTGATAGCAGATTACTTGCTACATGCATGGCCCTTGATTGTGGGGGTTTCTAATTGCCTATCCATCGAGGTACGGAATTAAAGCAGCGCTGCCTAGAAACCTTTCTGCAAGGCTTTGGCAGTACTAGGAGAGTTCTTCATGGAGATGAACCGTGGAGGATTTCTGGCTCATCCTCCTGACATGCTATACAGTTCTTTTCCAGGTAACTGTATTGTGCCGCAAATGGCATCCCATGTTCCTCAGAGCAAAATTAATCTTAAAAAACGCTTTGCGTTTTAAACCATGTGTGTTTAAACAGATAGTAGATAGTTAATAAGTAACAGAGTCTTTTTATATCTCTTTTGACTGTAAAGGGTTAACAATTTCAGTAGCCTGGCTGTCAACTGACCAGAGACCAATCAGAGGGACAGGATAATTTCAAATCTTGAGGAGGGAAAGTTTCTGTGTGTGCTGTTAGAATTTGTTGTTGTTCACTTCTGGGTTCTGAGAGTGACAGACGTAGTAACCAGGTTTCTCTCCAATCTCTCCGATTTACAGGCTCTTATAAGTTTCAAAATAGTGAGTACTAGGTAGATAAGGTGAGTTAGGCTTATGTTTGTTTTCTTTATTTGCAAATGTTGTTTGGCTGGAAGGAGTTTGTGCTATTTGGCTGGAAAGGAGTTCATAATTTTTGTATTGGTTTGCTGAAAGATTTTAATTTGTACTTGTATACTTAGGCTGGGAGGGTATTCCCAGTGTCTATAGCTGAAAACCCTGTACCTAAATCATCTTAAAATTACAAAAGATAATTTTACTATTTTTCTTCTTTAATTAAAAGCTTTTCCTATGTTAAGAACTGATTGTTTTTTATTCTGGTGAGACCCCAGGGGACTGGGTCTGAATCCACCAGGGAATTGAGTGGGAGAGAAAGGAGGGAAGGGAGAGAAGTTAATTTCTCTCTCTGTGTTAGGATTACTTTTCTCTCTCAGGGAGAGTCCTGGGAGGGAGAGAGAAGTGAGGGAGGTGGTAATTTATCCCTCTCTGTTTTGTGATTCAAGGAGTTTTGATATCACAGTATCTTCCAAGGTAACCCAGGGAGGGGAAGCCTGGGAAGAGTCAATGGTGGGGGAAAGGTTTACTTTCCTTTGTCGTTAAGATCCAGAGGAATCATGGGTCTTGGGGTTCCCCAGCAAGGTTTTGGGGGATCAGAGTTTGTACCAGGCACTGGAATTCCTGGTTTGGTGGCAGCGCTACAAGTACTAAGCTGGTAATGAGCTTTAGAGGAATTCATGCTGTACCCATTAACTTTTTTGGACGCTAAGGTTCAGAGTGGGATGAATTATACCATGACACCATGTCTTCTAATTGACAAAGTACACTCGCCCAGAGGTCCCTTTCCATGGCTTCATTGGCTGGCTTAGTGGTTTGTGAGGGGCTGAGAGGGTAATTCCGTACAGTGTTGAGAAAAAAGATTCCTGACTGTTGCGGGAGAACGGAGTCCTGTGTGCTCTCTTTAAGCTGTCCTCATCTGCTCCTCCTTCATCATTTCCCCTCATCGCATGAATTCCTCACCAATGGGCTGCAAGATTATCACTCCCCCACCTCGGGAATCATCGGACAGTGGGTGGGGTAGTATGGTGGCGGACCCCCCTTTAGAATTGTGCATGCAGCTCTCGCATTAGAAGCGGCATGTTTTTCGGCCCTGCCCGACTTTTCATTTGTTTCTTACTGTTGTTTTTTGGAGGCTTGTCTGAGCTCCTTATACTTTCACATTGGCACTGTACATGAAGTCCATGGTGTTGCCTTGGAATTGTTTCATTTAAAAAAATTCAAAAAAAAAAAAAAAAAAAAAAAAAAAAAATAAAAAATAAAACAAATAAATAAAAAAAAAAAATAATAATATGTTTTTCATTTCATCTTTAGGATACGGAGTTCTATTAGCATTGGAATTTCCTCTCTTCCATTATCACGCGATCAGACCAGTACCTTTCCATCCAGTCAATGGCTGGAGCCTGTTTTTTTTCGATTCTTCAGTAGACTGAATTGTTACTGATGAGCTTCTTGCCGTGGTCACCTGTGCTGGATGATCTCTCCACACTGGTCAAAATAGGAAATGAAAATGTTCAATAAGTTTGAGGGGCTATTTCCTGCTACTCTGGCCAGTTGCATCTTGAGATTCAGATGGCTTTTCCAGATTGTCACAATGGTGTGGCAGTGTGTGGGATACATGCCTGAGGCCAATCATCGTTGAATTATGTGGCACACTAACCCCTAATCTCGAATTGGCAATACGATTTCAGCACTACTCCGCCTCGTCGGGGACGAGTACAGAAATCGGCTTCGTTGTGTGGATGTGAGTGCAGGTTAAATCGTTCTAACATGACTAAGTTGGTAACTCGCGTAGTGTAGTACCAGTCCAAGTAACATAGGCCCCTAATTTCAACAAATGGCATTTACTGCTCCTCCATTATTTATGATTATTAAGTGGAAGTTGGAGCCTAAATAACTTTGTGGAGATGGCGTCTTAGTTTCTCCATATCATCATTTCTTCCTATCTGAAAATATAGTCCTTTGTAATCTGCTTGAGTATGATACTCCCCCCACCCCCGCCTTTGTAATCTTGCTTATTGAGATCCTCAGATACAGTTTTACTATAGTACACACAAGCATTGTTATATTAGCATTATACACAGTAAATTTGAAATAATAGCAGCTTTTTGCGAGTAGAGTTATAAAATTTGTAATTTATACATGTTCTACTTCAAAATTGTGTGTACGTTTGGGATGTTTTACCTTACATTCCAGGCTGTGCATGTTCAACTGGAGACCTAACCATATCAGCATCACAAATTATATTCCTGTATCTGACAAGCACCAAATTAAATTGGATTATTGTGCTTTTTCCAAATAAGCAGATGAAGGAAGATTTTTTTAAAAGCTCCTGTCCTGCCTGTTTTTTAAAGAGTTGCCTGTGCGTGAGGTAACATAAGTAATTTTGTCCTCCGAGCTGAGGCACAATATGACTTAGCAGGGTTCAGATTGCAGTAAACTTCCATACTTCGTACAGTTCTTCTTTACCATTGCGTGTTATATCTCCCCAACCCTCTTACAATCCTGTTGTGTGCTCCTGGTGCGCAGTAGCATGGAAAGTGGAATACTGAAGCGAGAGTTTAGATAGATAATTCTGGAGATACATTCATCTAAAGCCTAGTGTGCATGTTGTGGTTTGTCAGGAGTCCACACCTTACTTATTTGCAATTCTAATTGTCTTCAATAAGTTTAGTTGACCATAAACATTCTTAAAGCACAGTGTGTTTTCCAGTGAGTCATACATTCCACTTGGTAGGAAATACAGAGTGGGAGATCTGCTTTTATCATTTGCACTTTTTGTGCTCTGTCGATCTGCGGCCTGTTGCTCAGACTCCCATTAAAGTCAGTGGGGGAAAGCCACAGGAGCAGGGGTCTTCTCACTTGAGCCCTGTAAAGGACGTGAGCCTTAAATTTGTAATAGTTCTCCGTATTTACAAGAAAGTAAATTACAGCATTAATATCAATGGTTTGCAATGTGTGAGAGTAAATTTTTCCCTAGCTTTTTATTTAGATTTTTCTTTGCTAATCTCTCTGGGATAAGCAATATATCACCTACAGATTAAGTGTTACAGGTTGTATTCAGTGGAATTATCAGCCTTTCTCTTTCTTCAGCAGACCAAAAGAGAAGGTTTATTCACTTCCTTTCCGGGGAATAAAGAGAAAAATCTGTCTGACAAACCAGCTGCTCCTGGCTTGGTGACAGAGGACATTGGTAATGCCGTTTGGTAGTTGTTTCTCCACTGCGATAATTAGATATAGCTAAACTCTTTCGGAGATATTACTCCATTGCCTTGCAACGAATAAATATTATTCTGCTTCAGGCGCCACTTGTTCCAAGCAAAAATTGTACCCTATAATTGGGTTCTATGCTAGTGTTTTTACTCCCCTCGGACCATTAGTCTTCTATCCAACTTTATTTATTATAGAATTCGAACATTGATGCTCTAAAAATGTAGGAAAAGTCCATATTACAGCCTCTTTCCTACCTCTCTCCTTCTCCCTGAAACTCAGGGCACAAGTCAGACTAAAGGTATGAGCGTGTCTACACATTGTTCAGTATTCAAAAGAAGCTTATGGCATATTCATTGCCAAGTGCTCATTGGAAATTATGGGTTGAGACAGTCCTGCCCCATATTGTGGTATGAAGAAGAAGAAATATTTTTTGCCAAGCTAGACCTCCTCCTCTGTATGAAGAACTCCAGTTATGTTTTTTTTTTAGCTATAGAAAATAATCATCCACTTCTCACTGTAAAATTGCCACTTAGCATGTAGCATTAACTCCCAGTAGTAAAAAGAGCTAAATTTATCTAGACTATATTGCTTGGATCTGGAAGAGTATGAAGAAAGAGGTGACGGAAAGAAATTCGGATGGGAAATGGCTTCTATACATAGAATATATTTGTACTATGCAGTGCTGTTGTAGCTGTTTTGGTCATAGGATATTAGCAAGACAAGGTGGTTGAGGTAATATCTTTACATTGTTTAATCTGTTGGTGAGAGTTCTTGTGCAGAGGCTTTCTTCATGGCTATGTGAATACTTAGAAAGCTTGCTCTATTCTCACTCACCAGAAAGTTGTCCCATATGAAGATATTACCTCATCCCACCTTGTCTTAGCTAATATCCTAAGACCAAAACTAGCTACAACACAGCACTGCATACAACAAATATTTCTATGTGTAAGAACGCATTTTTTCCCATCCAGAATTTCCTTCACGTCACATCGTTTCTTCATTACTCTTCCAAGATTCCAGAAATATATCTAGATTTTGTCTTTTTATACTATGGAAGTTAATTGTACATGTTAGTAGGCATAATTTTTACAGTGTAAGTGGGATTTATTTTCTACTAAAAAAAAGAATACATATAGCTGGAGTTTCTTATAAAGAGGAGATGAGGTATTCTAGCTGGGCTCAAAAATATTTCTTTCTCTCTATATACACATTATGGGGCCAGAACTGTGCTTCACTAACATAATTCCATGGAGCACTGGCAATGAAAGTTATGCCATAGCTCATGTTTGATAGCTGAACATTTTTTTTTAAGGGGGGTACCCATAGTCTTCATACTTTAGTCTGACTTTGGCCGGGCCCCTATGAGTTTCAGGGAGTTAGGAGAGACGAGTAGGAAGAGTGCTGTTAAATGGATTTTCCTACCATTTTATAGTGCATCAGTTGTTAGGAGATCTCATATACATAAAATGATTGGATAGAGGCTCTATGGATCCGAGGGTTTGTAAACCACTAGCAATACCCATATATAGGGTACATTTTTGCTTTGGTACAGTGGCCACTGAAAAGCTTGATATATTTATTCTTGTTGAAGGCAATGAGTAAGTAAACTCCGAAAGAGTTTTAGCCTATTATCTTTGATTTCCAAGTGTGCTGAGAAATACTTATGTAAGTGCATACCAGTCCCTCTGTCACCAAGCTAGGAGCAGTGTGTTTGTTCAGACCAGATTCTCTCTTTTTCCAGGAACGGTTAGTGATAACGTCTCTTTTGGTCTGCTTAAAGAGAAAGGTGATAATTCCACTGGAATACAACCTGTTTCACACGTTATCTGGTAGTGATAATTTGCTATCCAAGAGGATTTTTTAGCACAGTAAAATCTTAATGTAAAGCTAGGGAAAAATTTGACTATCAACTAATGCATAACCCATTTGTATTATGCTGTTTATTTCTTTGCTTGTTTTTTAAAATCTGGAGAACTTTCAATTTAGGCCCGGTCCGTATTACAGGGCTCAAGAGTGAGAAGACCCCTGCTTCCCTAGGATTGGCTCCCCACTGTGACTTTAAATGGGGCTACTGCACGTAGGCGCAGGATCAGAGGCAAAAAGTTTGAAATTATAAAACATGGATTACCACTTCTGTTTTCTATCAACGTGAATGTATGCTCATCTGATGAAAAACAGGACTGTGGTCGTAATGAATGTTGTTGTTCCTAACTATTTGAAACAGTTAGTTAATTGCAAATATAGGTGTGATCTTGCCAAACCACAACATGCACCACTGGCTTGTAGATTGAATTAGTTTCTCCAGAATTTATCTATGCTACTTGCCTCAGCATTTCCCTTTGCCATGCTATCTCGCCCAGGGACTCATATCACCTAGATTTGTAGATGTTGGGGGAGATTAACGGCATTGGGTAAGAAAGCGCTGTACGAAGTATTAGTGTGGATATTTACTTGCAGTATGTCTTTTGAACTGCTCTAGTAATATTGTTGCACCAGCTCTGGGACATAAATTATTACCTTTATCTTACTCCCACAGGTCTTCTTTTAAAAGGCAGGGACAGGAGAGCTTTTATAAAATCTTCCTTCATTGGCTTATTTTGAAAAGCACAATATATTCATATCATTATTTGTGCTGCTTGTCAGATAAGGAAATAGATTTGTGTGACTATATGTTATGGTCGCCAGTGATATTGCACCAGCCTGGAAGTGTGTAGGTAATCCCCCAAACGGTAACACAATTTGAAGTTAGAATGTATAGATTCAGATTATCTTATTACTCTCCCAAAAAGCTTGCTATTTTTTCTTTACTGTGTATAATGTAATGTATAACAATGCTTGTGTTTGACATAATTACACTGTATCTGAGGATCTCAAAGCAGTATTACAAGGGCGGTTGGTGGGGTGGGATAGTATCATCTTCAAAGCAGCATTTCAAAGAGGGACTTATTTTCCAGCTATTAGGAAAAATGTGATTATGGAGAAACTAAAAGACCATCTCCACAAAGTATTTAGGCTCTTAACTTCCAGTTAATATCAAGTAAATTTAGGAGCGTTAAATGCCTTTGTGGATTTGGGGCTATATTACTGTGGCCTGGTTACACTTACGCGTTACCCAATTTAAGCAGTGTTAAACGACTTTACACCTGCTACCCATCCACACAACGGAAGCCGATTTCTGTGACTCGTTCCCCCGACAGAGGGGAGTAGTGCTGAAATCGTGGTATTTGCATGTCGGATTTAGGTTGGAGTGTGGCCACCAATCATACGATATGCGCTCAGGGCAGTATCCCACTCTGCACCATTTGTGATCAAGCTTCTGGAAGCCATCTTGATAACTCAGATTGCACTGGCCAGTAGCCAGGAAAAGCCCCTCAAACCTTTTGAATTTCATTTTCCTGTTTGCCGCATTGGAGAGATCAGTCAGCAAACATAGTTGACCACGCAGAGCTCATTCAAGTTAACAATTCAGATATCTTTGAGAATCTGAAAAAACAGCTCCTAGCATTGACTGCGATGGAATGGATACTGGATCTGACTCAGCTGTATGGTGAGGAGAGGATTCCATTGCTATAAGAACTCCGTTCCTAAAGATTGAAATGATAAAAACATTTGAAAAAATTTCCGTAAGGCCACACCAGGGTATCAGGTACGAGTTGCATGTGAAAGTTAAGGAGCTCAGACAAGCCTAGCATGAAAACCAATAAGAAGCAAATGAAAAGTCCGGTGGCTAGTGGCCGAAAAATTGCCGACTTCTATTCTGAGCTTGCATTGCATTCTAGGGCGGGTTCCTGCCACACATGACCTACCACCCCGTCCGGTGGGATTCCGAGGTGTGGGGTTGATTAATTGCAGCCATTGTGCTGAGGAGTTCTTCCGGACGGATAGAATGAGGAGGAGGAGAGAGAGGACGAGTCTTATAGAGCGGCACCACAGAGACTCACGTTTTTCCAAAGCCAGGAGCTTTTTTTCACCCTGACGGAATTACTCCCTCTTAGCCCTCCCAAGCCAACTAGCCCAGTTAATGAACCATGGAAGGAACCTTGGCGAGTTGTACTTTGTAAATAATAAGACATAGTGTTTTGGTTATAATTCACCCACTTCTGAACCTTAGCGGTCCAAAGATGTTTGGTCAGCATGCTGAATTTCCTCTAAGCTCATTTTAGCTTTTATTGTTACTATTGTAGCGCTTGCCACCAACCGAGGAATTCCAGTTGCCTTGTAATTACACTCTGATCCCCCCTCATCAACCTTGGCCTGAGGGAACCCCAAGACCAGATCTCTGATCTTTAACACAAAGAAAAGTAAACCCTTTCCCCTACCGTTGGCCTTCCCCAACCAGGCTTCCCCTCCCTGGGTTACCCCTGGAAGATTACTGTGATTTCAAACTCTTTGAATCACAAAACAGAGAAGAAAATTTCACCTTCCCTCCACCTTCTCTTTCCCCCTCCCAGACTCTCCTGAGAGAGAAAGTAATCTGGCCAACACAGAGAGAAAGTTACTTCTCTCTCCCTTCCCTCCTTTCTCCTTCCCACCAATTCCTGGTAATCAGACCCGGTCCCTGGTATGGGTCTCCACCCAGAATATAAAAAAACAATCAGGTTCTTGAATAGGAAAATGCTTTTAATTAAAGAGGAGAAAAACAGTAAAAATTATCTTTTGTTAATTTAAGATGGATTAGCTACAGGGTTTTTCAGCTATAGACACTGGGTAATACCTTCCCAGCCTAGTATACAAGTACAATTTAAAATCTTTTCAGCAAAAATAAAAATTTGAACTCTTCAGCCAAATACACATTTTTTAGCAAATAAGAAAAACACTAATAAGCCTAACTCACCTTATCTACCTAGTACTCACTATTCTGAACTTATAAGAGTCTGTATCGGAGAGATTGTGGAGTAGAAACCTGTGTTATCACGTACTGGTCACTCCAGAACCCCAGAAGTGAACAACAACCTCAAATTCTAACAGCACAGAAAACTTCCTCCTCAAGATTTGAAATTATCCTGTCTCCTCTGATTGAGTCCTCTGGTCAGGTGACCAGGCCAAGGCTTACCGAACCTTGTTTAACCCTTTCAGTCAAAAGATGATTAAAGTATTTTGTTCTATTAACTTCTATATCGGTTTATGACTAAACATGGTTTAAAAGCAAGCTTTTTAAGATTAATTGGCTCTGAGGATCCTGGATCTGCATTTGCGCCAATACAGTTACTTGGAAAATCTGTTAACATGTCTGGATGGATTGGCTAGAATCCTCCAGGGGATCTCCATTGAAGTTCCTGAGGTACTCCAAAAGCTTTTGTCAGAAGTTTCTGTGCAGGCGCCTGCTTTATTCAGTCCTCGATGGTAGGACACGTTGACCACGGCATGTCATGTAGAAGTAATCTGCTATATTGCATGACATAAGCTAGCTGGTATGTCCGGGTGATTTGCTTGCATTCAAGCATACCATCCATCTTCTATCTCACTGTTTTATCCCTATGAGAGTGAATATCGTTCATGGTAAGCTGGTTGAAATTCAGGAATTTAAGTAAAGGGGACGAGATGCATTCCTACTGTCTGTTTTGCCTGGACTTAAAGAAATCCTTCCCTGCAGGTAGCCCAAGCGAGGGAAGAGGGCAGCGTGGGCGAATGGCGCTGAGTTTTTTCCGTATTTTGGCTAAGCAGGGAATCTTCCCTGCTACAGCATGCCACGTGGTGGGGAGTGGGAAGGAGGGTTGTTTAGCAGTGGTGTTTCATGATATACCCATGAACGTTGTGGCGGGAGGAAATGGTAATGTAGTTGCAGTCATCCCAGGATACCAGCCACGGTTGGGGTGGTTGTTCTTCTGCTGCATGTTAACAGGAACGAAGCAGCACTGAATTGGGATTTGCTTGGTATTTGGGGAAAAGAAGTGG
Source organism: Chelonoidis abingdonii (assembly GCF_003597395.2). Taxonomy (NCBI): domain Eukaryota; kingdom Metazoa; phylum Chordata; order Testudines; family Testudinidae; genus Chelonoidis; species Chelonoidis abingdonii. The sequence goes on along the minus strand of NC_133770.1, from coordinate 102,359,225 downwards.
TGCATGATAGTATTGAAGGCCTGCAAAAGCCGCAAGGACAATGGTCTTTACCATGGCTGCATGCAAGCCGAATTCTTGCTCCCAGGACCTGCTGTCTGTGAGATCTCTAACACCGAAGCGCAGGCATCTCACTATTAAGATTCGGCAAAATGCAACGATCTTGTCGTGGAAATCACATGTGCGTCTGTAAGTGGAATAGTGTTTGTTCACTGTGAGAAGAGTATTTATTACGCTATGGTCTGTAAAATGTATCTGGTAAAATACTTCTCTCCCTTTTTTTCCTCCCTTCATACAGCTGCAAAATTTTTGATAGCCTCCCTACTCCATCGCGAAAGTGCTTATTCTCAGATAAGGCAGTCGGTGAAGAAAAAAGGCACAGTAGAGAGACATGTTCGTTCGGAAATCATGGAAGTGACCCGCAATGAAAGAGCTCATCTGACGATGAGTGGTAAGAACGTTGGTTACCAAATTACAGGACAGATGCCAGTGACCGTGAGGACAGGAGGTTGACGTTCTGATGAGGACAGATGGATGAACGGTGGTGAGACAGCACCAGGGACCCTAGGCGAGATCAAGTGGTTGGCAGAGGTAGATCAACTTGCTGGATGCAACTTCTGGTGCCTGCTGGTGATCAACGGACATCTTGGTCTCGACGTCTGGTATGTAGAGCTTCAGGACATGGCAGCAGGGTCACAGAGTGCCGCTGCAGCCCCTGATGTTAATACCAGCCTCTCACCCTCACCATGTTCATTTAGCTTCCTCACTGCCAGGTTGTTGATGTAAGAACTTCAGTGGGCTGTAGTAGGCTCCATGCACCCTGCCACTCCACCCCGTGGGGCAGAGCCCAACCAACAGGCTGTCATTACTCTTGAATAAATTTTTAGTGAGTTCCTTTTCCTTTCCTCCATATCCGTCCTCCCAAACCACACCCAGGTCTACCGTGTGTCCGGTTCTTCTCCATCTTCTTATAATGACTTAATAAAGATGTAATACAATTGAATTTTAAACGATAGTGAATTTATTTTCTTGAGAAAGCATGCGTTGTATCTTAAGGGGAGGCTGGGTTGTGCGGTTGGCTTACAGGGAATGCGTCAATCCTAGTGGCGGGGTTCATCAAGGTGGGAAACAAACACCAGCAGTCCACATACGTACCCGGGCCCATGATGAACTTTTATATACATGAGTTATCAAGAGCTTTCTCTGATGTGCACACCGCTTCCTGGTGTGCTCTCGTCTAATTGCCTTGGTGTCTGGCTGTGGCACGATTTTTTTAGCTGCCAGATGATTTGCCTCGCCTACCCACCTCCTATTATAGGTCTCTTCCCATTGTTACTCTCACAGAGATTGTGGAGCACCACAGCAAGCAGCTAATATTACTCAATGGGACATTTGGTTTACGCTGAGAGTTCTGAGCGAGCCTTAGTAATGCGACCAGTAGCTGCCTGTAAATTACGGCCAAATGCACATTCTACCACCCTTCTGCAACTTGCTCAGCCATGTAGTTGAACAACCTCCTGACTATCTGTTCGAGTGCTTGCTGTGTTATGGCTTCTATGAGCCATTGGCATCAAAGAGCGTAGGTGAGGCTCGGGTCCCCCAGGTAACTACAGGGCATTTCACATCCCCCATTACTGTTTATTTTCTGGTCGGGCATAGTAATTCTCTTGCTGGAGTGTCTTAAGAGTAGTTGTTGCTGAAGACAAGAGTGTCATAACCTTTCCTGACCATCCCACGTGAGATGTTGGTTGAAACGTTGCCCTTGTGATCCGCCAGTTGCTTGCAGGCGACCATTGGGGGGAAAAACTAAAAAAACCCCCTTTTTTTTTTGCGTGTGTATATGTCACCTACGGGGTGCCCTGGTGAATCCGAGTTGCAAGATAGAGTTATATGGGGTGAACCTCTACTCGTGCCCACACACGTGTAGGGAATCCCATTGCAGCAAACATTCCACTATGACCTGCACGTTCCTCCAAGTAGCTCACTTACCTTTTCGTAGCAGCAGCTTATATGATTTTTGCTTTGGTACTTTGCATCACAGCAGCCACGCAATCGATTTGCCCACTCCAAAATTGATTTCCTGATCTAAGCGGTAGTAGCTGTGGGCGTTGCAAGTTTTGCAAGCTATCGCCGACTCACTTCTCAACTGTGCGGGCTGCTCTCATCTTGGTATTCTGGGTTTCAGGGCAGGCGGAAAGCAAGTCACCAAAGTTCCAGGAAAGGGCCCTTACAGCCTGACGAAAGTTTCGCAGCCACTGCGAATCGTCCACAAACTGACAACACTTATTGCCCGTCCCAACCAGTCTGTGCTTGTTTCCCCGGGCCCAAAATCGGCATTCAATGGCTCGTTATAAATCCTTGCCCATTATCCAGCAATGCTCTCCAAAGCACAGGGGCCCCGACAGTTTGAGAGAATTTCTGGTGTCCATGTCCTCATCACTCTCTCGTCACCGCTTGCCGTAGCGCACTGCCTCCTCAACCGGGGCTTTGCAGGTTCCTTTGTTCAGCATTTGACTGGCACAAGAATGCACGATGGGTCTTACCAACATCCCATGATTGCAGGTACTTGATCTGAGGCAGGTCACCTATGAGCTTGCCTGGAATGGCGCTCTATGGCATTTGTCAGTTCACTCATGGGAAAAAAGGCGTACAAATGGTTGTCTGCTGTGCATTTTCACTGGAGGAGGGGTCAGGTCTGTACCCAGACCCGCCAGGGCAATGTTTTTTGCGCCATCAGGCGACTGGGGATCTCAACTCAGAATAATCCAAGGGTGAGGGAGACTGCGGAACTATGAGGATAGCTACTGGGATAGCTTAGCCATGGTTGCATGAACGCTTTCGGTTAATATCGACACTAAGCCCGGGAAAAAATGGGGACGGCAAACAACTTGGCGGGGAAATGTTTAATGTGCTTAGTGTGGCTAATTTCAACTCTGACTTTTATACAAGTGTTTTTAAAAACCAGTATTCTGTAAATCGAATTAATCCCGTGTAGTAGACATACCCTGGGTCTCAGTCTCATTGCAAGTCACTCAGGGACTTGGGCTAGCATACTAAAAATGTGGCTAAGTTTGGTTGAAACCAGTTGGCTTTTTGCTCCTCGGGTGCAAAACTTTTACTACCAAGGAATGGCTATTCTGAGGGAGAAGCACTTTATATAAGGACCCGGCTGCGGTTAGTGGAACAATGACAGACTTAAGGTACATCTGAATAAGCCTCTGTCCCAAAATCTGGATTCCTTCAGCGTTCCAAAATCTGGGTGCTTAGCATGAACTCCAAGCTTATTATTACCAGCTTGGATCTGACTCGCTGCCACCAATTCAGGATTCAGGAGTACCTGATCAACTTCTCCCGGGTCTCTCCCAAAACTTTCCCTGGGATTCACCCCAAAGAACCCAGAAGGCTCTGAGTCTCCACCAAAGGGAAACAACCCACTCCCGTTGATCTCTCTATATTTCATCCCCAGCTTTCCCTCCCTGGGTTCTATACTGGCTGATTTCCCTGGTACTTCACTCCCTGAAATGCAAACAGAGAGGGCACGATTTACCTTCCCCCTGAGCTATGCATTCAAACCTAGTCAGCATTCACCTGAAGAGATTTACTCCCCCTCCCTTCGTTCCGTATAGCCTTAACCAGTGAGAAAATCCTCAACCAGGTTTAAAAAGAAAGCTTTATATAAAAAAAGAAAGAAGACAACACATACATGATCACTGCATTAAGATGACATAATACAGGGCTATTGCTTATAAGAAAATATGAATAAACAGTCTTGATTCAAAAAGATATCCAATTTTTAAAACATTCAGCAAACTTCCACACATGTAAATACAAACCAAACATATAAAAGCCTATTGCTTTGCTACCTTTGTACTTACAATCTGGGGAAATCTGAAGTTATAGAAGTTTGAAGATAGAAAAAAGAAAAGCTCTTCCCTCATAGCCGAGAGAAACAAGAGAAGAGAACAAAACAAAACCCAGAAGTTCCCTCACTTTGAAAAATCCGGTTTCCTGATTGGTCCTCTGGTCAGGTGTCTGGTTCCCTTTGTTAACCCCTTTACAGGTAAAAGAAACATTAACCCTTAGCTATCTGTTTATGACACCATCACATACCTCACCACCTTCCACTCCAGGTGCAAGGCACACTTCTGTGCCCTTGACTTCTCTAACACACACATTGTAGTGTAGAAAGAAAGAAAGAAAGAATCTCTCTAAATCAGAAACGCTACTGAAATCAAATAAACTGCACACTTAATTCTCCCCTTGATAAGAGAGTGAATGCGTCACATGACAGATATTAGTCACATCTCTTTTAGTGCACTCCTGGAAGGTGCTCAGATTATATAGTGATGAGGATAGTATAAGAAATTATATACAATAGAATACAACTTGCCCAAGGTCACACAGTGAACTCATGACAGAGCTGGGAATAGAATCCATTCTTATGATTTCCCATTGTGTTGCTCTAACCATTAAACAATGCTCCCTTTATTGTAATGCAGAAAAATTATATCTGGAATATCCAGTGGAAAAGGGATGTTAATTTTCTGCTACATTTTTTATTTTAGAATGCTTACTAGAATGAACTTTCTCAATGCTATATATTTCTAAAAAAAATGTTCTGAGCTGCCAGCTACAATCTATTGACTGTACCAGTGTGTCAAAGAGCAGGCATATTTTTTATGAATGTACCGCTAAAGCTGTGACTTACACTGAATTCAAATATTCATTATTAAAATGCACTTGTCAACTTTAATATGAAACCAGAACATTTTCATTTGGACACATATATGGAAACTCAAAAAGCAAAGCCCACTGTTTCTAATATATCACAGCAGTTCTACTCTGTTTTCATAAACTATTGTGTTAACATATCTGATTCTGAATATTACCTACACAATAAAGAATTTTGTAATTATACTGTATATATAAATCTTTGCAATATAGCACCATAAACTGAAGGTAAACTAAATCGTAAAATGTGTGTGGGAAGGGGTATTTTTTTTCAAAAGTACCTGGTCTACACTGAAAAGTTATATTGGTGTAGCAGTGTCAGTCAGGGATGTGCACCCTTCTACCCCCTAACATAGTTTGCCTGATATAGTTATGCCAACAAAACCCCCATTGTAGATGTAGTTATGTTACCAGAAGTGAGCTTCTGTTGACAGAGCTGTTATCAGCTATCGAGGGGTCAGCCGTGTTGGTCTGGTTCTGTATACCGCAGCAGAGAGTTCCTGCTCGGCACCCTTTAGAGTCAACAGCAATTTTGGTACGCGTGTGAGCTGTTCTTTGGGTGAGATACGGCCCATTTCAGTGCAGATGCAGATAGTGAAATTTCCAGGGGTAGATTATTTGTTAGCAAAGCGAGCGGTACAGCCAGATAACGAGTGTAGTTTCACTCAGGGAGGATGGAGCCCTTTTCAGCGTAGAGATTTGAAGAACCAAGAGATGAGAAACTGGTTCTGTAATTGGTGAAGTCCATCTCACAGGTCTTTGTTTAGTCTAGAGGCATGCCTTTGGGGTCAAAAATGCTAGTTACAACAGCGTAAGCTAACTTGTTGATATCAGGGAGGTGAGTCCTACAATCTCTTCTGTCATTGTATGGTGCATCATCCACTTGGGACAAAGTATGTCAGTTATAGTCTCTGTAATGTCTATAATTAGAACTTATAGGCAATACCTAGGTCACAATCGGGCAAGATTATACGTATGTAGCTATAGATGGTTTTGTGTAATTTTTACCTTAGTTCTGGTGAAGGAATGAAATGAGTAAGATGCTCTAGCCTAACTTACATAGGCCCTTATTCTCAAACACAGATAATGCTTAAACATTATGCACTGTAAGTAGCCAATTGATTGTGGGATTACCAACTGATGTAAAGTCAGTGTGCTTCATTGCGGCATGGTGGTTATAGCTACTGCCTATTCGTGACACTTTATAATAAAGTAAATTAAAATGTATGGTGTTTATGGAGAGGGAGATTGACTCTGTAGATACTTCCTACAGGACTCCGCCCACCCTCCTCCCCAAACAGACGCATTTTAAACAGGGATGGTTAAGGCCTTTGTCTTATTCTGAAAATATTATACCTGTTAGTTAAAGGGGTATCACCTCCTCTTATGTGCGGACACGTATATATGGTATTCAGGCGCTTTATACTAGGTTACATCAAATTAAACATGGATGGAAAACGCAGCAATATACATACTGTATAAAGTACCGCAGGACTTTGAATCCGTCTAAGTATCTATATATTATTGGCTCTGCCACATCATTTTAATCATGATTAAAAAATTTAATCTGTGATCCTTAATCATGAGACCTATCCACCTGTTAAAAATATAGAACATGGTGTTTCATTTACATATTTGTGGATGTTTTCTCACATTATCAAATTATATTTATTTTCAATTCAAACACGAATACAGAGTGTGCAGTCTTACATTTATATTTATTTTTTTTCCAGTCATTCTGCCATTAGCTAAAAAAGCAAATGAGAATAGTATTTTTTAATTAGCACTCCATACAAGTCTTGTGAGTGCCAGTTCATCTTACAAATAGAAGCATTTATACATGTAGAATATGTACACAAAAAACTCCATACACAAATTAAAACAATTAAAATTTGACCCCGCAGCGTCCCACTAGGTACCTACTTCTTGTTCAGTGCAATAGCTCAGACAAACAAGTTTGTTTACATTTGCAGGGATTGAGTGCTGCCTGCTTCTTGTTTTACAATGTCACTGAAAGTGCAGACCAGCATTTGCATGTGCACCTCTTCCTCTAGTCAGCATTTGCAAGATATTTACATGCCAGATGTGTTAAGTACTTCATATTGCCCTTCATAATTCCAGCCACGGAATTCCAAGAAGACATGCGGTCCATGCTGATGATGGGTTTTGTCGGATAACATCCAAAGCAGCTTGCGACCGACACTGCTTCATTTTCATTATCTGAAATCAGATGCACCAGCGAAGGTTGATTTTCTTTTAGTGATGGTTCAGTTCTGTAGAGTTCTGCATGGAGAGTTGCTCTTTTAAGTTCTGTGAAGAGACAAGCTGCACATGTTGACCTCTTCTATAATTTGGATACACTTCAGATTCTTAAACACTTAGGTCAGAGTGCTGTAGCTATCTAAGACAATCTCACATGATGCAACCTTATTTTTAGGTGTTTTGTCAAATCTTCAGTGAAAACGTTTTTTACAATGAACATGTGCGGGTCATCATCCTGACTGCACTAACATGAAAATTTTATGCAGAATTGCAGGTAAAACTAGAGCGGGACAATATAATATCTCCCCGGAAGTTTCAGGCACAAATTTAATTAATGCATTATGTTATTTAAACAAGTATTATCAGCAATCAGCATGGATGCATGTTCTCTGGAACAGTGGCCAAAGCATGAAGGGGCATATGATGTTTAGCATATCTGACACATAAATACCTTGCAATGTTAGCTACACAAGTGCCATGCAAATGACTGTTCTCACTTTCTGGTGACACTGTAAATAAGAAGAGTGTGGCAATAACTCCTATAAATGTAAACAAACTTGTTTGTCTTAGTGACTGGCTGAACAAGAAGTAGGACTGAGTGGACTTGTAGGCTCTGAAGTTTTACATTGTTTTCTTTTTGAGTGCAGTTATGTAACAAAAAAAATCTGCATTTTTAAATTGCACTTTCATGATGAAGAGATTACACTATAATACTTGTATGTGATGAAATGAAAAATACTATTTCTTTTGTTTGCCATTTTTACAGTGCAAATATTTGTAATAAAAATAATGTACACTTTGATTTCAATTACAACACAGAATGCAATATATATGAAAAGGTAGAAAAACATCCAAAATATTTAATAAATTTCAATTGGTTATCTATTGTTTAACAGAGAAATTAAGACTGTGATTTATCATGATTAATATATATCACCCCTCTTTGACATAGTTACACTGGTATAGCTTTCAGTTGTAGACCTGGCCTTAGTTGATATTGTCCATTAAAACAAATTTGCAAAACGAAGTAAAAGGCTGAAGTTTATTGCTTACAGAATTGGAGCATTTAAACTACTAATTGGTTTCCACAGTTTGATGAAGCAGTTTCTTGTTGTGTTTTAGACAATTTTAGCTTCTTAGAGCTTCTGTGTCCCTAGCATTGTTAGCTCTGATTGTCAGATATGATGTCACCTTATCTACCCGGTACTCTTTCCTAGGGTGACCAGATGTCCCAATTTTATAGGGCCAGTCTCGATTTTTGGGTCTTTTCTTATATACGCTCATATTACCCCTCATCCCCATCCAAATTTTTCACATTTGCTGTCTGGTCACCCTACTCTTTCCACATAGAGCAATGTCATACAATGAGCAGAAATTTGTGTTGCTCCACAGGTAAAATTCAACATGTAAATGAAACGTTTGTTCACCTTTGCAATAACTCATGTTTGGAATCAGATTTTATGTCCATTAAAATAGCTTTTTCTCAGGCCCCCGTCCTGCATAGTGCTGTGCCTAGCATACTCTTGTGGTCATACAGAGCCCCTGGGATCTACCCTTGTAGAGTCAGGGCCTCACTTTGTTTTCTTGTTTGTGTTTGTCTGGCATTTCCCGTTGTTGTTAAACTAGCTAATCACCGCTACCTCTCAGGATAGTAAAATACTGCTGATCTGTCAGGCTCTTTTATTATTTAGCAGATCATTACTTGTTACATGGGCCCAGCTACAAGATAGATTATCATGGCAAAGATACTCCAGATTGTTTACTTGGAGGGATGTTGTAAGATTCAGGAAAATAGTATTTGTCTGCACATTCATTTGGTGAGCTCTTTTATTCACTTCACCTCATCCTTTTAAGTCTGTGAAATACTGATTCAATGTTACTCTACTCTACTATATTTTGTGTAGAGTAAGTTTTAGGACAAAGGACCTTTTATTTCCTGCCAATGCAGGCATTTTATGTTGGGTTAGATGTTTCTAGTTGTTGATTCAGATGAGATGCCTTTGAGAATCTGCTGAATTTAAAAATCCAAAGTGGCTCTTTATGTCAGTGGAAGTTGAATTCAAACAAAGGAAGTTACCTAGCAAAAGATGAATTCCAGAGTACTTATGTTTTACCTCTTGCAAGCCTGAAAAATGAATTTGTTGTGTTGATTTATTCCTTTTTTCATGTGCAGTATTGCCTGCTTCATGATTTTACTGTGAACCTCACAATATGTGTTGTTTTTCTCAAGTCCCAGGTCCTGGATTAATGTTATCACATGAAAATCTCAATTTTCATTTAAAAATAAAAGTAACTTTCTATCCTTTATTAGTTGTGGAGAAAAACTTGAAAACATAACCCCTATTGGTCTACAAATCAGCATTTAAAAAAAAAAGAACTTATGAGATTTTAAAAATAGTAATGCTTAAGTTTTGAACAAATATCATCATTTTGGGGTGGGGGAGGAGCTCACGATTTCAGAGTAAGTCAGCATTACTGGTAAAAAAGTTGCTGCTGCTCCAAACAGCAAGGCTTGTCTCTTAGCTTACTGCAACACATTTTAGCCTTCTTCTGGGCTTTGCCCTTTCCTTGTCTTCTGGATTCCCATTAAAGTTCTGTCTCAGTGCCATCTGATTTCTGTCTCTCTATAATTCACCCTCATCCTTTTTAGTTGTGGCAAATCAAATGCAAAACCTTATCCTATAGGATTCAGATTCACTCTAGACCTCATATTGAACTCTCTCCCCTCTCTCTTTCTGGAGAGCTCTTCCTACCAACAAAAATGTCTAGAGAAGATATTTTTTTCCTTTTCTGTTCTTGTCTGTCTTCACTCTTCAGTCATGTTTTGTGGACAGTATGGTAAGCGTCTGTCCCAAATCTGGACCTTAGCGTCCAAAATCTGGGTGCTTACTATGATTCTCCCCCCAAGCTTATACCCAGCTTGGCTCTTATCTCGCTGCCACCAGATAGGATTTTGGCTCCTATCAGCCCGGGTTCCCCAAATATTCCTTGCAAGGACCCCCACCCCACCAAAAACCCCCCCACCTCGGCCTCCCCAACTTCGCCTGAAAGACCCCAAGACTCAGAACTCGAGTCGCAAGGGAATTATTTACCTTCCCTCCCCCTCCCTCTTCAGCCGTTCTGGCTCTGGCAACCTGATGGAGTTGATGAATCTCTTTACATCACAACATACCAAGCAAAACCGTCTCGTCTTCCACAAAAGACAAGCTTAAACCCATGAGAACAGTAGTTGCATTCTCCGCTCTTTCCCCTGATAACTTTTCCCCGTAGCTGGTCCGCGCGCTGACAATAGCCCGAACAGTAAGCCACAGAGTGCGGCTCCCCTCCCCCTAGCCTGCTCACACAGAAGGTAGACAGAGCCGGCACAGAAATTGCCCTCTTCCCTTGCTCACTAGGAAAAGAAACTCCACAAGTGGTTAAAAAAGAAAACTTATATAAAAGAAAGAACTACACTATACCAAAAACTCCTGCATTTAAGAAAACTCAATACAGGGAGTATCTTAAAGAAAAAGCGAATAGAACAGTTATAAAAGAAGCCCACAATCTAAACCAGTCCAGCAAAATCCACACACATGTAATTTACAAACCAAGTACATAACAGCCCTTAATTACTTTGTTCTCTTGTACTCACTTTGATAAACTAAATATTTGAAAGAGATGAGCTTAGAAGAAAACTAGTTTGCCTCACAGCCCGAGTGAAAACAAAAATGACCCCAAGTTTCCTTTCCTCCCAGACTTTAAAAAAAATCCACGTTCTCTGATTGGTCCTCTGGTCAGGTGCTTGGTTCCCCCTTTGTTCACCCTTTACAGGCAAAAGAAAATTAACCCTTACCTATCTACCTATGACAGACAGAGACTCATGACACAACACGGGACTAAATTTCTATTTTTAAATGTATAGTTTTAATAACCTAAGATATTATAGGCAACACAAGTAAAGAATCTCTTTAAAATTTAGGGGGCAAGGGGCAGTTTAACTGTTTCAATTATTTTAGGAATAGTACCTTAGCCCAGTACCTTGTCTACCTCTTTTTTTTTATATTGAAATGTACAGTTTAGTTTCATCCTAAGTCTCTCTTCCCTTATTATTGCTTTTATAAGTGAAAATGCATCTCAGTAGAACTACTTTTGCTTAAAGTATCAATCTTGCTAAATATATACTAAGCTATGGCTGAGATTTTTTTGTTTTTATTTTTTTGTAGTTGAAACTTTTTTTTTCAGTAGCATAAAGCTGGATTTACATTTAAATGAAGATATATTTTCACATTCTAATTTCCCATTAACAAATATTTAGGCTCAGGCTCTGTACATTTGTTTAACATTTCCATTTAAATTCACATTTTGAATTTCTTCCTCCTCATTGAAAAAGGCAAACTGTAAGTATTTTTGGTGTGTTATTGTCATGTAGAGTTTTAATTCAAATGATTTTATCCATCCAAGTTTGGGAAGGGGAAAAAAAATCAACTAAGGATCCTTTGCTTAGGCCTGAGTTTGGCAAAGCTTTTCATCATGTGCCTGAAATCCATTCTTATTCAGCAAAGCACTAAAGCATATGTTTCACTGGGGATCGAACAAGGCTTATATCCAAAGTTTTGTTGTCATTTCAGTTTTTAATTTTTTTGTAGCCAGGGTCCTATGCTTACAAGCAACAATTCCCAAATCTGTTTCTCTAGTACCAATGTATAGCCTTCTCTCATGTTTCAGCTCTATCTGAAACCTTACCACAGATTTCCTGCGACCCTCTCAAATTCAGTAGGACCACAAATGTTCTTCTCAGCTTTCTTCCTAACCCCACTCCATTTCCTTCTTTCTTTATCTCTATTGATAATTCAAGAGACAATCCTGTCTTCCAGGCTCACAACCTCAGTATCTCTCTTTCTTCCTAATATCTAGCCCTCGGTAAAAAATTGTCACTGATTCCATTACGAGGTCAACAAAACTAGCCCTTTCCTCTCTATCATAAGAAATAAGAATGGCCGTACTGGCTCAGACTAACGGTCATCTAGAACATTATCCTGTCTTCCAACAGTGGCCAATGCCACATGCTTCAGAGGGAATAAACAGAACAGGTAATCATCAAGTGATCTATCCCCTGTCACCCATTCCCAAATTCTGGCAAACAGAGGCTAGAGATACCATCCCTACCCATCCTGGATAATAGTGACATGAATTTATCTAGTTCTTTTTTTAACCCTGTTATAGTCTTGTCCTTCATAATTTCCTCTGGCAAAAGAGTTCCACAGGTTAACTTTCAGTTACGTGAAGAAATACTTCCTTTTGTTTGTTTCAAACCTGCTGCCTATTAATTTCATTTGGTGATCCCTAGTTCTTGTGTTATGAGAAGGAGTAAATAACATTTCCTTATTTACTTTCTCCACACCAATCATGATTTTATAAATCTCTATCATATCCCTCCTTAGTCGTCTCTTTTCCAAGTTGAAAAGTCCCCGTCTTATTAATATCTCCTCATGTGGAAGCTGTTCCATATCCCTAGTCATATTTTGCCGTTTTCTGTACCTCTTCCAATACCAATATATCTATTTTTCATATGGGGTTACCACATCTGCATGCAACTTTCAAGCTGTGGGAGTACCATGGATTTATATAGGGGCAATATGATATTGTCTTTCTTATTATCTGTCCCTTTCCTAATGATTTTCAACATTCTGTTTTTTGACTGCCATTGCATAGTGAGTGGATGTTTTCAGAGAAGTATCCACAATGATTCTAAGATCTTTAGTTAGTGGTAACAGCTAATTTTGAACCCATCACGTTATATACATAGTTGGGATTATATTTTCCAATGTGCATTACATTGCATTTATCAAAACTGAATTTCGTCTGCCCGGTTACCCAGTTTTGTGAGATCCATTTGTAATTTTTTGTAATCTCTTTTGAACTTAACTATCTTGAATAGTTTTTTATCATCTGCAAATTTTGCCACATCACTGTTTAGCCCCTTTCTTCCACATCATTTATGAATATATTGAATAGCCCTGGTCCCAGTACAGATCCCTGAGGGACACCAATATTTACATCTCTACACTCTGAAAACTGACCATTTATTCCTACTTTTTGTTTCCTATCTTTTAAACAGTTACTGATCCATGAGGGGACCTTCCATCTTATCCCATGACAACTTACTTTGCTTAAGAGCCTTTGATAAGGGACCTTGTTGAAGCTTTCTGAAAATCTAAGTACATTGTATCCACTGGATCCCCCTTGTCCACGTTTGTTTACCCTTTCAAAGAATTCTAGTAAATTGGTGAGGCATGATTTCTCTTTACAAAAACCATGTGACTCTTCCCCAGCAAATCATATTCATCTATGTGTCTGATAATTCTGTTCTTTACTATAGTTTCAACAGCGCTGGCTCCTGGGTTTTTGCCACCCCAAGCAGCAAAAAGGAGAGAAAAAAACCCCAAAACCCCATGATCGCGATCTGCAGCTCTACCGCCGCCGCTTCAGTAGCAATTTGGCAGCTTGTCCTTCGCTACAAGAGGGAGTAAGGGACCCGCCGCTAAAGACCCAGACATGCCGCCCCTCACCGTTGGCCACCCCAAGCAGCTGCTTGCTGGGCTGGTGCCTGGAGCAGGCCCTGAGTTTCAACCAGTTTGTCCAGTACTGAAGTTAGGCTTCTCAGCCTGAATTGTCGAGATCATCTTTTGAGCCTTTTTAGAAAATTGTCACATTAGCTATCCTCTAGTCATCTGGTACAGAAGCTGATTTAAATGATAGGTTATATATGACAGTTAGTAGTTCTGCAATTTCCTATTTGTGTTCCTTCAGAACTCTTGGCTGAATACAATCTGGTCCTGGTGATTTATTACTGTTAGATTTATCGGTTTGTTCCAAAACCTCCTCTAGTGATGCCTCAATCTAGGATAATTCCTCAGATTTGTCATCTAAAAAGAATGACTCAGGTTTGGGAATATTTGTCATATCCTCAGCCATGAAGACTAATGCAAAAAATTCATTTAGTTTCTCTGCGGCATCTTTATGATCCTTGAGTACTACTTTTTTTCATCTGGATCGTCCAGTGGCCTCACTGGTTGTTTAGCAGGCAACCTGCTTCTGATCTACTTACAGTTTCTTTGTTATTACTTTTTGAGTTTTTGGCAAGCTGTTCTTCAAATTCTTTTTTATGCCCACAGCTAAAACCCAGAGCAAGTTAAAACTCCTAAATTTAAAATTTTGGAATTCAAAAATTAGACAGGAAAAATGAATTTTGGAGGAAAAAAATTAAAAATAAGTTTGTGATTTCCTTCTTTCAGTCATCTCTTACCTTATTTACAGTAACTCTCTTTCTCCTTCGTCTCCTAATATCTCACCTCTCCTTCGCCAGCCCTTCCAAAACATCACTGTTACAACAATCTTCTCCTCCTTACTCTGATCACATAATCCCTTCACTAGCTTCATTTAAATTTATAATGTTTAAGTTCCTCAGTCTCCCCTGCAGTGTCCTGTGCAATCGCACTCCTGCCATTTTCTCCTATAATCCCTCCCTGTCATTTCTTCTTATTGATTACTTTATTTCTAGTTCTACTATTGGTTGCTATCTTCATTATTATTAATAAATATCATTACTATTTGTATTATGATAGTGCCTAGGAAACGTAGTCATGGTCCAGGAAGCATTCATGCTAGGCACTGCACAAACCCAGAACAAAAAGATGATTCAACTGATTATTTATAGGACTATTTCACTTGTCTTCAAAATGTTGTTTTATTGCTCATTGTTGTGTAATCTGTGAGATGCCATGTGACTGGTTATCTTCCAATTCAATGTATCCAATTCTACTTTAGTTATAAAATAAAACTTTGTTTAGCATATTTATATAGGCCTGGAATCCTGTATCTTAAGAGAGCATTAATAAAATTAGAATTTTAATGTAGTAAAGGCAGGCTTCTGAAAAGTTTAAGAATGTATTCAACTTGATGTTAAATATGCTTTTGTCCTTTCAGAAGTGTCAAAGGGGAATAAATATAGACTCCATGATATCATTTTTACAGTCACTTTTATCGCAACAGCATTTTAGGTCAGTCTCGTATTATGTAAAAAAAAATTGTGTTTGAATTTCCTTTGAGATAGCTATGTTTTACTAGGAAAAATGTAGACAGAGCAGAGCTTTTAGAACTTGTCACTGGGTTCACTCACCAGAGCGGCACCTCCTGCTGGCCATCTCGGGGATTAGCTCTCTCAGCCAGTTCTCCCTCTCCTGGTGGTGCCTCTCTCGTCTTCATCTCCCCCTGCAGACCTGCCTAAGTCCAAATCCCACAGCATCCTCTGCATGACTAAGCCTTGTGACCTGCCACCATCCAGAAGTATCTCCATCTATAATCTAGTCACTTCCCCACTGGCAATGGGGCAGGGGAGGAGACTCAGACCTGCCCAATACTCCCAGTCTCAGCCGAGGAACCCTGTAGCTAGCAACTTCTTGCTGCCTCTTAACTTCTCCACCAATGCTACTTGAATTCCCTAGGCTTCTTCCCCATGGCATCAGCACATTCTTCACCCTCTTCTCAGGGCCTCGAGCCTGCAAGTCCCAGCAGCCAGCCAGGAGCAATCTCCAGCTCAGTGGTTAACCTTCCTTGCTGGTATAGGGTGAATACCCATCACAGAACTATAAATTACCTGAGTCATATTCAAAGAATTTTTGCAATGCAAAATGTCTAATAGACCAATCTTTTATAACATCACAATTAGGATGCTTTCTTAACTTAGCCATGTTTGTTTTGACCTACTCTGGCCAATTTCTTTTAACGCAGTGGTACAGCTGTTTGGGAAAGTGAAGCACGTTCTCAAGTATTTTGTGGGATTAACACTTTAGTGGGAATTGCTCATGCAGTAGGGCTAGTCTTTACTACAGAGCTAAATTGGTGCCTCTGCAATCAATGCAGAAGCATTGATTTAGTGGGTCTGGTAAAGACGTGCTAAGTCGATGGGAGACCACTCTCCTGTTGACTTCAGTACTTTACCTCAATGAGAGGCAGAACCTATGTCAACAAAATTGCGTCCCCCATTGACATAGCATGGTGTAGACACAGCTTTAAGTCGATGTAAGTTACCTTGACTTAAGTAACGTTACTTACATAACTTAACTAGCATAATTTAGATTGATTTACAGCGATAGTGTACACAAGGCCTTAGAAGGTGGTTGCAGAGCAAGGGGCTGTCCCAGACACTGCTTTCAGTAAAAACAGTAGTGAACATTAATAATGCTTCTCCTTTTCCTTCACTTGCCAGAATTTGGCCTTTCATTTGCAAGGAGATTTTTAAAATTACAGAAGCACAAAAGAGTGTCCAAAATGGCAGCAGTGATAGTTATGGTGTGTCTCATGGCTATAATGCAAATATGGACAAACCCATTTGAATAAAGTGTAGCAAACACAAAGGAAGGTTTCCCTTTCTAGTACTTTTTACCAAATTGATTCCTGAAATGAATCACTTCAACTCACTTATAAATCATTTCAACATGTTGGTTTTATTATTAACGGTATTGCAGCAGTGCATAGAAGCACCAATCCAAGTTTATCCCTGTCCCAAAGGGCTTACAATTTTTAGCGGAAATGCTAAAACAGTTGATAAATCTTCAACCACAACATCACAAATACCCTGCTCTGAGACAATGAAAACAAGTACTTGCCCCAGATACATTTTAAATACAATTTTCCAGATCTCCATGTTTAGTCAGAACCTGCAGAAAACCCTGGTGTCTAATTTGTCTCAGATAAGTGTGCTGTTTATGACAACCGAAGGCAGTTTTCAAAAATAACGGGGGGGAAAATCCTTAAAGAATCAGTGAATGTCAGTCTCTTAAAAATGAAGTGCATAAAAGAGCATGCTGTAGTAGGACAATCTGTAATGAGTTCAATGTGTTAGTATGCAAGTTATGAAAGATTTCTCTTCTTTAATACAACATTTTTCATTATCATTAGTCCTTGAGGTGTATGTCAGGCTTTTCCTGCTGAATGTAAAAGACGGAGAGTCTCTAAGAAAGATGAAATAGTGGCTTTTTTCCTCCCCTTTGAATTGTTGCACAACACAGTTTTGCATGGAGAGAAGTCATTTGTAAAATAGCATTATCATAGACAGGACCTACATAGTTTTGTACAATATCACAAGCTAGAGTCCCTAGCAATTGTTGACTGAAAAAGAAATAACTCATAAGTAAATTTCTTCTCTCAGCAGCTATGCTATTTGCTTCATAAATAATTATCATTTGAAAAATGGAGATTTAGTGTAATTAAAGGCTTTGACTGAAGAGTAAGATGCAATAAAAGAAAATCTGTCAGGCTTTTTTAACTGACAAAAACATATCAGAAAAGCAGGGTGGAATTTTCCCTAGGAAATTGATGTTTCAATTAATATTACATCAGAGAGAACTATTTGCATCAAAATTGGGAGGAGGGAACATTTCAAATCCTGCATTAGATAATGAGGCCAAGGTTTCCAAATATCCATTGGGACTTCTGTGGGAGCTGCTAGATACTTTTGAAAATCAGTCCATTTTTTTTAGGTGCCTAGTTATGGACTTAGTATCTTAACATTAGATACCCATTTTTAAAAGTCTTATCCTGGACATACTGTGAAACTTACAGTAAGGAGGACTTTCTCCACTGAGTAAACCCTTCTCTCAAGCAACCATTTTCAAGTATTCTCAATTATTTTCTGACCTTTAGTTTACATATTTGCATATTGTCCCCTGGTGGTTCGTGGACAGAATAGGCCCACTGTTCCTCCTGCATGTTGTAAGAGGCGACTAAAAGGGAGTTGCCTGGAGAGGGATGGGCTCTGCCAGGTTAGAAATTTGCCCAAGACACACCATATGATGAGCAAGTCAACCATGTCTATACTGGATTGGTTGCAGCCCAGGTTAATAACAACCATGCCAACCATCTCCCACCAGGGTGGACGTGACAAGTATACTACTGTTGTAATCTCAACAAAGAGGATCCATGGAAGAGATAACATCACCATAGCCAAATGGAATATAAGGACATTGAGACAAATAGGGAGGTTTGAAAGAACTCATGTACAAAAGGGAACAATACACCTGGCACTTCCTAGGACTTTCTGAGGTCAGATGGAAGAACTTGGAGAGGCATTAACGGAAGAAGACTATGTACTCTATTACAGTAGAGAGGGCAAACATGTCAGCACCATAGGATTTCTTGTGATATAAAGATATCAAGAATTCAGTATTCGGATGCCAGCAGGCTTATTTCTATCTGTCTATAGGCAGTACTGTTCAATATCACAGTGGTACAAGTCTTTGCCTCTACAACAGACTATGACAATGAGCAAATTCAAGATCTTTACAATCAGCTCCAAGACATCATCAATAAGGTATACAAGAAAGATATCCTGATTGTATAGGGAGATTGGAATGGTAAAGTGGGTACTGACACACAGGCAGATTGGAGAGTTTATTGTGGCCCTTTCTGTAATGTGGTAACCAGTGAGAGAGGACTGAGGCTTTTGGAGTTTGTCAGCCTTAACAATCTGGTTCTTGCAAACACATTAGGAGCACATAAAGAATCCAGACAATCAATGTGGCATGCACCTGATGGTTTATATCACAGTTAGATTGACTACATCATGGTGCAAAACTGATTTCGTTCTGGGATCAACAGAGCTAAAGCAAGGAGCTTCCATGGACTTTGTGATGCTAAACTTTTGACTCTGGCTAAGGAAAATCATCAGGCCAAAGGTCACCAGAATCAAGTTTGACTTAGAAAGGCTTAGACACCAAAGCATTGCAGAGTCATTCCAAGCAATGATTGGCGGAAAATTTGCTCCGCTACTTGCTCTCAAGGAAGAGGGGGGGAGGGATAGCTCAGTGGTTTGAGCATTGGCCTGCTAAACCCAGGGTTGTGAGCTCAGCTCTTGAGGGGGCCACTTGGGGATCTGGGGCAAATATCAGTACTTGGTCCTGCTAGTGAAGGCAGGGGGCTGGACTCAATGACCTTTCAAGGTCCCTTCCAGTTCTAGGAGACAGGTATATCTCTAATTATTATTATAAGATATAGAAATAATGACCAATAATTTCAACACTGTAATGAATGAGGCAGCAATAGGCATCCTTGGGAAACACCATAAGAAGACAAAACCTTGGGTCACAAATGAAATACTACTAATGCGACATTAGAAGAGAACTTGAGAGACAAGAACAGCACTGAGGGAGCTGATAAATACAGAGTGACTGGCAGAAAGATCAAGAAAGGAGAGGCAAAGGAGATATGGATCAAAAAACAATGCTCTAAAATTGAAAATTCTATTAATAATAAAAATACCAAACAAGGCTTCCAGACTGTAAAAGTTCAGATGAAGGAAAGGTGAACCAAAGCTAACACAATTCAAGACAAATAACAGAACAGTCTTAAAGAAGAAAAGGACATAATCAATAGGTGGACAAATTACTGTTCTGATCTATACAACCACCAGAAAATGGAGATCCTAGTGTTCTAGACAGCCCAGATTCAACAGAGGAGGATGACTTTCCAGCACTGCATGAAGAAGTGGAGACAGCTGTGAAATCAGAACAGAAAAGCTACAGGTATTGACAACATCCCAGCCAAACTGATGACCAGTGAATGGCCTTCCATGTGGACACAGGCACTAATCATCACTATGCCAAAGAAAAGTAATCTGCAATTGTGTCAAAATTACCAGACCATAAGCTTAATTAACCATCCCAGCAAAGTGATGTTGAAAGTCACATTGAACAGATTGAAGCCACAAGCGGAGAATATCATTGCTGAAGAACAGGCTGGCTTTCATGCTGGAAGAAGTACCACAGAACAGATTTTCAATCTTCATGTTCTGTGTGAGAAGTACTTACAACACCAGCAGGACAGCTACCACATCTGACTTCAAGAAGGCATTTGACAGAGTATGGCACAAAGCTCTCTGGGCAACCATGAAGAAGTATAATGTTGGTCATCAGCTTATTCTTACCATTAAACAACTGTATGCCAAGGCCAGCAGTGCAGTTCTTGTCAGCAGCACAATAGGAGAGTGCTTTTGCACCACTGATGGAGTCCAGCAAGGCTGCCTTCTTTTGCCCACACTGTTCAGCATCTACTTGGAGCACATAATGACTGATGCCCTAGAAGATCACATATGCACAGTCAGCATTAGGGGGTGAACAATCTAAAATCTTCAGTTTTCTGATAATATTGACGGCAGGTAGTGAAGATGAGCTTGCCAACCTTATGAAATGATTGGATGAAACCTCTGCAAAATACAGCATGGAAATCAGTGCAAAGAAAACCAACCTGATGACAAACAAACGTGACAGGATCAGCTCACATATCACTGCCAGTGGACAAGAGCTGGAAACAGTGAAATAGTTTAAGTATTTGGGTGAAATCATCACTGATGAAGGATCAAAGGCAGAAATTCTGACAAGAACTGCACAAACAACAGCAACAGTGGCAAAGCAAAAGTCAATTTGAAAGAATAAGAACATCTCCCTAGAATCCAAACTGAAACTGCTGCACACGTTGGTCATCTCCATTTTTTTCTGTATGTGTGCGAGACATGGACCCTGACAGCAGAACTTGAACAGAAAATACAGAGATGAGATACTTCCATAAAGTCTTGGGCATCTCCTACTTCGACCATATCACCAATGGAGAGGTCCGCAACATCATCACCCAATGCACTTGGTCATATGAAGACCTCCTGACAACCGTGAAGAAGCGCAAACTGAAGTGGTATGGCAATGTAACAAGATCATCTGGCCTATCCAAGATCATCCTCCAAGGGACAGTACAGGGGAAGAGAAGAAGAGGTAGACAGAAGAAGAGATGGACTGACAACATAAAAGACTGGACAGGAATGGACTTTGCAAAGACTCAAGCACTGACACACAATCATCAGAGGTGGAGATAATTGGTTGATTGTTCATCAGTGACAGTGCCCCAACGACCAATGCAGTTATGGGGATGTGGGAATGATGATGATGATGATGATGATGAGTTTACATATTTGGAAATCTTTCTTTTGGTTTTGTAAAGTATTTCGGGGGGGGGATGGGCAGGGAAATTCATAGGGTCAAACTCAGAGTAACTAAATAAGTTACTTTTTTTGTTGTAAATAGAACTACAAGGGGAAAATATGTTCCAAACTTTGGCAATTTTTCCTCCTTTCTGGGGGGGTTAAATTAGAAGTGTCAATAAAATTTTTCACGAGAATTTTTTTAAAAAATTGGCCCGCTGAACTTTTGAACCACGTTACACTCTCCACACAGAATGCAGTTTCATCACTTTCACTACTTATTACCAAATGATATTTTGGGGTGGGTTTGGCTTCTGCTTATTAAGTTTCATAAGGTGGATCACCAACCATGCTGAAGGCTGTGTATCTGAATTTTTCTTCCAAAAATGCCTGCTCAAGTTTTTCATTCTTAATATGATATTTGCTGACCAGTACACTCTGAATGAAACTGCTTTCTTTTATTCCTGTTAATATTTTTATTTTACAAAACATAACTTTGCAAAAGGATATCACACAACCCTTTCAAGAATTCAGGCTGCTTTTCTTATTTTTATCTGGATACAGGCAGCCAGGATCTGGTCTGAATCTAAACCAGATTCAAATGCTAGACACTATTGCAAACTGAGCAGTATGTGTACCTCATGCTAGTCAAGGGAATTCATGAATCCAAACACCAAGCACCTCTTTAGGAACTAGAATCCCCAGACCTTGTCCACACTAGGAAATTTTTCTTAAACTGTCCCACTTTTGCTACACCAGTTCAGCACCATCAGTGGGAACATTAGAGAGTTCTTGCCCATATGATCCCACACAGCCTCCAACCTTATGATTCCTCCAAATGCCTTTCCCAGGCCCTAATTCTGCAAACATTTACACACATGCTTAGCTGTATGCACATGTCCCACTGAAGTCAATGAGCACGTGTAAAATTATCATGTGTATAAATCTTGGCAGGATCGGATGATATGACTAGTCTCTTTCATAATGCCATCAAATCCTCTAATCTGATTTTGGCCAAGCAAATGGTGAGCTATGATTATCCATCTTCCCGTACTTCCTTTTTCCTACCCCCTTAATCTTACTAAATTTCCATTCCTGGCTCTTCCCCTAGTTAAAAACAAAAAAGAAAAACAAAAGTAAAGTTCTAAATAACAAAACTGAGTTAATCCCCATATCAGTTTTCTTCTGTTACATACCCATCCATTCATCCGATAGATTGGCTTTCATCTGCACCTGTGCAGAACCCAGCACCACAACAGGGCTCTGTTTCAGCTGAGACCTTTATACACTATTGGAGTAGAGATGATTAATAATGTCAGTAGAGCTAATAAAAAAATATGATCAGGGAGTGCGTGGAAATTGTGCGCGGCTTATTTTCATCGTTTTAAAGTGTTAGCTGTCATTGTCACTGAAATTTTGAAATGAGAAGTTTGATAAGCCCTAAGTCCTTTACTGAAGTGAATGTTCTCATGTGAGCGAAAACTATGCAACTATGTGGAGGAGTAGCAAGGCACTCCAGCCTCCCTCCTCCATAACCACATCCCCAACTTTGCAGGTGCCAGTAACATAAGAGCTGTTTGTTGGAACCTGTTGTCACTTTACTTTGGACAGGTTAGGGGATTCCCCTACTCCCTGGACTCAGCCCCCACCCTAAGACACTGTGTATGGTCACATGTGTTCCCTGTAAGCTGCGTGGTTGGGTGGCCGCCCAGGAGAGAGGCAAGTGCCACCCAGTTAATTAGCAGAGAATGCCTATCTGTCAACATGTGTTCAGGTGCTTCTCTCCCCACTGCTTTGCACCACATTGCTCCATCCTGCAGTTACTCCTAAGACCTTCCTGCTGGCTGTGCAGCCTGGCTCAGGAGGACTCAGAGCTGCTGTGGTCTGAGGTCCGAACGGTGAGTGAGTGAGTGCCTTTCTTAAAGAGACAGACCATGCAGAAGACAGGGCTCAAGACAGCGTTCAGTGAGTGCCTTAAAGAGACAGCACACAGCATCTCTCAGAACCTTCCCCAACAGCCAGCACACACACTGTCTCGGTGTTACACACACACAAACACACACAATGTCTCTGGGCAGGGCCATCTCTAGCTATTCTGGGGCCCTAGGCAACCCTCCCCCCCGGGGGGGCAGGCCTCTGAGGACTGAGGGGATGGCTTGAGAGGCAGCGGGGAACCACCTCCCAGCACTCACTGGCGGCACAGCTGGGGGCCGGTCACTGCACTTCCCACACATGGATGGAAAAGTTAGAGGGAACATTGATGGGTGCCCTGCCCACATCATCCCAGCAGGATGGAACTGCAGCAGTGAGAACCCCCCTAACCCTGCCAATCCTGTGCTGGGTGTCAGTTAAGATTAAAATGGCAGTTCACACCACTTTAAGCTATTGCCGCAGAATCAGGCAGACACTGGTTACACTGCTCGCATTTTCAAGCTTCTTTTTGCTAACATGAGGGCTAGAAATTTTTTTTTCTTAAATGAAAGCTGATATTCTGATCTCATCATATCAGTCAGAGTTAGATCCATACCAAGGCAGAGGCCTGTAATTCCTTCACCATAATCTGCCCCTCATAAGTAGGGGTGGGGAAATGTGGGAGTAATGGGGTGAAATGTAGAAATATAAAATTTAAACTGAATATCAGATAAGCATCTTGACAGTGAGATCCATTAGTCTATGGAGCAATCTAAAGAAATTGACTGGAGTGCCATAGTTTTACACTCCCAGTAGGTGTACAAAAGAGAACTCTGGCACTGAGGGGTGATGAACTAGGTGGCCAAATAGCTCTTCACTACCTTTCTATTCTATTATTCTAATCACTTGGTCTAAGGAGGAGTCAGCTGAAAGATATTACAATAGTTAGGATCTTAAACACCATGTGATATATATTTTTATTCCGTTAAACTGGAATAGTACTTTGTGAAACACTTTGAGATCTGATAAAAAGTACTACATAAGAGCTAGGCATTATTTTGTTATATATGTGATCTATTATTTCGGAGAGGGAAGAAATATATCAGTGATGACATCAGAGCTGGCAAATTTCACCTCAAGAACGCTCATGTACCAGCTGATGTGCTAGTCATATTTCTCCCTTAATCTGGCTACTTTATAATAGTTTGGGAAGTTTTAGAACATCTTCAGTTAAATTACACAGAAGCCTTTACTAGCTAGCCTACTGAAATCGATCCAGATAAATTTCAGACTAATGCTGAAAAACAGCTTGCCAATTTTTAAGTACTCTTGAAACATACACAGAACATTGCCAGCAAGGACACTACAATGATTTCCTAAGAGAACACAGCATGAGTATTTTGTGCTACAACAAAGGCAAAGAGAGGAAGGGGGAGAAATCTTTCTTTCTTTTTTTTTTTTTTTGCAGATGTTGGCCCAGCTAGCCTGAATTTATGCAGTATTAGCATCTTTCTAGCAAGAGAGGAATTTGAATATGGTGTTATGTTGGAAGGTGTTAATGGGTGCCATCAAGTAGGTCCTTTGTAAATAGACAATCACAGAGCTGGTTAAAGCTTATGGGCATGCTAAACACCTTCCTTTTCATGGTAAATAGAAGGAGCAATTAAATGCTCCTTTATGCAGGAAGATAGCTGAAAACAACAGAAGCTGTTGCCCAAGAAAGTGGGCCACAGGGCAAGGCCTAAGCAAGAAATCAACCCAGGGATATTGAGGTATTTCCCTGGGACTGTTTACAAAGGCAGGGTCTAGGAGAATGTTTGGAAAGCGTGTGTGTTAGAGGTAGAGAGTGAGAGAAACAGCAGGGAGGGTAACCCTAAGCAGAAGCAGAAAGCCAGATCTTCTTGGTCAAAGAATTCACTGGAGAAGTAGGCTTGGTGATTTCTGAGGAAGAAAGCTACTTGCTGTCTGTTTCTACCATGTTCAGAGAAACAGGAGGACTTTGTGTACATTCCTTGATAATAAACAGAATCACACCAAAGAATGTATTGGACTCTGTCAATAATTATACTCCTAACGGAAACAGCCCTGCAAGACCTTGAATATTGGCTAACTGCTCAGGTCAAAGGGGCAAAAGTATCCTAGAAGGGTTCTACCAGATGAACAGTTTGAAGCAATGGGTGTAAAACAAGTATAAGAAAATATAAGTGGTAAAATAGTGTAACTTACACCAATTGGACAGGAGTATTACCATATGCTGAAGGGACATGGCAGGAAAAGCAACTACCACAAGGATGTGATCTGAAAGAAGAGCATAAAGGAGGCTACATTGATCAACTAATTTCTTATGAATGTTTTACTCATCTCTAATATATACAGTCTTTTGCATTATTCTTTTTCCAGCAAATCACAGTACTGTGCAGTATTGTCATCATCACTCCCATAACTGCATTGGTTATTGGGGCACCATCGTTGATGAGCAATCAACCAGTTGTCTTCACCCTCGACAATTCTGTGTTAGTGCTTCAATTCTCCGCAAAGTCCATTCCTGTCCACTGTTTTATGTTGTCAATCCATCTCTTCTTCCATCTCATCACAGTGTGGTGCAGTATGGTCAATATTAATCAAAACATCTTAAATGACAGAGAGGTTGAAAGCATAGCATTAAAATTATCCATTGTAGTAAAGGACATTTTGGCTACAAAATGGCTTTACACATTACAAAGCTATAGCAGCTGATCCTTTGCTATCTTTTTTTAAGATTTCAGAAGACTATACTGTTGAGTCAATCTATTTGGAACATGCAATCACCTATATAATGCCACACACTCAGAATATAATCTCTCCTTTGTAATTGGTATTTGGTACACAGTCCAGTCCATAGCCCAAGTTTCTTTCAAAGGCACAAAAAATCCATTTCAAGTTATCCTCCTTAGAGGCGAATAAAGGTACTGAGAGAATCTCCTGTCTGTCTGACACCGGTGCAGACCTCATTATCCAACCATTTTTACTGTTCCAGACAGAAACTATTCTGCTCCTTTTCTCAATGTAGCTTCTTCCTACTTCCCTGTGTTTCAATGGTGCATGCAGTTTGATATTGGTATGCAAACACATCTGACCTCAATATTGTTCTCCAAAGAGACTGTTGTTTTCTTTGAACTGCAAGATGTGTACACCAGCTTGTCAGCTTCATGAACTAGCTGTAGTGATTACAAACTCCTCTCAAGGGCAGACTATAGGCAGCCAATATATGCAATAGGAAATTCCATTAGTGTCTCAAATCTGGAGATACATATTATAGGTTATGTCTACACTACAGGCTAGGTGCGTGAGTCCCCAGCTTGCATCCACAAACTCGCGGTAGCTTGATGAAAACTAGTATGAATATAAATAATAAAGTAGCCATGGAAGCAAGGACAGCAGCACCAGCATAGAATCATAACCAGGATCAAAATCAACTAAATCATCCCAGCCAAGGCTTTTTCAAGCCGGGCCTTAAAAACCTCTATGGGTGGAGATTCCACCACTTCCCTAGGTAACCCATTCCAGTGTTTCACCATCTTCCTAGTGAAATAATGTTTCCTAATATCCAACCTAGACTTCCCCCACTGCAACTTGAGACCATTGCTTCTTGTTCTGTCATCTGCCACCACTGAGAACAGCCGAGCTCCATCCTCTTTGGAACCCCTCTTCAGGTAATTGAAGGCTGCTATCAAATCCCCCCTTACTCTTCTCTTCTGCAGACTAAACAATCCCAGTTACCTCACCCTCTCCTCGTAAGTCATGTGTCCCAGCTCCGTAATCATTTTTGTTGCCCTCTGCTGGACTCTTTCTAATTTGTCCACATCCCTTCTGTAGCAGGGGGAACAAAACTGGACACAGTACACTAGATGTGGCCTCACCAGTGCCGAACAGAGGGGAATAATCACTTCCCTTTATCCGCTGGCAATGCTCCTACTAATACAGCCCAATATGCCATTGACCTTCTTGACAACAAGGGCACACTACTAACTTATATCCAGCTTCCTGTCCAATGTAATCTCCAGGTCCTTTTCTGCAGAACTGATGCTTAGCCAGTTGGTCCTCAGCCTGTAGCAGTGCATGGGATTCTTTCTTCCTAAGTGGAGAACTCTGCTCTTGTCCTTGTTGAACCTCATCGGATTTCTTTTCGCCAAATCCTCCAATTTGTCTAGGTCGCTCTCGACCCTATCCCTACCCTCCATCATATCTACCTCTCCCTGCAGCTTAGTGTCATCTGCAAACTTGCCGAGGGTGCAATCAGTCCCATCATCCAGATCATTAATAAAGACATTGAACAAAACCGGCCCCAGGACCAACCCCTAGGGTACTCCATTTGATATTGTCTGCCAAGTAGACACTGAGCTGTTGATCACTACCCATTGAGCCTGAGAATCTAGCCAGCTTTCTATCCATACTATAGTCCATTCATCCAGTTCATACTTTTTTAACTTGCTGGCAAGAATACTGTGGGAGATCGTATTAAAAACGTTGCTAAAGTCAAGCTATATCACATCCATCGCTTTCCCCATATCCACAGAGTCAGTTATCTCATCATAGAAGGCAATCAGGTTGGTCAGGCATGACTTGCCCGTGGTGAATCCATTTTGTCTGTTCCTGATCACCTTCCTCTCCTCCAAGTGCTTCAAAATGGATTCCTTAAGGACCTGATCCATGATTTTGAGCACTATATTTGCCTTTTTCCAATCCTCTGGGACCTCCCCCAAGTGCCACAAATTTTCAAAGATAACAGCCAGTGGCTCTGCAATCACATCAGCCAACTCCCTCAGCACCCTTGTATGCATTAGATCTAGACTTGTGGACTTGTGCATGTCCAGCTTTTCTAAACAGTCCTTAACCTCTTCTTTCACCACTGAGGGCTGCTCACCTACTCCCCATGCTGTGTTGCCCAGTGCAGCAGTCTGGGATCTGCCCTTGTCTGTGAAGACCGAGGCAAAAAAAGTACTTCAGCTTTTTCCACATTATCTGTCACTATGTTGACTCCCACATTCAGTAAGGGTCCCATACTTTCTCTGACCTTCTTCTTGCTGGTAACATACCTGTAGAAACCCTTCTCATTACCCTTCACGTCCCTGGCTAGGTGCAACTCCAGTTGTGCCTTGGCCTTCCTGATTACCTCCTCTGCATACTCTAGCAATATTTTTATACTCCTTCCTAGTCATCTGTCCAAATTTCCCCTTCTTGTAAGCTCTCTTTTTGAGTTTAAGCTCACTGAAGAGTTCACTGTTAAGCCAAGTTGGTTGCCTGCTATATTTTCTATTCTTTCTGCACTTCAGGATGGTTTGTTCCTTCACCCTCAATAAGTCTTCTTTAAAATATAGTCAGCTCTCCTGGACTCCTTGCCCCCTCATATTAACCTCCCAGGGGACCTGCCCATCAGTTCCCTAAGGGAGTCTATGTCTGCTTTTCTGAAGTCGAAGGGCTGTATTTTGCTACTCTCCTTTCTTCCTTTTTCAGGATTCTGAACTCAACCATCGCATGGTCACTACTCCCTAGGTTGCCACCCACTTCTACTTCCTCTACCAATTCTTCCCTGTTTGTAAGCAGCAAATCAAGAGGAGCACAGCCCATAGTCGGTTCCTCCAGCACTTGTACCAGGAAGTTGTCCCCAACGCTCTCCAAAAACTTCCTGGATTGTCTGTGCACTGCTGTATTGCTCTCCCAGCAGATGTCAGGGTGATTGAAGTCCCCCATTAAAACCAGGGCCTGTGATCGGGATACTTCAGTTAGTTGTCCGAAGAAAGCCTCATCTACCTCATCCTTCTCATCCGGTGGCATATAGCACACACTCACCACGACATCACCCTTGTTTCTCTCACCTCTAAACTTAACCCAAAGACTCTCAACAGGCTTTTCACCAGTTTCAAACTAGAGCTCTGAGCAATCATACCACTCTCTTACATGCAATGCAACTCCTCCATCTTTCCTCCCACATCTGTCCTTCCTGAACAGTTTATACCCATCCGTGACAGTGCTTCAGTCATGTGAACTGCCCCACCAAGTTTCTGTTATTCTAATCATATCATAGTTCCTTGATTGTGCCAGGACTTCCAATTCTTCCTGCTTGTTTCCAGGCTTCTTGCATTCGTGTACACGCACCTAAATAAACTGTTGATTGCCCTACTTTCTCAGTATGAATCAGAAGGCTTCCCGTCTTGTACCCTACTCCTTCTGTTTCCTCCTGGTATTCCACTCCCCCACTTACCTCTGGCCTTAGTTCACCATCCTCCAGCGAACCTAGTTTAAAGCCCTCCTCACTAGGTTAGCCTGCAGTTGTGTATTCGGCCCAGCTAAACTGTGCCCCTGCTGTTCATGCGACTTCAGCTATGTTACTATTTATATTCATGCTAGCTCTCATTGAGCTACTGCAAGTTATGTGTACATGAGCTGAGGAATCATACCCTTAGTTCATATGTTAGACCTAGCCACTGAGTGGTAGACAGGTGGCTTCAGAACAAATGAAAGAGATGAGGGGAAAAAAATCACAGTAGTTGGACAAATACTGTAAAACTCTTCCCTTTTACAAACTGTTCTCCTAGAGCCCACTTCTGTAACATCCCTGTGGCAGGGAAAACTCCACAGTGACCCAACACTGTATTTCATTTCAGAAAGGGAAACTACACAAAAATGAGGCAGTTAGTGGAACAGAAATTAAAAGGTACAGCACCAAAAGTAAAATTCCTGAAAGCTGCGTGGAAACTTTTAAAAGACACCATAATAGAAGCTCAACTTAAATGTATATCCCAATTAAAAAAACATGATAAGAGAACCAAAAAAAGAGCCACCATGGTTAAACAACAAAGTAAAAGAAGCAGTGAGAGGCAAAAAGGCATCCCTTAAAAAGTGGAAGATGAATCCTAATGAGGAAAGTAAAAAAGAGCATAAACTCTGGCAAATGAAGTGTAAAAATGTAATTAGAAAGACCAAAAAAGAATTTGAAGAGCAGTTACTCAAAGACTCCAAAAGAAATAGACAATTTTTTTTAATACATCAGAAGCAGGAAACCTGCTAAACAACCAGTGGGGCCACTGGATGATTGAGATGCTAAAGGAGCACTCAAAGACAATAAGGTCATTGCAGAAAAACTAAATGCATTCTTTGCATCAGTCTTCACTGTTGAGGATGTGAGGGAGATTCCCAAACCTGAGCCATTCTTTTTGGGTGACAGATCTGAGGAACTGTTCCAAATTGAGGTGCCATTAGAGGAGGTTTGGAACAAATTGATAAACTAAACAGTAATAAGTCTCCAGGACTTGATGGTATTCACCCAAGAGTTCTGAAGGAACTCAAATGTGAAATTGCAGAATTACTAACTATAGTCTGTAACCTAACATTTAAATCAGCTACTGTACCAAATTACTGGAAGATAGCTAATGTGACGCCAATTTTTAAAAAGGGCTCCAGATGTGACCCTGGCAACTACAGGCCAGTAAGCCTCATTTCAGTACCAGGAAAACTGGTTGAAACTATCATAAAGAACAAAAACGTCAGACACAT
This sequence comes from Chelonoidis abingdonii, assembly GCF_003597395.2. Taxonomy (NCBI): domain Eukaryota; kingdom Metazoa; phylum Chordata; order Testudines; family Testudinidae; genus Chelonoidis; species Chelonoidis abingdonii. Next base: position 102,328,786 of record NC_133770.1, on the reverse strand, counting down.
AGATGAACATAATTTGTTGGGAAATACTCAGCAAGGTTTTTGTAAAGGGAAATCATGCCTCACCAATCTACTAGAATTTTTTGAGGGGGGGTCAACAAGCATGCAGACAAAGGAGATCCAGTGGTTATAGTGTATTTAGATTTTCAGAAAGCCTTTTGACAAGGTACCTCACCAAAGGCTCTTAAGAAAAATAAGCAGTCATGGAATAAAAGGGAAGGTTCTCTCATGGATTGGTAACTGGTTAAAAGGTAAGAAACAAAGAATAGGAATAAATGGTCAGTTTTCAGAATGGAGAAAGGTAAATAGTGGTGTCTCCCAGGGATCTGTCCTGGGCCCAATCTTATTTAACATGTTCATAAATGATCTGGAAAAGGGGCAAACAGTGAAGTGTCAAAGTTTGCAGATGATACAAAACCACTCAAGATAGTTAAGTCCCAGACAGACTGCGAAGAGCTACAAAAGGATCTCACAAAACTGGGTGACTGCATAACAAAATGGCAGATGAAATTCAATGTTGATAAATGCAAAGTAATGCACATTGGAAAACATAATCCTATCTATACATATACAATGATGGGGTCTAAATTAGCTGTTACTACTCAAGAAAGAGATCTTGGAGTCATTGTGGATAGTTCTCTGAAATCATCCACTCAATGTGCAGCAGCAGTCAAAAATGTTGGGAATCATCAAGAAAGGGATAGATAATAAGACAGAAAATATCATCTTGCCTCTCTATAAATCCATGGTACGCCCACATCTTGAATAATGCATGCAGATGTGATTGCCCCATCTTAAAATATATATATTGGAATTGGAAAAGGTTCAGAAAAGGGCAGCAAAAATGATTAGGGGTATGGAATGGCTTCCGTATGAGGAAAGATTAATAAGACTGATACTTTTCAGCTTGGAAAGGAGGTGACTAAAGGGAGATATGATAGAGGTTCTATAAAATCATGAGTGGCATAGAGAAAGTAAATAAGGAAGTATTATTTACTCTTACTCAGAATACAAGAACAAGAGGCCACCAAATGAAATTAATAGGTAGCACGTTTAAAACAAACACAAGGAAGTATTTTTTCGCACAAAGCACTGTCAACCTCTGGAACTCCTTGCCAGAGGGTGTTGTGAAGGTCAATACTATAACGGGGTTCAAAAGGGAGCTAGATAGATTCGTAGAAGATAGGTCCATCAATGGCTATTGGCCAGGATGGGCAGGAATGGTGTCCCTAGCCTTGCTTTGCCAGAAGCTGGGAATGGGTGACAGGGCATGGATCACTTGATGATTACCTGTCTGTTCATTCCCTTTGGGGCACCTGCCATTGGCCACTGTCAGAGGACAGGATACTGGACTTTATGGACATTTGATCTGACCCAGTATGGCCGTTCTTTTATTCTTATGTGGAACATCCTTAACTCCCAACAACTTCAAACCTGTTTCCTTGAGGTGCTGAGCTCTTTTCCGTTGACTTCAGGAGAGTTGAGGACTCTAAACACCTTGCAAAATCATACTTTTTCATTGATCAAAATTAATACAATAGTCAGGCAAATGTTCTGATCCACTACTTGGCCTGAAGGGCAGAAGAATTTCATTAACGCCATGGGAATGGATCTGGGCATTGTGCAAAGGGAAAAGGCTGCTGAATTATAATATATATCACAGCAAACAACCGCCTGCACCATCGATCTGGCTGTAACTTGAGAATTCAGCTTGGTGCAGTTGTGGGGACATGATTACCCTGAGAAGAACAGTCATTCTGCGCAGCTTGGTTCCCTCTCAGAATATTAGTAGTTACCCATTCATGGATTTTACAAGAGGTGTGGATGTGCAACTGGCACTGGTCCAGCCTGTGGAAGTAAAAACAGGGTGAACTTCTAACCAGCTGGCATTGCAGTGGGCCTGAAGGAGCACTGACTGGGTAAGAACCACAGCAGCTGGCTTTTACCTTTGGCAACAACAGGCAGCTGTGTTTCCTGGCCCTTCTGCTGGGCCACTAGCAGGGGCGATGATGTCATGGAGCAGGAACTCAGCAAAGGCTGTACTATTGCAGGGAGGCTCCCGTCCTCTTCCGTGTGGGATTACACAGGAATGAGAGCATATGGCCCCAGGTTTGAAGTGCGCAAACTTCACAAACTTTGATAAAACACCTTCATGCTCATGCACCATTCCTTACCACTGAGCACTAAACACAGCTGAATGGCCACAAAGAAGCTGCAGGAGTGAATGGAAACACCCTTAGGTCCTCTCGCTTATACCAACCCCAAGGATCACTATGGGTAGCTGTTCCTCCATTTTCAAAGATTATGGCATCTCACAAGGTTCAATTCTCTCCCCCTCTTCTTTAACATCTTTATAAAGTCATAGGACTGAAACTGAGACAATCTGGGTTGACATATTAGCAGTATGCAAGGTACCCTGCTCTACCTCAGCTTTATGCTGAAAGTAAAACACTATTTCCAGCTTTTCCAATTCTTGTGGAAAGCACCTGGCTGAAGAGCAGTTGTCTACTGCTGAGTCCAGGCATGAGTGAGATGGGAAGAGGGAAGCACTTCAAAGAACTTGCTTTCTGCATCACCATCTCCTCTGCTCTGAGATACAGGAGCCCACAGACTTGGCTTTTAGATTCCTCACAGGTTTTGTCTCCTCAAATAGCAACAGTAGCAAAAACCCCAAAACTCACTCTGGCCTTACTGCTCCTGTAGTCGTGACTTCCAGGCTTGATTGTTGCAACCCATAGCTGAGAGGAAAGCCAGATATGTGTGCTCTATATACAAGATTGCTGCAAGGCTGCACAATTTACAGGAACATTGGCTTCAACTTGGACAAAGCCCAACAGCCCATCTGATTTAGCAACGCAGATCACCATGAATGGATCACCCCAGTGCTCTACTCTCTGTACTGGCTCTCCAGTGAATACAGAACCCAGTTCAAGGTCTTTGGTCTGCTGCTTATAGTCCTGTATAGAATTGTCCTTATCAGCCTAGGAAATTGTCTCTCTCTCTTCACCTATAACTTCCCCTGATATTGACATTTCCCTTGAACAATGATACTGTAAACCAGGGGTCGGCAACCTCTGGCACGTGGCTCACCAGGGTAAGCACCTTGGCGGGCCAAGCCAGTTTGTTTACCTGCCACATCAGGAAGTTCAGCCGATCGTGCCTCCCATTGGCCATGGTTCACCGCTCCAGGACAAGGGGGCTGCTGGAAGCGGCGCAGGCCGAGGTATGTGCTGGCCACGGCTTCCCACCACCCAAATTGGCCTGGGACAGTGAACCGCAGCCAGTGGGAGCCGTGATTGTCCAAACCTGCAGATGCGACAGGTAAACAAACTGCCCTGGCCCACCAGGGTGCTTACCCTGGCGAGCCGCGTGCCAGAGGTTGCCGACCCCTACTGTAGACCAACGTAGGAGACAGAATTTAGGGCTCAATCCTCCACCCACTGGGATTTTTTCCCATTGGCTCCATTACTTCAGTGGTGCAGGAATAGGCCTTTCTATAGGAACTAGATCTGAACTATAGAATTTTCTACAGACTGAGATAAATTATCTGGCCTCACTGTGCTCAAAACTGTGACAGCTATGGCAATTTCCAGCAATATATTTGGGGGACCTTCCTGTATTATGTTTATGTATCATAGTTGATCAGGGACTATATATACTTCTATGGGGGGAACAGAGGATGACCACAGCCCTCCAGCAATTAAGAACAGTGGATGGAGATTGGGAAAATTCATTTAGGTTGTAATACCTCCAGAAAGCTGCCACCATCTGGAGAGGCTCACATCTACTGGTTCCAACTGGATTCTCCAAATGACCAACAGTCAAAGAAAGGATTTTTGGATACATAGCTTGAATTTAAAAACCAACTTGGGACATTCTTTCTGATCCAGAAAACGGACAGGAACTTCTGGCCAAAGGGGGCCCCCAATCCTTCATGGGAAGAACTTTGGCTCAGGTCACATAAGGCTGATGGATGAGCTCTGGTAAGCTTTTAGAATATATATAGGAATTTTTATTGTTTTAAAATGTTTTCTGAAATGCTTTCACCTTAGAATAAATGTATTTGATTAGAAAAGATGTGCAGTAACTTGTGTCTGCTAGCAATTACAGCTGTTCACAGCCTTTGAAGAGAAAGCAAAATGCAGACACTGGTCTAATCAGGCACTCTGGCTTGCTGAGGATATCACAGTGTAGGCAGAGAACTGTGCAGCCTGGAAACATCCTGGTCAGGAAGGAAAGACACAAACATCTCTACCCAAGAGAGATGTGGGTAAGGAGACAGGATCCTAGAGTGGGTGCCCTGAGGGTCTACAGGTACAGGTACAGTTACCCTGAATTGTGACACTAACTACAAAATTTTCTCTTTGAGCTTTCCTGAAACAAAGTACCTCTCACATACAAAATAATAAAATAAAACAAACGAACAAACCCATAACTCTAGTCTAGCATTTTCTTGTATCATCTGGGAAGACGAAAGAAGCCGAGAGAGATCATTGTTCTATCTTTAAATATTTTGCAGGCACTCAGCTACAGTGCTAAAAAGTGGTGCTATAAAAAAGCAGATTAACCATATATGCTGGACGTTTTTACAGAAGTTAGACGGGTTTTAAACAATCAGTATCCACACTGTATTTCTAAACATGTACAACCTTTGTTTTTCTTCATGTCTATTTGGCAATTCAGTTAACAGGCTTGCAAACATAAATCTATGGAAATATTTTACTAAGTACAATAACCCTTGCAGAAAAGTGTTCAGTAACATCTCTTCAAAATGGATGGGGAACCTATAAATGTAATATAGGAACTTTATGGGAAAATGTATATTTTTCTGTTTAGCTTTTATAGAAATGTCTGTATAGTTCTTGCAGTAAAAACACATTTGTGAATATTTTATAATGTATTCAAAATATTTTTTCTAAAAAACCTACATGAAAATTCTATATTTAAATATATGATAAAGCACCTCATAGCAAGCACATTTTATAAATTAGATTGACAAGTTTTAATTGCTATAAATAAAACAGATAAATGAAGTCATAATACGTGTCAATTTATACCCAGAGAAACAGGACTGAAGATAGTTAATTATTACAGGAAAATAACTATATTAATATTCCTAAAAGAATGGAGATGCAGTCAGGTTTTAAGAAATCTGAGATCTGTTCTAAGATATAGTAAAATAACTTCTGGTGACTTTGTATGACAACACCATGAACATTTAATTGACTCTATTCTGTTGTAGCATTAGAACGTTACCCAAACGGCAATGCACAGCAATGCCGAACAATTACTGTAGCTCATATTGGAAATAAATATAATTCTTATTCAGTATTAAAGACCATTAAGTAATTACTTGGTTAAAAACAAACAACAACCAATGAGTCTTGTTTTCAGCAGATATCACCAATTTGGCATGGTTGGCTTACAATCAGAACATGAATCTGTCTTGTGGCTACAAGCAGGCATTTAGTTATGCTTGCCTTGTGCTTTTAAAAACCAAACCAAAATAAAACAAAACACCGCCATTTGAAGTTAGAGAACTTTTCTAAGGCCTGGTCTATGCTTAAAAGCTTTACTGGCATAGCTGTGTCAGCTAGGAATGCTGGGGATGGGGGAAATTATACCTTAGCTGATGTAGCTATGTCAACAAAAGCCCTAGTGTAGATACAGTTATAACTGCAGTCTTTTTGCTGATATGGAGTATTTTGTTTTGGTATAAGCTGTATCAGCAAATAACTCTTGTTGGTATAAACTGCATGTCCACTCAGAGGGTTTGCCGGTATAGCTATCCTGGCAAACCTTTTCTAATGTAGTCCAGGGCCACCCAGAGGATTCAGGGGGCCTGAGGCAAAGCAATTTCAGGGGCTCCTTCCATAAAATAAAAAGTGGCAATACCATAGAATACTATATTCTCATCGGGGCCCCTGCGGGGCCCGGGACCTGGGGCAAATTGTCCCACTTGCCCCTCCACCCCAGGCAGCGCTGGTGTAGTTAAGGCTTTAGACACTGTTGCATGTGGATCCCACAAATTACTTAGGCAAATTGTTTGTCCAGGATTTCTCATCTGATCTATTCTCCCTCTATCCAAGTATTCTTATCACACTCATCCTTCTGCCAATGTTCAACTGTATACAAGCTGGCAATACAGTGTGTGTATTATACTGTATCTAGCGTGAAAAAGAAAATTTAGGGTCAAAACCTGGGCTTTATTTGACGTGTGCTTGGTGCAACTCCGAAAGTTAGAGAGGGAACAAAGATGGCTATTGTCCACTGGTCTCATCACCGGGGGGTAAAGCACATTTGTAAAATAGTTTTTGACATATTCATTTATTTTCTACTTTCTGCAGACTTTCAAGTTATTATTCTAAGGCAGAATTCATTTTGGAGTGAATGTTTTTCTGTCCATTGTTTTTATGGAGAGCTTACTGCAGCTGGTAACTCACCCCCTCCTTTTGTACTTACACTTAGGATATTTTCTGGGACTCTGTTGTGATTTAATGCCATATCAGGTACTATCTCCATAGTTTTTTCTTCTGGATATTTCATTTTATCTAATTATTCAAGATTTATTGTAAAAAAACAAAAAAGGGAACAGTTTGGCTTTGTTGTGTGTTTCCAGACAAGCTAAAACACCTCTGCTGATGTTACACATTTGCATTTGCCATGAGTGAAGTGCTTTGAGATCTTCAGTATGAGTTGCTGTACAAGCCCAAAGTATTAAAGAGACTTGAAAGTACCTGTGTGACTTTGAAAGCAGTGTCCTGGAGAAGCCTCCCTGAGGGAATAGGACTATATGCTGAGCCTAGTTAGGGCTGACAGTTGGATTTTCTTTTTTTTTCTCCTTCTCTCGGACAGAAGCTGAGGGAGGAAAGCAGTGGCAGGAAGTGACCCAGGGAGGGAAGGCCTCTCTGCAGACTATCCTGGTTTCCAATTATGTCAGAAAATCTATGATTCTTTGGGCCAGGTCCCTTGCTCAATCTGTGAAAGGCTTAATCCTTAAACCTTTCCCCAACACTTGTAGGCTGGCAAGCAAGACCACCAGTTGGTGAAGATGAACAACACCTTTATTTGCAACAGCCTTTCCATCCCTTTCCTCAGGGCTCTCTTTTATTAGTCCTTAAAAAAATAAGTTATAAACAAAAGCAAACTATTCCAGAAAAGTGGGTACCAATTGCCAGAGTCCTTTCCAACATCTTAGCCAGCTAGGAGGGAAAATTATGTGCCACATGTTGCCAACTCTCAAAAGTTTATTATACTATTTGATGTTTTACTAACAGATCCAGCTCCTGGAGTCAAGTGATTTCATCATAATCTCAACTCTCACTAAAGAAAGGTAAGTTTCTGAGCCTCATGACCACAGAGGAAAATTTGAAAACATGAGCCCATGCATTTCGAATGCATAAACCCGAAAAGGCAATAAAAAGAACCACAACTTTTATTATTTCTAAAATCTCGTGATTTTTAAACCAATCTTGGGAGACCTGACTTATGCTTTTTGAACATTTGGGATTGACAATAGTGCCCAGCTTTCCACCTAAAACTAACACCACAGTCACTGTACCCTCAAACTTTATATCATCACCCCAATCACACATTTAACAAGCCATGTTATTAACCCCTTTACATGGAAGTTTATGGGGCCTTACAACTACTATATTGTCTCACAACTACATGGGGGAAGCTCACCGTTTTTTCTGTCCTCTGTGGGGCCTTTCGCTTCAAGGGACATGACCTAACTGAGGTAATAAATACAATAGAGCAGAAGTTATGTAAACCTCTTACCCAAGCAGAGCTTGTAACTATTTTGAAAAGTAATGTGAACATTTGGAATCCATAAGAGAACCTATAAACAGAATGCGTAGCGTAAAAGAAAGCAAAGGATCAAAGGTTTGATTATTTTTTCCACAGTCCATTGCTCTCTTTCTCTTTCTCCCTCTCTCTGTCACATACATGTACCTCATTCCTTGCTCACCATTCTGGTAAGAGCTAATGATGGTAAAACATACAGGCTATTTTTTCTGAAGAATCACAGCACCAGTGCAGAAGGCAGGATGTGAAATATAAAAGGATTTGTTGTGCAGTTGTTTAAAAATAAAAACAAAAAACATTTTCCATGGGATATCCAGAATATAACTAGTTTTGTCACTGATGTCACAATTCATTTGATGAAGAATCCTAAGTTGTTTTTCAAACTACAAGATTTTGCCTGGATTCGTGGGCATAAAACTGTTTCATATAAGAGCCAGACTGAAACAGAAGGTTGGGGTTTATTGCATGTCATCACATAGCACACAGCTTATTCCCCAGCTCTAATACCCGTCTGACTCTTGTGACATATAACCTGCTAAAGACCACCAGCTCCTCACTGAAGTGATACTATAGCATGTGCCATACTTCTGACCTTTCAACAACCAGGGTATCCTGATAGTGCATAGAAAGCAGTCACAGAAGCCTATGGTTTCTGGAAAATGTGCAGTTTTGGAAAGGTTTAGAATATCATCTATTACACAGCTTTATAAAATTGTAGAGTGCTTCTGCAGTATATAGTTCATGTTTAATAAAAAGTTTTCAGTTACATTCACTGGATTTCTTAGCAGTTAATAGAAATGGGCCATTAGTATGGTACTATAATTTGTACTATAATCTGCATTTAATTACAGAAATCTTACTGTATGTGAAAAATGGATAAATTGATTTGGATGAAATAACAAACCCAAGTATCTGCCCGGGACTTGACCTGAACCTGCAACTTGCTAAGAGTCATCAAAATTAATTTTTTCAGCATTAGTTTAAATTTTTGTGCATTTCTAAACATCCTTAATCTAGCCAGCCCAAGAATCAGAAGTGCCAAAACACCATGGGTGAAATATGGCCCCAGTGAAATCATTTTTGACATTGACATGAATGGGACCAGGATTTCACTCTATGACATGGTTTGTCCTTGTGATATTTCTGTCTCAATTTTGAGGAGGTATTGGAAATCAAATGAAAAAGCCTTTTAACTGGATTTCCCATGTTTTCAGATCTAAGAAGATCAAAGCATTGACCTATGATTCAAACAAACATCCATTCATCCATGGTACCCTTACAGGAAAGGGTAGTGAATTTAATAGGTATGGAAATATTACAGCCCTGTGGTAAGCTTTTAGAATGCTGTTTACATGTTTTTTTTTTTCTTTTCAGGAAATACGGACGGCACAGGCTATTACAACCAAGTCTTGGAAATCCAGAGTTGTTCTTTATGGGCCAAATCCTAAAGGCTTTTCACCCAATCCTTACTTGGACAAAACTCATCTTGGGACAAAGAACTGTTTTCACCTCTCACTGAAGATCTGTCTTCAGAGTTTAATTAAATCTGAGGGTTTCTGGCAGGAGGGGAGAATTCTCTGAGGGGAGAATGTTCCTCCTCCAAAAGATTACACTCTCTTGCTGGTTTGACAGGCATGTAGTGATGATTTTCTCATCAAAATACCAATGAAGTGGTCCTTAGGTTCTCTCTTCCTTAGCTTCCTCCTCTCAGGTCACCACGGTTTGTGGACAACCCACAGCAACTGGGGCAGGAGATGCTAGAGGATCAGTGCTGGAAGTTTCATGCTGAATTTCATCCTAAATATTTATTGACGGCCTACGTCATAAGTGTGGGAGAGGCAAAGAAGAATTTGTGTGTGACATTGCGTCCATCAAGCAGCAGACTAGCTTCAAGTTGTAAACAGCATGATTAAATGTCCTGCTGTGCAAAAACACTATATTTGTGGAGAAACAAACGTGGATGAGGGTTAAAACTATTGGGTGCCACCAGTGCAGAGCAATATATAGAAGGTAGAAACACTAGCTTCCCTTCGTTTAGGCAAGTGCTGCCTGCTAAGTTGTCACAATCTGTGTATTGGACCAACATTCTTTTTGACTGGAGAAGGCCAGTGGGAAAGACCTGGGTCCACTGACTGTGGGGATCATCATTGCCTCTTTTAGGGAGAGCAGGTTGCTAGTTTCTATAAAAGAAGCAGCTGTGCAGCCATCACTCAGTGCCAACAAGCTGGCCAGTGCTAGCCCAGTTTCTAATATTCTCTATCTGGTTAAGACGACTGAGGTTTTGATAAGGACACTCTTGATATCTGGCTACCTTAGACCTCTTTGACCCTTGCCTATAGACTGATGGCTAACTGCCTGAAGCTCAGACCAGCTAAAACTAAGTGATGTTAGTAGGATGGGGGAAGCAAACCTAAGGTGTAGAGATGACTATAACTCTTACTTGAGGATGCATGCCTACCATACCGTACTAGAGTGTGCAATCGGAGCATATTGTTGTATCCCCAGCTACTGTTAGCAACAGTGATCAGGATGGCTCTTGTGCCTATATCTGGCCAAATTTCCTTAGGATGCAAACCATGCTATTCTCATCTCTGCTTTTGTAACCTATAGTTCAGATTACTACAAAATACTCACCACGGGGCTATAACTTAATCATTTTAAAAAATGAAGCTGGTGCAGAAAGCTGTGAGCACATAACCCCAGTGCTCCGAGCTACCCTGTGAACAGAGACTGTAGCACCTGCTTTTGACCTATACAGCCCTAAATAGCCCAAGACTAATGAGGGATTAATTACCACCTCCTCCTGCCACACACAACTCTGCTCCAAAGTCTTCCAAAGGTATTGATTTTGGAGACAAAGGGTGCACAGCGGGATTGGATGGGTGTGCTGAAAGCTGGTAACGGTAGCTGAGTTGTCTTTTTCTCTCTGAGTTTAACAAAATCTAACTGTTTTTCTTTTGTTTATACTAGTATACTGCATTAGTAAGAGCTAAGCAATGGGGCTTAGAACACTGGACAGATGTTTTTATATTGAATTAAAATACATAAATAAGTGTGGAAAGGCAGCCTGACTCAAGTTTGTTCAAGTCTCAAACTCAGCTCAACTCAAAAGCATCAGAACCTGTATGAGTTTTGTCGAAATGGACAAAATTCACCCAGATCCACCTTTCAAATTTCCCCTGTCTCTCAAAAATGCCTTAGGTTCACTTCCGGATCATATTCCCAACTGAAGAAAGTTGATGCAAATCAAAGGAAAGTAAGTCAGTTTATACCAGCTGAGAATCTGGTTGGTGGGACACTGTTTAGCAACTTTCTACTTACTCACTTCCCAATGGGAACAGTAGCCCTGGGTCCCTACACCATCACAGAGCAGTCAGCGAGCTAACTCAGCAACGTTGCCTCCTTTTAAAAAATCTTAATTCTAGATCAATGTAACTTTACAACAGCAGACATCACATCTCTTTTTGTCTGCAGCCTTTGTGAGAGTTATCATTACATTACCTATTGTAAAAAATGACCTGCAGGAATGACTTTTTATTCTGTAGCAACTCTACCCTGATACTATTTCTTGCTAGTGTCAATGCACAAAATATTATACTTCATTATAATATCTCCAAATTAAGCTCATCTCCTGAGAAGTAATGTAAGTTTTTCTTCAAAAGTACTAAAATATATTTGAAACAAATTAAAATATAAAAAGCATACTAAAAATATCTGGAGTTTGATTTGACTCTAGAGCTCAGATTTAATTGGTAGCTAAATTCAGCCTTGAAACAAATATAAAGGATTTTATTTTGGCTCATGTAAACAAAGGGAAATGCTTTATACTGGGTACTGAAAATGATTCCATCCCTCTGGGAGTTGTGTATGAGACACGCATAGTCAGAAACCTGCTACAAGAGGAGTTTTGCATCTTGGTAAAGTACTATACTGATCCACAGTTCCTGTGAAACTCTGTATAATTGATCTGATATATCAAGGACCAAATAACTGAAGTCATACGAGACAAGAATTGATTCTCTATTTTATATTGCAGCTATAAGAACAAAACAGAACTTGCATGCATAACTGTCCTCCACTCACCTAAACTCTCCCATTAAAGACGTTACAAATACTAGTTCTCCTGGTAATGTGAAATGCTTCAACTCAGGGAGAAGGCTCAAATGAAGTTAAAGCCACGTATGTGTTAGTTTAAATAAGGTTGGTTTCAGGATTACACATATATGTGACGTAAGTACATATTACTTGCAAAGAAAACCTGTTTTATTAGCAGGTTATTTAGGTTGCAAATTCCAGCACTCAAAAGTTAAGAAATGCCAGATTTACAGTTTCCTGTGCAAACTTATTTCTGCCCCCTTTTGCGTCCATTCTCTGCACTGAATGAGGGAAGGGTCCCAGGGAAAAGTAGTATGTGATCATGAAATTAAATTCTCTTTTATAATGCAACCACTTTCCCTGCCACCATAGTGGTTGGCATATGCATAGTCCAAAGTACCCATGAAGTCTGCATCAAATGAACAACTTGTTCTCTTCCCATCTGTATCAGGGTGGTCTGATGACCATGTGGCCTAATGGTCAGGCTTTGATCCTACAGTTTCTACCAGTTGTAGCCTATAGGATTAAACTTATGTATATATTTATCTTTTCTTAGGTTTTAAGTATTTGGTTTATTGTAATAGATTTATAGATTTATATTAAAGTAAGTTTGGCTGTAATGCAAAGGGACCTACAGGCCATATACTCTATGCTAAGCTAAGGCAACGTTAGCCTATCTATATTAAGATCTTTTACCTAGATAAGCACCCATGCATATGTCTAAGACCTTTTAGCTAGATGGATGGACAATGGAAGAATGGTATAAGGGGGTTTCCAAGTTGGTACTCACAGACTTAACAGGTACACCACAAGGAAAGAACTGAAATGACTAAAGAACAGAAATAATATATATGCGTATGTACATGTCATCAATATGCACAAACATACTAGCCTATGGAGTAACTGTACCCTAACATTTTGTGGGTGAGGAATGAAATTTACACATAGGAGGAAGGATTTCCAGGACTTGTGCCCTATAAAAGAGGTGACCCACCTCACTAGAGTATTCCTCTTCCTCTTCTATTCTATGCTATCTATTTACTACAACTACTACTATTAGAAGGCTGTACTTGTTCTTCTTAACTTTCTAAGTTTCAAGGGAACTAGGCTAGGCTTGGTTTCCCTAAGCTTTTGTTCTTAGTTTTGTTTATTAGGTTTTAATTTTAAGTTTATTAGTCAAGTAAACCCTAACTTAGCTTTGATAAGTCTTAGCATTAGCTTCTTCTAAGCACTGCATCTCTCACTCAAGAATTGAGAAACCTGAACTGCGAGGCCGGTCCTGTGTCTTTTACCACCAGGTTATTGAGGAAGGATGTGAGTATATTAACCAAAGCTTTGTAACATATAATACCATATGTACCTTTTGAATAGCAGTAATGCAATTGTAACTTTGTAACTCTGATTATTTTACCGTTTAATTACTATTTCATTGATTTTAATAGAAAAGTCTTTACGGCTACATCTGTCTCAGTGTGAGCTTCATGTCATACCCCCAAGTGTCCTTTGTAAATTCTGTGGAGCCTGATTCAGGACAAGAACTTTTATCTTCCAATCAAAGAGATTGGTGAGCCTAAAACCCATACTATCCAAATTAATATTGACATCCTAAATCAGGCAACACAGCCTAGCCATCTCAGAGGGGGCCCCTGACTGTGGCCTCAATTACTCCTGCGTGCTCCAGTTGCTCCCACCCACAGGTTCTGTCCCTACCTAAGAGCAATGGGTCTGGGGGGAAGGGAAGGGAAGGGAAGAGAAGAGGAGGCAGGCTCACCCACTCTAGCAGCTCTCAACTCAGGACCTGAAGGGTTTGTCAAAACATCCAACCCAGTTACTGATCTACCCCAAATTAGGCTTTCCCCTGGGTGACCTCCTACCAGTCTAGAGCTCTTCAGTCTGGGGCGTAATCACAGGCTTACAAGATTCTCCTTGGTCTCCTATCCAGTTCAAGCAATCTCCTTCAGGGATTTCAGCTCCCAAAGAGGGAGGAATCCAAACCCTTGCTGCTACAGCCACCTTCACAAAGCTGTAGCCTCTTCTGACAGTTCTCAGCATTAGGCTCACTTCCTGATGCCAGCACCAGCTTCCCCCTTTTCCAGGGCTACCAGTGTGCTTTTATACTGTTCTGCCACTGGGAACATGCCCAGCACCATGTCACTGGTCTGCTGGGTGACATTAGGACTTCTCTAGCCAAGTATTTCTCCAGTCTCAGCCCTGAGTCAGTGTGGGGCCTGTAGACCCAATTATGCCATCAGAAAAGCTTTTTATAGCTCCCCCTCTTTGGTTGGAAACACAGACACTGGGACTGGGAGAAGTGTGCAAGCCAGCCAGGATGGCAGAAACACTGCTTGCTCTGACAGGGGCTTCATTGCTCATGCATAGATGAGCAAACTGTAATCACTGTAGTTAAATTAATACGCAAGGCATTCATAGAAGACAAAGAAGCAAGGGGAAAAGCTCAGCAGTTAAGATAGGTCTACAGTATTGTGGCTGAGTGGGTCATGTATTGAACTAGGATTCTAGAGACCTAGGTTCTGTTCTTGACTCTTCCATGGATGTTCTGGGTGACATTGGGCAAGTCACTTCACTTCTGTGCCTCAGTTTCCCCACCTGTAAAATGATACTTGCCTCCTTTATGAAATGTATGGATGAACACTTTATCTAAGAGATAGGTAGTAAGAGTAGCTCCCCAGTGTGCAGACAAAAATGCATAAAACATAGGAAGACCAATCATTATGCACACATTTGCACAACAAGAAGGAAAGTGGAATCAAGGCAGAATATAGGAATTGATTCATCAAACAAAGAAACAGAGCTGCTTATAAGCATCTCTTGGGTAGAAGTATAATTAAAAATGCACTGGGTGTATGTAGCCATTAGATGACAGCAGCATAAAGTGGCTGCTTCTTCTTGGACCCAAAATTATGTAGCATTACATCATGAAATCTTTTAATATTCCTGATTCACAAGACTGACTTTCTTCGTTTTAGGACTGACAAACCACTTTATTGTTTTCTATTATTTCTCTGTCCTTCTCTGAAAAATGCCTTTGATATTTTTCACTACAAAACCAATAATCGTCAACTTTTTTTCATTATGTATGCAAAGGTTACAACTCTTTCCTCTTATCCATGTGGCCTGCATTGTATAAATCCAGTATTTCTGACATCACCACTATCAAAAACTCATGCCTCTTTTATTGGTCCTGGATAATTTCTCTCAGCAAAATCTGTAAATGTATTTAAAAAAAAAAAGAAGACCTGGCCCTTAGATTTGGAGAGATATAACACAGCTGATTAGAGTTTTAGTTATAGATATGTTTGGATCTTGGGATTCTGAGCCAATCAATCAAGCAAACAATAGAAGAAAAGGACTAAGGATAACTAGACTCAGCGATTGCTTTAAAATGCTTACAAAAGGCTAAGAGAGTCTTTTGAAACTTCATAGTAGTAGCTGAAGCCACCAGAATAAGCAATCCCCAATAGGAAATGGATAGACGATCACTGTGAATTGTAGTACTGGGCTGCCATTCAGAACAAGAAGAACAATCATATCTTTCCCACCAAAAGTACTTCAGCGAGTGGTAGTGCAAACAAGTTTACAATTATAAAAGGAAAAAAAAATGCTCTTCTGAGAATGATTTCTGAGTTTGCACAAAACCCACAAACATGACACACCACACAACCTCTACATCATGTTTTTACCTTTCAAAAGATGATTGTTGAGCCTCTATAGCCTGGTGGACTGTGTTGTCTCAGTCAACATCTTTTTTTCCCAGT
This sequence comes from Chelonoidis abingdonii, assembly GCF_003597395.2. NCBI lineage: Eukaryota > Metazoa > Chordata > Testudines > Testudinidae > Chelonoidis > Chelonoidis abingdonii. Next base: position 102,313,109 of record NC_133770.1, on the reverse strand, counting down.
TTGATTTATAAATTTTATAGTTGTAGTTTCTGAACCTGGAGGAGTAGATCTAGATGGAAGTCAATCATTAAGCTGAAGGATATCATGGATTTTTCTTAACATCTATTAAAAAACATTATGAGCACGTATTTGTCTGCACTTCCATAAGCTCTCAGTATTGATTCTATTTACCTTTCTGCATCTAATTACTTTGCATAATGATATGTTTATATTACTAGCAATCTCCTTTTTTAGAGTGAAATTATGCATACAGCGTCTATACACATCTGATAAAAACTGCATGGGATAATATCCTTATTACCATAACTAAAACTTTGTGTGGAAAAAAGCTTCATAAAGTGCTAAAAACTCAGCAGGTTTCAAGCAGTAATAGTCATGTTTCTTACAGTTTGGCAATTCTGTTTGAATGTGCATTTAAAAAAAATGGAAGATGAAGTCAATGGGAGTCTAGAGGTCACTCTGGAAATCTTGCAAGAAAAGGCTTCCTAAGGAGATTTCCATGATTTCCTAGTTCCAGCAGACTGTAAATATTGTAAGACCAATCATTCTTGTGCGATTCTAGTAATGCTATTCTGGGGGGTCAGGGGGGAAGTGAAGATGCAGATGAAAATGTGGGAGAGAAAGGAAGTTAAACTTGTCTTAAGATCAGAAAAGGGGAAGATTCAAGATAGCTATTTTTATCTCAACCAGTTCACCTGTCTTGGAGTTGAAGTTTTTAGATAACTGAGGAAACTTATTTTGTGGTCCACAAATCATTTTGCCAACAATAACAGTTTGTGACATAAAAGGAAATTAGCATATTCTTCTCTTTCTTATTTTATTCTGTCCTGGAATTTGGCTACTCATTCTTGCTGGGGTTTTCTCCACCACAGATTTTACTTACCTCTTCTTTCATGCATTTTTTATTTGCTTTCAGCAAACTGTCTGCAGTTTTAAAGGGACAGAAAAGTGATCTGTCTGTAACTGAAAATGCAGTTCTCCTTTGAGGCTACTGCCAGCTGCCTATGCTAATACCACAATGATGTAGATGCCAATGCAAACTCTTTGAGGCTGGGGCCAATCTACTATTTTGGCCAACAGGCCAATCACTTACCACCTCTGGGATGAGCCTAGTGTCTTTCTACCCCAAGGCACTGGAATTCATCATCAGATCTCTCTTAGACTGGTTCACCAAGTGGCTGACATGAATTGCCATTGAAAAGTGAACAATCTGCTGATTCTTTTGGAAGGAGGTGAAAGGAAGGATGCACTCCAAATGTCATGCCTGATTGTACCAGGAGTCATTTGTCTCTTACAGATTTTTTAAAAAAGGGGGGAAGAGATAAGAGGGAGAGAAAATTGTTTGGTTAGGAGTCTGGAACACCCAATTTTGTGACAACTTTGTCCCCTCTCTTGTTCCTTGGTGTGCCATATGATACACAACTGAACATATGACTATCTATATTGTGAATTTTGCTCAATGTGACAAACAAGCATCTTGCACCAGGATGTGTTTATCTCATTTTTGGCCTGCATCCCGCATAGGTTTCGTAGCATAGAGAGTGTTTGGCAGAAACCAGTGCTTGCATTTACCACTTAAAGAAAAGACCATTTCCTTTTAACTCAGCAAGTCGTAGCAGATTCTTTAGTGTGCGATACTGGATTATCCTGAACTGACTTTGAAGCACAAAACTAAGTAGAAAACTTGAGTGGTACGTTAAATTGTTTCTTTTGAAAAGCATTAGAAAAAAATTAAAAATGGGTGCAATTCCGAAAATGCATCATTTGGCATGTCCACCATTTCCCTTCCTCCACATTGATTTGTCAGGAGAGTGGAATCAAAAATGATCATTTATCTGCCTCATAAGGCAATTGGAAGAAATACATCTGTTTTCAAACTAGAAATTTAAGTTGCTCATCCTAAAATTGGTCACTCGGATTCAAACCTGTATTCATTATAGGTCCTATCAATTTGCCTCAGCTGCCTGTTAACTGCTCTCTTAAAGAGTTTTGCATAGAAAATAAAGGGGAAAACATTAATAATAACTAATAATGGTGCTGATGCTGCAGAAAGAAAAAAAGTGAAAAACTGAGACAAAATTATTTAATAATTACCTTTAAATTATTGTGCTGCTCACCTACATACAAGATAAAGTGTCTGTTATATTCTAATAATTCATCTTAATCTCAGAAAGAATTCCTTAGATGACTGTGATTAGGAGGATTTTGCTTCTGGCTGCTGGAAATGTCCATTTACGTCACTGGAGAGAAGACTGATCCAATGAAAGATATTAAGAGTAAATTGTGTAGTAGAGATGGGTGGAAAACAGTTTTCCCATTCTGTCAGAATTTTCAAGCTTTTGAAAACTCAGTACAGAATGGTACAAATATTTATATTCTGCATACTTACTTGAATATCCCTTCTTTATTTAGCATGAAGTAGAATCATGAACATGTTATTGTTCTCGGACTGTTCAAGGGTAGAGAAGTCACAATGGGACTTCTAATCTCAGTTAGAGGTATATAATGAATGAGTTTGATTTCAGTTAGTTTTCTAGGGGACAAAAATTTTCCATATAATAAACTGAAATTAATCGTTTACTCAGGAGAAACCTGGGACACATGTGGTAAACAGACTAAACTTCTGCCTCATACTTATAAAGAGAGTGAGTTTTAAGAGGTATAGCACTAACTATTCATAAGGAGAAATTAAATTGTTTTAAATGGCATTAAACTGGTTTGAGTGAAGAATTGTGGTCATTGGAGGGTGAGCATGGGGAAGCTTACATAATCCAGCTGTCCTGCTATGACTGAAGATAAATAAATTTGTTTTTATTTCTGACAGCCCCTTAACTGTCATATGCATAAAAACATAAGAATGGCCATATTGGATCAGATCAATGGTCCATCTAGCCCAGTTTCCTGTCTTCCGAAAGCGGTCAATGCCAGATGCTCCCAAGGTAATTAACAGAACAGAACAATCATTAAGTGATCCTTCCCCTGTCATCCAGTCCCAGCACTTTGCCATGAGATGCTTATGGACACCCAGAGCATGGGGTTGCACTCACATTCAGTTACCACTTTAAACATTTAAACAAAAATGAGTTGGCATATTGTATGGCGAGTGAACAACAGAAGTCACAAACCAGTTTTAACAGATATTTAACTGGGAAGTTCGAGTTCTCCAGTACTGAGATGCAAGGTTACCATCTCTTCTCCGTGATTCATTTTGGAATTCTCAGATTAGAGAAGATGGCTATAATATTCCACTGATGGACATCAAAAAAAGAGCTCACATCTCTCAGTTAATTATTTTAAATGCCTACTACAATAAATTTATTCAGAGGACATATGGCCACTTCAGTTTTGCCAAGGTCATTCTACCATGCAATATTCAGCTTGCATGAAGTCAAAACAATTATTTCTGCAGAACAGAGATATATGCAAATACGGTAGCACAAATCCATTTCATAACCTACTTAGTGACATTTAATTGACTAAAAAAAATTTGATTTGTATTTGTGCAAAGGCTAAGGTTTATTGTAGTGTCTCAGTATCTGACAATAGATAAATGTATCCACACATCTGTTGTATTTTTTTCTTGTTCAGTTCATATCCTTGTAATTAAGTTATTGGCTTGTCCTCAATGAAATGAGTATAACTAAAGGCGAATTACTTTAAATACAAGAGTTTAAAAGTATGTTAGTTACATTATATGAAATATTTGACTAACTGCCATTTTCATGTTAAAATGTATAAATATATAACCACATCAAAATCTTAAGACTGATCCCTTAAGAGTGACAACAATAGGACAAATTTTCAGAAATTATTGTGCTTGAAAATAAGTCCAAGAACTTAAGGCAAAAATAATGGCATTTTTGTCATTCTGCTTTAACAAGAGTTTCCTTGATGATTTGTGGTCATGCTTTGTGAGTCCTTGCCCTTCTGAGCCAAAATAAATATTAAGACAAAAATACTATGCAGACAAAAAAAATAAGATACATTTGTCATAGTATTCTTTCCCAAATCTGAACTTTAGCGTCCAAAAAATGAGGTACTAGCATGAATTCCAATAAGCTTAATTACCAGCTTAGATCTGATATGCTGCCACCAATCAGATCTCTGAGTGTCTGATAAACTCTGGTCTCCCCAAAACCTT
>NC_133770.1:102283056-102308452 GCF_003597395.2 Chelonoidis abingdonii | reverse complement strand
TTCCCTCCACCGAGATTTGAAAGTATCTTGTTTCCTGATTGGTCCTCTGGTCAGGTGTTGCAGGTCACTGTTTGTTAACCCTTTATAGGTGAAAGAGACATTAACCCTTAGCTATCTGTTTATGACAACATTACACTTCTGGGAAACAACACATATCTGTGTCGGGACCACCTAGATAGAGTCAAGGCCAAAGCCCCATTATCTGTGTGAGAGAAATGAAAGGGGTTTCATTAGTAAAGGCCAAGACACACTGCCCAGAGTAGATAGCCTATTTATTACATGATCATCAGTTGAAATATATTTTTGAAGAGGTCAAGGACCTTGATTTAAAGTGTGTTTTATATTCTTGAGTTCTCTATTTCCTTTGGTAAATAGCACACTTGTTATCTGTGCCAACAAGATGTGTCTAAATCTCAGAAATTAGCTCATAAAAGAGATTAGCACAGAAATGTAGAAGTACATGTAACACATCTATTCAGTCCCTCTCTAGTGTTGGTTGGGTAAGATAGAGAGGTTGCATGTGCTACAAGTTTGGTTAAAACAGAGAAGTCTGTTAGAGGGGTAGGCAACCTATGGCACGCGTGCCGAAGGTGGCACCAAGCTGATTTTCAGTGGTAGTCACATTGCCTGGGTCCTGGCTACCAGTCTAGAGGGCTCTGCATTTTAATTTAATTTTAAATAAAACATCTTAAAAATTTTAAAAACCTTATTTACTTTACATACAACAATAGTTTGTTTATATATTATAGACTTATAGAAAGAGACCTTCTAAAAATGTTAAAATGTATTACTGGCATGTGAAAATTGAAATCAGAGTGAATAAATGAAGACTCGGCACACCACTGCTGAAAGGTTGTCCACCCCTGGTCTATTAGCTCAAGTAATATCCACTTATGCTTGAAGATGCAAAGGTCACGGTTTTAATCCTTCCTGCTGATGTCCATCCAGGGGCATTATATTACATATATCATGTCAATATCAATAAGAAATTATGTTATAAGCTACTTTTATTTTTGAATGGGTGGAAGAAAGCCAAAATATTTGTGCTTAGTGTCACAATGTATAAAATGACTGACAAAGCAAAATCAATGTTCTGTCTTTGGTAGCACAGAGCAGTGGCAAAGTATTGTCTTTCATCATTCATGGCTTAAATGTTAGGAATGGAAGATTTCATATAAGAATACAGGGCTGATCCCAGCTGTAAGCGTTGCAGGTATGGAGCTCTCCAGAGCAATAAAGCCTGCCCTGATCATATGCTTATGCAGCACTACATGAATCCTGAGTGGGGAGCAACTACAGAGGAACAACAAGGCCATAGAGAGTTCTGCCCTCCCTAAGGCCCTACCTACATGGGCAAGAAAGCAGATTTTTCAGTCAGATAGCCTAGGCTGCAATATGACCCTTTCAGACTTTCTGAAACATGTTGAACTGCGTCTACATGGTTGTTAAGGGGGATTTTTCAAACAAGTTAGCTCTGATGATTGAACCCACCCCACTTTTTTTTTGTTTACCCATGAAGAAATACATTAAAAGACAGAGTTCAAAACTCTGAGGAACTTGAGACTTGAAGATTGCTTTGTGGCCAATCGTTCAACCTCCACTTGTCTTGCTATTAATTAGTGTTGCTCACTATTATAATTTCCATGATCACTTACCTGTATGTTATACACATCTAAACTTTTTGGTGTTGTGACTGTCTTTTCATATGTTTGTACCACATCCAATACAATGAGGTTCCAATCCTGCATATGATTAATAAACAAAAATTTCTACAGATGTCAAACCACCCCCATGCATGTGCTCCGTGGGGCTAGTATATGATTCATAGTTTATAAGGCTAGATGGGACCATTATGATAAGCTAGTCTGACCTCCTGAATGACACCATGAATCTGGCATTTGATATACTGAGCATAGTTGTTATTGTTGGTAGTCTTTTGTGATAATATTTAGCTTGTGCTTATGCATCTGTTATGGCAAGAGCAAGAACTGCCAAGAGTACGTTTACCACGGATAGGTCCTATGTGCAGACATTGTAGGTTCCATTTGTGAAACCTATGGCATCATATAGTGATACATAGAATTCCTTAACATTATGTTTTGGAGTCATCAAGTGTGTGTAATCTATATTGTGTGTTGAACTACTGAGACTTGTCTTTAAGGAGCAATTGGCCTTTGATGCATTGGCTTGTGATTTTCTTGATCTTAATTGTTGATTTATGCAAGACCTCTAAGATACTAATGACATCAGGGCACCAAATAATTAAAATATATTATAAGTCACATGAATAAAATATAGCAACAATAGGTCCACCTTGGGAGATGGTTTTCATATGAATGTAAAACCAGTATCACTATTCTCTGTTTTTTGTTAATTCAAGTATGAGTGGAACAAATACTCACCTCAAACTCCTGAAAGTTTGTGCATAATTCATTATGGTTGGGATTTTCAAAAAAACAAACAAACCCAAACTCATCACTGTCTTAACTCTGCTTCCACTGAAGTCAACCATTGACTTCAATGGGAGCGGAGTTAGATCAACACTGCATGTCTTTTACAATGCTTATTTAGAAAACAACTTCAAAGCCAAATCATGGAGGCATCCCCTACTCAGTTATTATTAAGTTCATATCAAACATATTTCCATCAATATTCAATGGGATTCTCCCCCACTCCCCAATCTGAATTACGAATTGAGTAAAAAAAAGTTATAAAGAAAGAGTAGGCGCATTAGTATAGGCCCTGAGAGAGGTGGTAGCAACATCCAAAATAGACATATCATTAGGTCTATTATATTATCTGCTACACGGATGGTAATGTACGGTATTATTATTAGATATAATTCAAGTCTTACTCAAGCAAAGCTTCCACTGATGTCAAAAGGAACTTTGCTGGAGGGAGTAAGTGAGTCAGATGTAAGTAAGGACTTAAGTATTTAGCTACTTATTAGTTTAAAAATATCAATAGGACCATAAATTTACACAACTGTTCCCAAACGCTGAAGCTCTAATGACTAAGGACTGAGTAAACTCTGAACAAAAACTGCAGGACTTGGTACATGGATGAAACAAGGTGCTTAGATCCTACAGTGATCATCAAAGCCATATAAATACTTAAACATGTCTTCCCTGCCCTGAATGTGGAATTATATACACACACAGTGCTGAAATACAAGAACATTCTGGTGCTACAACAAGTAATTTTTTTTTTTACATTTCCAAATAAACTATTCAGAATGGAAACAGTGTGTAGGTTATCCTAACCTTACTGTACAAACTTCCATTTATTTTTAAATCAAGTGTTAAGGTGTCATGCAATTCTTAGTGAAACTGATCTTGAAAGGCATAAGAATATTAATTTAAAGGATATTAGACAGCGTGGGTTAAGTAATATCTTTTATTGGACCAACTTCTGTTGGTGAGAGGAACAAGCTTCCAACCTACACAGAGCTCTTCCTTGTCTCTCGCGCCAACAGAAGTTGGTCCAATAAAAGATATTCCCTCACCAACCTTGTCCCTTTGATATCCTGGGACAAACATGGCTACAACAACACTGCATACAATAATTTCAAACATAGTCATTTTAACCTCATTTGAGTGAGAACAACATACTGAATGTTACAAAAATTGATTGGGTGACATCAACTTACTGTCCAGAGATTAGAGGCAGGAAAACATATGTTAAATCAAAGGGGAAATTTACTTTTACACAAAACTGATGTCCTTCACTATTGCATAACTACAGTATTTAAATGAGTTTAGAATTACTGCCAATATTTCAGTTGTTCCAAACTCTTGGGGTATAGTATATAGAGAGAGTGGCAGAACAAGTTAGAACAAAGGGACAAAATTTATCCCTATTGTAACTTCACTGAAGTCTGTGCAAGTGCATTGGGGATGCATTTGGGCTCCCCAAGATCAAATGGGAAAGGATTTGTGCAGCAGTCAATCGTGAGAGGGTGATAACCCTATTCCATACTTCATCTTGAATGACATCTTAATGATGCAAAAATATGGGTAAAAAAGAATATCTGAGTAATAACATTGACACGTTTCAGCAACTGAAAGACTTTCATTCCCCCTTCTCATTCTGTCCTAAAGATGAGGATACACATTTATACCATAGGAAAATATGGCTTCTTAAAAAGAATACTCAATATATTTTCCTACATAATTTCCAGTAGGAATGCTAAAATGTATTTCAGTAAAAAACTCTACCCTGGGGAAGAGATAAAAAAACAGTCAAAGCTGCCAGCCATCTGCTTGAAGCAACTTTCCCTGCATTTTAAAACAGAGAACATAGATTTTTACCTCTTACTAGAGTTATTTACTTATCCTGGAAAAAACCCTGTAAGGCCAGATGATGGCCCTTCCAGTACTGATGTGCATGGTGAAGAAAGAGGAAGGTGTGGAAAGCCCTTTCCCAGCACAACACTGGCTGCAGAGTTCAGGAGCAGTTAGTACAGTCCCCAGATGTGGAATGTTTGGGTAGGTTTTGCTAGGAGGATTTCCTCTGATACTTGTTTCACAGGTATAGCTAGGTATCTCTGCGTTTTCTCCTGCCTCTTCCCTTCCCTTCAATAAGAGGAGGCATTGTTTCAAAGTACTTATGGCCCTAATTCATGCCTTATATACATGCTTAACTTAATGCATGTATTTGAGTGCAATGTTAAGCATGTGCTTAACTATGCTTCTGAATTGGGGCATTATGTTTTCAGGCACCACTGCCCATTCTGTGAATCTTTTCTCATCCCAGCATGGTTCTGCATCTGCTGATGGCTGGAAGCCCTACAGTCCACATCCAACTGTCATTAAAGTCAGTGGAAAGATTGCTATTGGCTACAGTGGTAATAGGATCAGTTCTGAAATACTGTTAGTTCTTTAAGTGGTTTTGTTGTTGTTTGGGTAACTAAACTTAAACTGAGAGAAAAAGGAAATGATCATTACTTAAATGTTTCTCCTCCCTATAAATAATTGTCCAAACATTTAAAACAGAAGCAGATGTGTTTTTATCAGAACTGTAAAGTATGTTATCCAATTAATAAAAGTGGAAAAAGAGAGCAAATCTTATTTTAGGATATGGTGGTTGTTGTTGGTTTGGGATTTTCATAGACTGATAGACTCCAAGGCCAGAAGGGACGACTGTGATCATCTAGTTTCACCTCCTGCATAACACAGACCATAGAACTTCTCCCAAATAATTCAATCATATCTCTTTTTTAAAAAAAAATCCAACTTTGATTTAAAAGTTGTCTGTGATAGAGAATCCATACAACCCTTGGTAAATTGTTCCAATGGTTAACTACTCACTGTTAAAAAGGTACTCCTTATTTCCAGTCTGAATTCATCTAGCTTCACCTTCCAGCCATTGGACGGTGTTATGTCTTTCTTTGCCTCAATGAAGAGCCCATAATTAAATATTTGTTTTGTTAGTTTGGGTTTTTGTATTATGTTTCCTTGACGCTATTTTCTTTTTCAGTTATACCAGAGGTGATCTGTAAGTGCAGACATCATTTCAGGCAGGCTTCTTAAAAGCAATTAACATAGAATGCAACATATTTGTTATTGTGCAACTGAACAAGGAAAACAAAATCCTGTAAAATTTTTAACAAGTGAAAATCATGTCATATGAAAAAATAAATAGATCATACAGAAGGACAAAATTTTGAAAGTTAGGCTGGTCCTCTGAGAAAAGTGATATAATAACAAAGAAGCTGCTGGAAAAGTAAACTTCATTTGACATATGGACAGAAGACCATACCCTCAGCTATGGTAAATTGGCACTGAAATAAATGGAACTATGTCACCCTACAAGCACCTGAAAATCTGGACAAGAGCCAGATCCTCCTTTCATTTCACCCCAGTGTAAATCAGGAGAAACCCCACTGAAGTGAATGGGTTTACACCAGCATAAAACTAGCAAACTGGGAGAATCAAGTCAACAAACTTACAGGCTGTGATCCTTCAGGTACTGAAGTATGAGTAGTTTTATGTACTTGAGTTATTGGCTTCAATAGGACTACACATGAGTAAAATTAAGCAAATGCATGTTTCGAAAATCAGGCCCTAAAAATTAGCATCCCCAAATGACTAAAGTAAGATTTTATGAAGTAAGCAGCTGACCTATAGTTAAAGAGCACCTGAGCCCAAATCCACTAAAAAGGGCTGAAAGTAAATCAGTAGTTCATTTTTAACACAGCTAAGAAATGCACTGATAATCCAAATCACTTCTAGAGAAAGTTTTACAGGACCCATTTGGGTCCAAGTTACATTCATCTGAAACAGAAAGATCTTACATTGAAAAACCTGTGGATGTACTGGTAATTCATAAGATTGCAGAGAAACAGACAAATGACTTCAATATATTCCAAGTCTCCATTCACAGGGCTCTGTTACTCTTGCTGTTACACCATTCAGCTCCATTCACAGAGATGTTCTCACTGTGGTAAACTACATGACTTGGGTAATATATAAAAAAGAAAAGTGTCACAAATACCAGGACATTGGGAACATTACCTCAGGATCTAAAATTGTAACTGGACCTGTTAATTAATAGCATATGGAAAATCCAGAGATTGCTTCACTGAAAACAGTCATTTAGATTTATATCACTAACAGAGATTATCAGGTGACGATGCTTTTGCTCCCGCTGTTTTGTGGCTATCAGTGAGTAAAATTCCGTCTACTAGTGTAATGCTGTACATTCAACTGTACTTGGTTAATAAATCTAACAGAATATGTTTCAGTTAGGAAATGCTGTTTTGATTAAGTAAAAGTGTTTATTGAAAATGTATTGATTACATTGAAATTTGACTAAAAATATCAATTTGATAAATTACAATGAGGTGAAAGCTTTTCATTGCAACCTAATCACTTTGACTTATACATTATAATATAAACAAAAATCAAAACAACTTTGAAATGAAGCTCTTCAACATGGGGATTTGATATTTCTCCAACAAGAATTTTTTTGAAATTTTAAATCTGGCTTTCTATTCTGATTTGGGATGACAGGAAAATTCAAATTAGTGGAATTTCCTTTTCTAAATTTCTACAAGCCTAACTTAATGGTGATTTGAGAAAGTGATGAAGGTACCAGAATTCAGAGGCTGTCTTCACAGTAAGAAGTTTAGAGAAGTATGGAGTACTATTTTAAGAGTCCAAGTGATACTTTATGAAACTGAGTGGTTTGGATTCATTGTAAATTTCAAAGTATTCCACCCAAAGCCACAAACTATGAAAATTATAGTAACCCAAAATATGTGACAAATCTTGAGAGTAGAGCTGGCCAGGAATTTTATGGTTGAAACATTTTTCTGTCAGAAAATGTTCATTACTTTCTGAAACTTTTAGTGGGCAAGGGTCCATTTTTTAATGAATTTCCTATTTCAATTCTTTTAAAAGTTTTACAAAAATTGTCAAAACATTTCTTTTTGACATTTTCAAAATGAAAAAGCTGTGTTTGCTGTGAAAAAAACTTTTTTTAAAAATTTGTTATAGTAAAACTTAACATAATTTTAAAAGATTGAAATCAAAATGTTTGCATAGGCCTCATACTCTTTTTAGATTTTTGTTCATAAGAATTTGAGATTTTAATTTTTATCTCAATTTGGTACAGGAATTTTTTTTCTTCCTAAACACTGATACTTCCCACAAATTGGGAAAATTGTTTCTTGCCCAGATTTACTTCAGATATTCCATGTACTTGTAAATTACCACAAAAAAATGCCTAAAGCATTGCCAATGGTAAATCCCTTAAGGGAAAGAAAGAAAGTTAAAGCAAGTTTCATGGCAGTGGGCACCACTAAGCCCTTTTCAGATTGTGAAGATTGCAACATAATTTTCAAAGTCTTCAGTGAATACTAAAATGAAATAAACCAGCACTTCTTGCTGTCAGCTCCTCTCTTTTGGGAGAGGAATATTTCTCTCAGACTAACCAGTTTCAGGACCCCACTGATTATGCAACAAAATGCTTAACACCGGCCAACCAAAGTTATACACAGAGGTGTTAGCAGTTATTTACATAGGACAGAAGTGTCAAGAGTACTTCTATATACAATAATTACAACCGTCTTACTTTGATCCTTGAAGAAAAGAAAATCCAGTTTTAAGTGTATTGAAACTTCTGAGGTGGGCAACTACACTGATGGCTGATCAGTCTCCTTCTTCCTTGCATTAATCCCAACAAATGGAATCTATCTATATGGAATCAAATTTTTCTCCTCAGCACAAAATGATAGCTCTGATGGATTTTTTAGGTTGTCAAAAGGATTTTCATTTCAGAATGTTGTCCCCACTCAACCAGTTACCACTGTAGCCAAGCAAATCTACCAGCAATGCAAATAAATTATGTAAAGGTTTTTCATGTCATGATAAATTGATGGAACTTTTATTTTTACAAATAGCCTAAACTTTCAGTATAGAAAAATGACTATCAGCAGAGAATAAGAGTCATTCTTACAGGAAAGTATGGTCAGATATTAACAAACTTCATGAAAATTAGAACCTGTTGAATACTACAAAACTGTCCATAAACATTAGTTTGAATTCCAAACTGCCGATTGGATGATTTGACAGCCTCCATTGGGATTCACTCTGAAACATCTGGAAGGGTTATGGTATACCAACAAAATAATGAATATGCTTTAAACAAAAGTGCCATTTGCACAATTAAATTAAACACAGACCTGAATGTATGGTTCAAGAGAAACACTGGTGTCAGACGAGGTTGTGGTCTCTGATCTCTACTGTTTGGCATTGCCACGGTCTTCATTATGAAAAAAAGTTTAGATGGATACAACACAGGCATTGCATGACTCAATAACAGTGCACTAAAAGATCTAGATATTGCTGATGCCATAGCTTTTCTAAGTGACAGCTCAACCAACATTCAAGACCAAAAGACTGTCCTACACTGCAGTCAAAGATGGGGATAATAATCAGTTATTTGAAACCATGTCTAATGAGAACCCCATTAGCCTCCAACTGAGGTATTATTACTTTAGAAGGTAAAGGAATACAAGAAGCTAGTCAGTCAGTTTACACTCCTTGGCAGTAATATGCAGGCAAATGAGTATGCCCAGAAGAAAGTCATGTCAGAAGTTAGCAAGGTGACATCTGTATTTACCAGCTTAAACAAGATTTAGTCACTAAAAAATCTAGAACTTGAAGACCAAACTATGAATCTTCAACTCACATGATATTTCCATCTTAGCATACAATTGTGAATGCCAGACATCTTTCAGAGGTATAGAAAGACATCTCAATTCCTTTGAAAGTAAAAATACCTTAGAAAAATACTAGGTATTCAATGGATTATATTAAATTATTAAATTATTAAAGGTATTAAATTATTATAACAAATGTCAGGATTTGTCAGAGTTCAACAACCCCTTATATCTAAAAATTATCCAGAAAAGAAGATGGAAATATCTGAGACATGTTAAAAATAAAGCCGGAGTGCCTGCCATGGCAGATGTGTCACTGACAGCTGGAGGAACATGTAAAAGGGTCCAACAGAAAAAAAAAATCTTCCATCCAACAGTACTTATAGGGCTTAACAACCGAGAGCACATGCAAACAGCAGACCAGGATAGGCAAAGATGTTGGAACTTTGTCCATGCCCTAAGTGACATTTGATGACATGGAAGAGATTCAGACTGGATGCTTGATTCTCTCTTTTACGTATCCTTTGTAACTTTCCAGCATGTTTTATTTGAATGAATGTCTTCAGAGTGTTCATTCTTTGTCTGAATAACCCTCATGTGCCAACAAGGATATGGTCACAGCAGCATCATGGGCAGCCACACATAGTGGTCAGAGCCAGAGTCCACAGTCACGAGCAGGAGTCAAGAGTCAGCTGGGTCAGGATACTGGGAGATCAGAAGCAGGAGACAAGTGTGAGATTGGAACCACAAGTCAGTAACCAGAATCAGACCAGGCCAGGATATTGGGGTTCAGAGACAGGAGACAAACTGGAGGTCAGGAACCACAAGTCAAGTGCTAGGAAGTCAAGCTGGGGGAGTGGGAGTGGGAAGCACAAGGCACACAATCCAAAGCAGGGTGGACTCCAGCTTCCTGTTCCTGCTGCTGGCTTAAGTAGGGCCAGTGGGCCAATGGACTCCTCTGGGACTCCACCAATAGGACCTCAGGGGCAGAGCCTCAAACTGGGGCAGGGTTTCATGGATCCTAGATAAGCAAGTGAAAGCAGGCTGCCAAGTGGAGGGTTAGATTGTGCCTGCTCCTGCAGACTCCAGTTTGAGACCCATGAGTCATGACAGGTATTCACGTGCCAACAAGGGCATTCATTATTCATACCTTTCATTTGCCATTTAATGGTCATTAGTCATGCGTAAAATGTTTCAGCCATTCAGGGAGCAGAAACAATATCATGTGTGTCTGAGGATGGTTTGAGCCTTTGTTCCCTGGATAATCCTTGATCATATTTGATCAGCCTCAATCAACCTTGTGATCACCCTCCCCTGGGTGATTTAAGAGGGGATAGGGCTGACCTAGGAGAGAAGGCCTTAAAAGCCAGAGGCTAAGTGACTGAGAGGAGCTAGGGAACAGGGGATTTTGAGAGGGAGTTTGTGGGAGGGAGAGACAATATAATCACTGTGGCTAGAAAGAGCTGGCTCACCAGTGCTAGTGCTGCCCCTGTCTCCTCCACATGCACCTGTACCCAGACACACAGCCTAACCATGGATGCCTCTACCCAGATCCTGGTGTGGATTTGCAGAGACTGTGACCTACATTTCCCACTCTCAGAAAGCCAGGCTGGGGGGGACCATCCAGTGCGAAAGGTGCCTGCTGGTGGAATCTCTCAGGAAGCAGGTGGGAGAGCTACAGGAGGAGGTGGCTAGGCTGAGGAGCATCCGTGCCCATAAAGAATTCCTCGAGAGTATTCAGATGGAGACATCCAAGGCTGAGGATGCTATCCAGCTACAGAGGGTTGCTATCACACCATTGGGGGAGGAGGATATGGCTCTGTCACTGGGAGGACACTGGCAGCTGGTTACTTCTGGCAGTAGGCAGTGCTCCATCTCTAATCCCAACCCACCCACCATTGTGATGGAAAACTGATATGCTGCCCTGGCAATGAGCGATGAGGAATCACCCCCAAAGGAGGAGGAAGAGAAGCTATGTACCCCCAACACTGGGAGGATCACGGCCACTACTCCCAGGAGGAAACGTAGAGTAGTGGTGGCTGGTGACTCTCTTCTCAGAGGGACAGAGTCACCCATCTGTTGCCCTGACGTGGCATCCCAGAAGGTATCCTGCCTGCTAGGGGCCCGTATTTGAGATGTTATGGAGGGATTGCTGAGGATCATACGGCCCTTTGACTACTACCCCATGTTGCTCATCCATGTGGGTACTAACGATTCTGCAAGGTTTGACCCTGAGCAGATCAGAAGTGACTACAGGGGTCTAGGAGTACAGATGAAGGAGTTCGGTGCACAGGTGTTGTTCTCTTCGATCCTCCCAGTCAAGGATTGGGGCCCAGGCAGAGCCAGAAGAATCCCATAGTGAATGCCTGGCTGCGAAGATGGTGTTGCCAGGAGGACTTCGGCTTCCTTGACCATGTGATGCTGTTCCAGGAATAAGGACTGCTAGAGCAGAGATGGGATCCACCTATTGAGGAAGGAGAAGAGCATATCTGGACACAATAAGGAGGGCTTCAAACTAGGTTTGAAGATGGTAGGTGATCAAAGCCCACAGGTAAGTCAAGAACATGGAGACCTGGGAGAAGGTTTGGAATATGGGGGGAGCATGGGCTGTTATAGCAGGGATAAAGGAGAGATGAGACAGAACTGGGGTGAGGGAATCAAATCAGTCTCTTAGATGGCTGTATATTAATGCAAGAGGTATGAGGAATAAGCAGGAAGAACTCAAAATTCTATTAAATAAACACAACCGTGGCATAGTTGGCAGCACAGAGACTTGGTGGGATAATACA
Organism: Chelonoidis abingdonii; assembly: GCF_003597395.2. Lineage (NCBI taxonomy): Eukaryota > Metazoa > Chordata > Testudines > Testudinidae > Chelonoidis > Chelonoidis abingdonii. The sequence goes on along the minus strand of NC_133770.1, from coordinate 102,296,497 downwards.
CATGACTGGAATAGGAGGGTACAGCTTGCTCAGGAAGGACAGGCAGGGAAAAAAGGGAGGAGGTTTTGCCTTATATATTAAAAATGTATACACTTGGATTGAGGTTGAGATGGAAATAGGAGACAGACTTGTTGAAAGTCTCTGGGTAAGGATAAAAGGGGTAAAAAGCATGGTAATATCATGGTAGGGGTCTACTACAGACCACATAACCAGGAAGAAGAGGTGGATGAGGCATTTTTAAACAATTAACAAAATCATCCAAAGCACAGGACTTGGTGGTGATGGGGGACTTCAACTACCCAGACAGCTGTTGGGAAAACAACACAGCAGGACACAGATTATCCAATAAATTCTTGGTATGTACTGGAGACAATTTTTTATTTCAGACGGTAGACACATCTACAAGGGGAAACGCTGTTCTAGATTTGATTTTGACAAATAGGGAGGAACTGGTTGAGAATTTGAAAGTGGAGGCAGCTTTGGTGAAAGTGATCATGAAATGACAGAATTCATGATTCTGAGGAATGATACGAGGAAGAACAGCAAAATTAGGACAATGGATTTCACAAAGGGAGACTTTAGCAAACTCAGTGAGTTGGTAGGAAAGATCCTATGGGAAACAAGTCTAGGGAGAAAACAATAGGAGACAGTTGGCAGTTTTTCAAAGAAACATTACTATGGGCACAAGAGCAAACTGTCCTACTGCATAGGAAAGATAGGAAGTATGGCAAGATACCACCCTGGCTTAACCAGGAAATCTTCAATGATCTAAAAATCAAAAAAAGAGTCCTACAAAAAGTGGAAACTAGGACAAATATAAACAAATAAAACACTTATGTAGGGACAAAATTAGAAAGGTCAAGGCACAAAATGAGATCAAACTAGCTAGAGACATAAAGGGTAACAAGAAAACATTCTACAAATGCATTAGAAGCAAGAGGAAGACCAAGGACAGGATAGGCCCATTACTCAGTGAGGGGGAAAAATAATATCAGAAATTGTGGAAATGACCGAAGTGCTTAATGACTTCTTTGTTTTAGTTTTCACCAAGAAGGTTGGGGGTGATTGGATAGTGAATGCCAGTGAAAATGAGGTAGGATCAGAAGAGGCTAAAATAGGGAAAGAACAAGTTAAAAATTACTTGGACAAATTAGATCTCTTCAAGTCACCAGGGCCTGATTAAATACACCCTAGAATACTCAAGGAGCTGACTGACGAGATATCTGAGCCATTAGTGATTATCTTCAAAAAGTCATGGAAGACAGGAGAGATTCCAGAAGACTGAAAAAAAGGGCAAATATAGTGCCCATCTATAAAAAGAGAAATAAGGACAACCTGTGGAATTACAGACCAGTCAGCTTAACTTCTATACCTGGAAAGATAATGGAGTAAATAATTAAGCAATCAATTTGCAAACATCTAAAAGATAATAAGATGATAAGTAACAGTCAGCATGGATTTTTTAAAAACAAATTGTGTCAAACCAACCTGATAGTTTTCTTTGACAGGATAACAAGCCTTGTGGATGGGGGAAGCAGTAGACGTGGCATATCTTGACTTTAGTAAAGCTTTTGATACTGTCTAGCGTGACCTTCTCATAAACTCCACAATCAAGGAAGGAAGGGCATGTCGAAGATTCAGTTTAACTTTAAAATTTGCCGAAGAACTGTCTTCCACCAACAAATTTCTTTGCATGAACATTATACCTACAGCAGCAAATTCTTGTTGATTTTGATAACCTTTTCTTATGTTAATAATCCTTTGATAATTGTAGGTGGACAGTCATATTTCCTAGAGGCTACCTGTATGTCCTCAGTTTAATATCAATGGCACAATAAAGACTTTGTCCTTCATTCCTATGACCCATGTTGAACACAACTGATCTATAATGGGCACCAGTTTACTTATTAACAAGAATACTATTCACTTGTTGCAAGTGAATAGTATTCTACATTTTTCATCTACATTATATCATGCCAGCTCTAACAGCTAAAAATTTTGTAAGAACCTTTATCATTGCCATTAAAACAGTTTAACTCTCTTGTCAATCTTTGAGAGAAAATAGCTTCCTTCCTACTATCTTGTCAAACAATGACATAGTTCTATAAAATGTATGCCTACAGAATTTATTAATCTGATATTTACATACATGTACAGATTGAAAGTTAAGGCCCAATTTGGGTAGCCATATTTTTTAATATATACTTCGTAGAAAGTAAAGAAGATATTTAGAAGATAAATTACACTACTAGTTTGTGACAAGGAAAGTGGGGAAAGCACCTTGGATTTGGATATATCTCGTTGATGTAGGGGATCTTACTTGAAAAAGGTTAAAGTGGCCAACTCAGAGATTGGAAGTCGGGGAGGGTTAGTTGCGTAATTCATATTTAACAGAAACTGGTTATTGAAGGTTCTCTTCCTTTACTGATAAGATGCAAGATAAACTGAGTCGAGTTTTTAAACACAGATAAATTAGCACTAGGAGAGTTCCATACATTACCAGACTGTAGAACAGTCCTGCTGCTCTTCCAAAATATGAGCTCAATTTGCATATATATATATCCCTCCTAGTTTAGGACAGATAGAAATTTCACTGTATTATTACAGACCTCACTTTCCTTTTCTTATCTATTTTCAAGGTACAAAGACATCTTTACCAACCATTCCTAGCACACTGTACCAGCCTTACTTTGCACACTATGCAAATTTGGCAAGCCTTCACAGAATATACATCTTTCTGGCAAATTCTACACGAACAAAGAGCAGACGTTATACAAAGCTTACTGAGCAGTAAAATTCCACTATAAAACATAGCATGAGTACGAGGCATTCTGGGAGTACAGTTCATAATTATACAGCTTGTCATAAGTGCTAAACCTTCTAGAATTATATTAGATAGCATGGCGAATGTTAAGGACATATTGATATTCCTGTTTTCTTTTCTCGTTGCCAGTTTTCTACCACTTACGTATAAGACAGAAGAATATGTGTACCATCTAATAATTCAGGTATATTTGGAAAAAATCAAAACCATATTGATTTTTAAGGAATCAATCCTGGAGATACTATACATTTAGAGATTCCCTGATCTCAATACTTCAGAAAAGTGACAGATCACTTATCAGAGATGGGTCAGAACAGTTCTTCTGTGACTACGTTTCTGGGTTTAGGTAGTCTATTTCAGGTTAAGTCATTTAGTTTTATATATTTTTTTATTTTAATTAAATATTCAAGAAACAGTATCACAGGGAATATTATTTTGATGTTAATATGTTCCAGACATCTTTACATAATCTCTGGAATGGGGTTTTAAGATTCTTTTTCGTCTTTAATGAACTACAATGAAGACAGAGCTGCACCATTTAATACCTGCTAAAGAGCTGTCCTATTTTTTAAAATAGATTTAAAATTCTGAAGGTGGTGGGCATTAATGTTATTGGACAAATGTGTTGCCAGATGACTCCATTGACATCACTGAGTTATGCAGCAGAGATTTTGGCTGTAAATGTTTCATGTATGATAGTTGTACTCTGTAGCTGCAAAAATGCATTGACCTTATTGAACATGGCTGAAACCACTGAACTGCCTTTATCTCTCAAAGACTGAAACAGGCCGACAGCTGCAGCTGAAGTGCCCCCGTCAACTTATCATCCCAACAACGGACGGAGTGCCGCCCCCCTTTCTATTGGCCTCCCCAGGCACCTGCTTCCTTCACTGGTGCCTGGAGCCAGCCCTGATCCTCAGCCAGTGAAACGGCTGATACATCAGTTCTGTTGTTTACATTAATGAGAAGGAGGAACTATTATTACTATTTCTTTGGTAAAACATAATGCATTATTACATGATCCAGAGTTTGATTTGCTACGTAGTTAGCCAATGCCACCATCATCACCGCCGGCACAGTCTGAGAGTTTCAATGTTGCCTAGTGGATAGACCACTCGATTGGGATTCATGAAACCTAGATTCTATTCCTACCTCTGCTGTTGGTCTGCTGGGTGATCTTGGGCAAGTCACTTTTCCTCTGTGCCTCAGTCTCCCTCTCTGAAAAACGTATGCAATGATGCTTACCCCCTTTGTAAAATGCTTTGAGATCTACTGATGAAAGTGCTAGATAAGGATTAGATATTATCATTATTCACATATCCCAGCATCTGAAATCTATTGAGCTCTGTTTGAAACTGGAGACAAATAAAGGGGTTATACCCACCCTATAGTATTGGCTCCAAGAAAAGTTTACAGAAGTACTATTGATCACCCAGTACAATATCAGTCACAGTGTCAGAAGAATAATTAGCTATTTCTAACTCTCTGCAACAGTATAGAAAAATAACTGCCAATCATTCTAATACAAAATAGAGATATTATATAAACAAACATACTTCAGAAAATAAAAAGCATACGGGACTGATTTCATAGACATGATTATCAACATTACAAGATAACTATGTAATGAAATACACAAAACCATTAGGAGAATAATAAAGCCAGTGCTGATACCACAGCTAAACTAGTTGCTGCTGTGCCTCTAAGAATTTAAATACCTTTCTTCTTCACAAGTTTATTTTTCACCCTTGGCTCAAGTGAAGGTTGAATGGTTAGACAAATATTTCTATAGCATATGTCCCTCCAGATGGGCCGAAATTCTAACAAAAGAGACTGAAACTAAGTTTAGCCAGGTTCTAATCAGATTCTGATCATATTCTGATCAGAGTCTGATATTTAGCAAGTGATATTTGCTTTTTTCCTTTTGTCTTCTGTCCAGCCATCATTGTATTTACCCTCTGCTGAATAGAAATGAAAGGGAAAAGGTAATAATTGGCAATCTTCCATTTTTAGTAGGTTTTTAATGTTAATGTATTTTAATGACTTCACCGTTTTCCAGAGATTTCCTCGCTTAGTCACATGCTGAAAAGTTACTAAATTGCCTCTAACCCAGTCGTTTGTCTAAGCCAGTTCCCTAGTGATTTTGGAGGATCCCGAATCGAGTGTTAAAATGGCAAGTAAAGGAACTACCCCATCTATTATCCAGATTTTAATTACAGAGCATTTGATGTTAAGCCAGCTCTTCACAATGAATTCAAAAAGGCAGACTACAGGGGTGAGTCTATCATTTCATCTATACTTGATAGTATTTTGTCTTCATAAGATATAAGAGAAGTGACAGGTGGCAGTACAGTAAACAACTGTTTAACAACAGCAGATAAAATTAAACATGCTGGTGGAAGGGGAGAAGAATAAAAAAAATCACATGTTCATACATAGTGGATGGTTATTAACATTTACAATTTTACATTTTCATGTAGGTAATTTGGGATATTCTTTACATGTTTATAAAAGGAATACCTAGGGAATGACAGAGTTATTGTGGGTCATGTTAATTGCTTGCCAGGGCATATGTAAAGGATTTTACTGGTGATCTTTTGTAAGGTTTGTAGGAAAATTTGGATTACCTTCAAAATAACAGGCCAAACTAACCCTTGATAAAATTCCATAAAGACAACAGAATTATACAGCTAAGGATTTGTTTGACCCAGTGTTTATAAAGTCAGACCCTTATCCAACTAAACATTTAGGTTAATGCTTAACTTTAAGAACATGAATAGTCCTCTTGGAGCTAGTTAAGCATTGGCTTAAGTGCTTTTCTGGATTTAGAAATAAACAAGCAAATTTAACAGGCGTCGCTTTCAGGTTGTCAGGGCCCAAACATGGGACCAAGATTCATAATTAAAGGGACAAGTAGTGTAGGAAGATTCAAATTTAGATGATACTAATTTCTCTTGGCACAAATAATCTCAGTATTACGCTGCAGCCCTTTCTAAGGCAAATAACTTTCAAAAGCAACACCTAATTTATGTGATGTACATGTGGGCATAAAATGAAGATCATTCTTTTGCTAAGAAACCAGCATGCTAAAGGCAACAGACAGATACTTCTACCAGACAGAGTTTGCAGCCAGGAAAGGGTTGAGAATAGCGAGGTCTGGAAACTTATTTTCATTAGTGTCCAAACAACTTTTCCATTAATTAAACTTTTTTTGGTCAGTCTTTAAGGGCAATAATTTCAACGAATAACAGCATAGATCAATTTGAAGGCTGAAAAGTGACTCATAAAAGTAGATACAGAGCGGTTCCCTCAAAACCATTTCTGTTGCCTTCAAAGCTTATGTTACTAAAACATATGATATGTAGAGGAGTATATGGAATATTTCTTACTTTGAGACAACATTATTGAAGCAAAACTAGGAAGATTTACTTAGCAGTTGGCCCTTTGTGGTAGGAGTATATTATTTTGCTATGCAATAGGTGCAGAATAAGCGATTTTGGGACCACTCTCTAGAGCAGCAGAGGCCTAGCGGGTTACAGGTGACACCCCTAATCTCTTAAGGAAGCATATCAGCTGGAATGCTGAATGAATATTCTTGATAGGCCAGCTGAGGAACTGCCACTGACAAAGCTATAAAGATGCTTTCAACAGTCCTGGCTTGTGAGTGAACATTGCACTGAAAAAGAAGCTGAGGAGAGGACTAGGTGTGACAGGAGGACATATTATGAGAAAAATAAGGTCATCTTTATCTGATGCCTGTGGAAGAGGAGAAAAAAAAATAGCCCACAAAAATGGTAAGGGAGGGTGGGGTGGGAGGAAATAGGAGGTAAAACAATGAGTGTCTGTCAGTGCTATCATACTTCCAGAGAAACTACTGCATTTAATGAGCAATCAGAATGTTCAATTAGTACTGTGCCAGACCTTGTTTTCAAGGATACATTTTGTGCTCTTAGATTGTTAATTAGCCACAGCATCTATAACCATTGCCTGCATGTAGAATCAGGGGAGCAGAATAATTGAAGCACATTTAAAACTGCAAAATACAAAACTATGTTTTTCGAAGGGGGGAAGAAACCATAAAATAAAGGCTTGATGCTATTCTTTAGTTTTATGTGAATGAAACCTTAGCAGGGAAAAAAAACAGAGAATAAAAACATAACACTCTTCAACCAAGCCCAGTACAAATAAAATCATAGAAATATTGCTTCTATTGTTGTTTGGAATCAAGTAATGAAACCAAGTTCTCATTGATCAATTCCTCCTTAAAAATCTCTCTAATGCCCCATAGCTAGTATAGCATTGTTAATAATTAAAAAGAAAAACAGGTCAACCCATCAAGACTGCTTTCACTGTACAGCGGCATGTACAGTACTTGTAGATTATAGTTGCATTTTAATGTAAACCACTGGTAAAATCAGAAAGTTGAATTTAAGGATTTAATTTTTATGAATGGACACACAGTGAGCAAACAGGCTTGTGTATGCAGGGGCGGCTCTAGACATTTCACCGCCCCAAGCACGGCGTCATGCCGCGGGGGAGAACTCTGCCGCTCACCGGTCCTGCGGCTCTGGTGGACCTCCCGCAGGTGTGTCCTCTGGTTCTGCGGCTCGGTGGACCTGCAGGAGGTCCACCGGAGCCACTTGCCGCCCTCATGGCGACTGGCAGAGAGCCCCCTGTCGCTTCGCATGCTGGGGCCTGGAGCCGCCCCTGTGTGTATGACTAAGGTGAAGGTCTCATTTTTGAATAAGTTCCTAATTATTTTGATTCAAAGCAAATTAAAATCCCCACCCCCCCTTGTACTCCAAAGTCACAAGTTGGCCAAAGAGGAGCACCATAGAATTCCTATCTGTACCTCCTCCAAAAGAGAGTACTGCTTCTTCAAATTCCATTACGTGCCAGCCAGCCTTTCTTGGAGCAGGGAAGTTTATTTGGATGAATAATGATATAATAATACCTGGTCCTCCTATAATATGGGTCATCCATTGAACCAATAGCTCTTTACAAAGGAAGGTAAGTGTCATTAGCCCCATATCAAAGCTAGGAAAGAACAGAATGATGAAATTATCTTTCTTGAATGTGAACTGTACTTTTCATGTTTTGAATCTGTGTAACTAATGAAACATAATAATGACTCAAGGAAGTGAGAGTTCAGAGGCGCATATTGAAGTTAATAACAATTATGTGCAGTGCCAACAGTGTGTTACAATAGGTATTTTACAAGTAAGCACCAAGATGAAGTCCTTTTGCTCAGAAGAGCTTACTCTTTAGAGAGAGAAAGTACAAATGTTAAGAGGCAGGAATGAGAAGCAACATGAGTAATGTAATCAAACAAGGTGAAATTCAAAAAGTCCATGCACAACATAATTCTCCTTTAAACCCTTCTTTGAGGGTTTAAGTTGTGCATAGACTTTGCACGGGCCCTCTGCATAGGTGAATTCCAGCCTCAGCGAAGTTTACAAGACAGCAGCATGCATCTTGTTCATTACACAGCTTTTGATTGGAATTTTTGTTAAAGATTTTAAGTCTCATAGTTTGTAAGAACTTTTCTTCTTAAAAAAGGAAATGGTAGAGTCATAGCCAGCTGGTTCAGGGAGTGGGGTTCCTGGTATAAGAAATTGTGTTAAAGAAGGTCTGGAGTTAAGGTATGTGAGGGGAAGGCACCTTTTATTATGCAAGATAATGATAAGTGTAATCATCCCTTATTGCTCAGGGCAAAAAACAGTCACCAAAGGAATAAGGAAGGAATTTGTTCTCTCCCATATACAGCACTGCTCAATTATCTAGGTAGATAACGGAGAAAGGGATTGCCTTCTGAAGAAATGTGTTGGCCAATTTGTTCAATGACAGACCAATAGCCTTGTCCAGTCTTAAATTCTTTATATTCTTCTTTTATGATTCTTGCTATAACAATAACTTTAAGGTATCAAGAGAAATCAATGCACAAACTCAACCAAAAAATAAAGTCATTGTGAACTCTTCTTAGAACTTGATCTTGATTACAGGACTGTATACATTTAGAAAATTCCCTGAGAACTGAACTAAATTTTGGTAAGTATACGTCTTCATCAAATGTTGCAACAGGAGGTGTTACTGAGTACCGAGGTGATTTCAGAGGAGTATTTTACTGCAGATGACGGTAAACAAGTTATTTTCCCTCATCTGTTTAGACTTTAGTAGCTCAGAAAAAAGAATCCTGGCATCCAATCTTTTGTTCAACTCCAGTTAGTGTGTGCTAAGTTCCTCTCCACTTCTTAGCTAGCCAGTTAGAATAAATCTGTTATTGCACAGCACACAGTAGCATAATGTACTTGTGCAACAAAAGCTTTGAAAATGAAATAATTCTTCATGTCAATTTTAATTTGCTCCAATCTAATTTCAACTACATATTGAGTGAAGTACAGCAGCCCTGTGACATTATAATTCATTCTGCTTTATTTAACCAGAGACTGCAACCTGAGATTTACAATACATCTTTGTTCAAAGAGGGCCTATGAATACCTGGCATCCTGGCCAGTTATAAACACAAACAAAAGGCATTCTGAGGAATGCTGTGCTTAATTTTAGTTGAGTGCTGAAATATATGGAATGACTCAGAAGCAACATGTAACTGTTAATCATGTGAAATCCTACAGCATACTGCAGATGGCTCATGCTTTGTTTAAAATCTATGTTAAGGCTACAGGCCTTAGCACAAATTTTTTCCTAAATTTACTGGTGCAAGAAGGAAATAGACCATATAAATCTATCCCTGAATTTGCAGTATTATCTAAGATTTATGCAGAAGTCTACAATGTAAAATATATATGGACATTCACCAGATTTCACATATAAAACTGCAACAATGTGCTAAAATATTCTACAGTCTTATGCAATATCATTGTTGCAAACTATGTCCATTTAGCCTCTCTGGATTTTAGTGGGGTTGCATGAGTGTAACTAAGACTAGACTTTAGCTCATAATGTATTGGGCCATTAATGAAGAATACTGAGGAACTTTCTAAAATATATTGGTTCCCAAATAATAATACCATATACAAACCTTTCAAAAGCTACATCTTCACAAGCACCATTGTACCTTCTTTGAGAAGGTAACAGATTTTTTAGACAAAGGAAACACAGTGGATCTAATTTACCTTCATTTCAGTAAGGCATTTGATGTGGTTCCACATGGGGAATTATTAGCTAAACTGGAAAAGATGGGGATTAATATGAAAATCAAAAAGTGGGTAAGGAACTGGTTAAAAGGGAGACTACAACGGGTCATACTGAAAGGTGAACTGTCAGACTGGAGGGAGGTTACTAGTGGAAGTCAATTAACATTTCCAAAATTAGGCGTATCCCATCAGTATTATCCCGCTCTCTGCATATAAACAGCTTTCAAGCTTGTCTTGAAGCCACAGATATTGTCCATTTGATTGACCCTAGACCCTGCTCCTTTTCGAGCAAGGCTGAATTTCCACAAGGAACTATTTTCAGTTCTCCTACTGAATGGTTTCAGCTCCTACCGGCTGCATCTAAGATTCTGATGGATTTCAGCCTTTCAACTTCATTCCCCCACGCCTATTCCCTGCACCCCTCGTTCCTGAAATGAGCTTCCCTCGACATGGCCAGGTTGTATCCATTTGTTCTTGTACTTCACTTCTTTAGGTACTTAGCTTTAAATAATTCCGCTAATTAATGTTCCTGTCTCTGGTAATTCGTATTATCCCTCGGATTATATTATTATAAAGAGCGATCGGTATCTCTCTCGCCTCAGCTCTCTTTTATTTCAGGTCTAAAGAACAATGACTCAAGCTCTTTGTGTCATCTTCTGTAGACAGGTTTTCCAGGTCCTCTATATCTCGCTGGTAGCCTTTCTCTCCCTCGCCTACCTGTCCCGTCTGAATTCATCCTTCTTAAACATGGGACCAGCACTACACACAGTTCTTCCAGAATGAGGTCTCATCAGTGCCTTGTACAGATGGTTTACACCTCCATTGTATCGTCTAAACTCCGGAAATATCTTGCACTGATGCATCCCAAGATCGCATTAGCTTTTTTCACGAATCACCATGTGCAGCTCATAGTTCATCCTTATGATCAACCAATTAGCTCCAGATCCTTCTCCTACTCCCATTGTCTGTTACTTTCAACTGACGTGTCCGCCAGAATCATATAATACTCATAAAATTTCTTATGTTATTATATTTCCTAAATGTGTACTTGCGATCTTTCACTTATTATTCATGTCACTATTTACCTATGTACTCTTCAGTCACAAGGATCATCCAAGATCCATTCCCTTGATTAGGACTATATCACCCTGTCCATAACCTGTCGAGTAATTGGGCGGAATACATAGAACACAGCGCTCTCTCTGTGTCTATTCGCAAGAACCTTTCTTTGAACTCTTCTATACGCCGTTTTTATGCCTAAGAGTCAGTAATAAAAGATTTAAATAAGATTGGTCCCAAAACCAGTCCGTGAGATCACTAGTAACTCCTCCCTCCAGTTTTGTACACGTGTGTCACCTCTTTGTATGGCCCTTGATAGATCTCCCTTTTAACAGTTTCCTTACCCACTTTTTTGAATTGTTCATATTAATCCATTTTCAGTATTAGCTAATAATTCCCCATGTGGAACCACATCAAATGCCTTACTGATATGAAGAGTAAATTAGATCCTCATCTGTGATTTACTTTGTGCTAAAAAATCCTTGTACCTCTCAAGAACGGTTACAATTGTGTGCTCTTGTGGAAGGAATGAGCTATTATGGAAAGTTTGAATATATGGTGTATTATGGTTGGAGACACAACTCATTTTTGAAAGTTCCGTCAGTATTCTTTTAGTACATGAGTGTGGATCAACCCAACCTCATTATGAAAGCTATAAAGTTACATGAGCTCATCTATGCTTTAACACTTCATTGCAAACTCTCGCACTAAAATTTCCAGCAGAGTGCTAAATGGGCGCATACATATGTTACCAGCATGATATTGCATGGTAAGGACTGTAGATATTTTAAGCACATATAGTTTGCAGTTTATATGTGTGTGAAATCATGAGGGACATGTCTCACTTATAATTTCCATTGATAGGGTACTCTCGAATAGATCCATATATCAGAGATTCTGTCATTAAGTCTAGGGCCTAGATTGGCCTTACTATTTAATGGTCTTCGTAATTTCCTTCTGCTGCACAGCCTATAATTAGGAGAAAACATTTGTGCTAAGCCTGTGTGGGCTCCTTAATCATAGATTTTAACAAAGGCGATGAGCCATTACTGCAGTATGCTGTAGGTTTCACTGATTAACAGTTACATGTTGCGTGTCTGAGTCATTTACCACCTATAAAGCGCTTTCAGGCACTCAAGGCAAAATATATGCACATCGCATCCTCAGAATGCTTTCTGTTTGTTGTTTTATAACTGTGGCCAGGATGCCAAGGGGTAAACGTTTACCGATCAGGTGTAATTATGCATAGGCCTCTCTTGAACACAAGATGATTATTGAAATCTTCAGGTTGATGTTCTTTGTTAATAAATGCAGATTGAATTAATAATGTTCACAGGGCTGCTGTCTGCATACCTCTCACTACCGTAATATGTAGTGAAATTAGATGTGGAGCAATTAATAAAATTGACCATGAAATGACTAAGATGATTCCCTATTTCATTTTATCAACGCCTAATTTTGTTTGACATGAATTCCGTACATATGTCTACCTGAGTACTGTGCTGTGCAATAACAGAATTTTATCTAATGGAGACTAAGAAGTTTGTGGAGGGAACTTAGCACACACTACTGCGAGTTGAACAAAAGAACTGTGAGATGACTCAGTATTTCTTTCTTTCTGACAGCTTACTAAAGTCTAAAACAGATCGATGGGGAAACACAACCCTAGTATTACCGTGCGATATCTGCCCCAGTAAGTACTCTCTCTGGAGATCACCTCTCCTTGGTACTCCTCGACACGTGAAATCACCTCCTGTTGCGAATTTGATTGAAGACGTCGAATAGTACTTTACCAAATTTAGTTTCAAAAACAGTTTTCGCTCAAGGGAGTTTTTTTTTGAATGTGTGACCTGTCCTGTATCGAGAGATGCACAGTTCTAAGAAGTTAGGGGTTACCAATGACTTTAATTTTTTGGTGAGTTTTTGCATTGATTTCTCCTTGATACCTTAAAGTTATGAATATAGCAAGAATCATAAAGAAAATATAAAGAAATTTTCAGACTGGACAAGGCTAGTTGGGCTGTCATTGAACAAATTGGCCAACACATTTCTTCAGAAGGGGCAATCCTTTCTTCCGTTTCTACCTAGATATGAGCAGATGCTCGTTTTATATGGGAGAGAACAAATCTCCTCCTTATGTCCTTTGGGAACATGTGTTTAATTTGCCTCCTTGGTAGCAATATAAGGTGATGCTCTACATTTTCATATCTTGCATTAATAAACGGTGCCTTCCCTCACAGTACCTTAACTCCGACGTTCTTTAAACACAATTTCTGGCCTGACAGTTCTTATACCAGGACCCCACTCCCCTGTAACCAACTGGGCATATGCAGCGTCTCACCATTTCCTTTTTAAGTAGAAGTTCTTAGGAAAGACTATGGGAGAGCTTAAAATCTGTTAACAA
>NC_133770.1:102265658-102283031 GCF_003597395.2 Chelonoidis abingdonii | reverse complement strand
ATTTTGTGCTGTATAAGAGGTCTGGATTTGACGTATGTTGAGGGGAAGGTCCTTTGTATATTATGCTCGCGGAGATAATGAATGTGTGTAATCATCCCTTATTTGCTCAGCGGCAAAAAAACGTCACCAAAGGAAATAGAGAAGGAATTTGTTCTCTCCATATACAGCACTGCTCATTAAGATCTTGTTATGAGTATACGGCGTGAAATGTGGCATTGCTCTCTCTCGAAGCGAAGTCGATTCGGATGGCGCCTTTAGTTCAATTAGCGACTTATAGACCTTTGGGTCCAGTCTTATCAATTACTTATTATTCGTATAATAGAATTCTTGCCTTTGTAAATCATTAATAAAACAATACTTTAACCTCGCGCTCTCTCAAGAGAATGAATCACGTACACTCAACCAAAAGAATAAAGTCCATGTAGAATCTTCTTTCCTTGTAGATATACTGTGGAATCTTGATTACAGATGTATACATTTTAGAAAAATTCCCCTGAGAAGCTGAACTAAATTTTGCGTAAGTACTAAGTCTTCATCAAATGTTGGATGGCTAACAGGTAGGTTGCTTAGTGGGGCAGTACGGACTGGTGTATCAGAGGAGTATTTTACTGCAGATCGACGGTAAACTAAGTTTATTTTTCCCTCTCTGTTCTAGCCTGTTCGTTTAGTCCTCAGAAAAGACGTTCATCCTAGCATTCCTAGTCTTTTTTGTATACAACTCCAGATTAGTGCTGTGCTAGCTTCCTCGTCCACTTCTTAGCTAGCCAAGTTAGTTAGATACTTAATCTGTTAGTATAGACACAGGCACAACAGAAAGCTGGCATCAATGTCATTGTGCAACAAGGAGCTTAGAAATGAAATTTTCTTCCTCGATGCATTTGTTAATTTGTCCAATTCCTTAATTTCAAACGTACATGTGATATGAGTCGAAGTCAGCAGCCCTGTGACATTATAATTCAGTTTGCTTATTGTGAACCTAGAGACGTGCATACCTAGAGATTTACTAATAACTACTTTGTTTCAAAACGGGGCCTATGAAAAAAAATACTGTGCATCTGGCCATAGTTTATAAATCACAACAAAGGCCATTTTGAGGAATGCTGTGCTTTTAATTTGTTTGATGCTGAAATTATGGATATGGACTCAGAAGCAACATGTAATGTTTAATCATGTGACTATTCCATACAGCATACTTGCAGATGGCTCTCATGCTTTGTTAAAATCTATGTTAAGGCACAGGCCTTAGCACAATATTTCCTATTTACTTGGTGCAGATAGGAAAATAGACATATAATCTATCCCTGAATTTGCAGTTATTTATCTAAGATTTATTGCAGAAGTCATACAATGTAAAATATATATGGAATTCACAGATTTCACATAATAAAACTGACAACATGTGCTTTAAATATTCTACAGTTTGCAATCAATTGTTGCAAAACTCTTGTCCCATTTAGCCTCTTGGATTTTAGTGGGTTGCATGAGTGTTAACTTAAGACTAACTTTATAGCTCATATGTATTGGGCCCATTAATGAAGAATGTGAGGAACATATTCTAAAATATATGGTTGAGATAATGAATACCATATACAAACGTTCAAAAAGCTCATCTTTCACAAGCACCATCGCTCACCTCTGAGAAAGTAACAGATTTTTTAGACAAAGGAAATCACAGCTGCGATCTAATTTTACCTTCCATTTCAGTAAGGCATTGATGTGGTTCCACGAATGGGGAGTGATCTAGGCAGTAAACTGGAAAAGCAATGAGTGATTATTGAAATCAAAAAGTGCGGTAAGGAACTGGTAAAAGGGAGACTACAACGAGAGTCTACTGAAGGTGAACTGTCAGACTGGAGGGAGTTGAGCTAGTGTGAGTTCCTCAGGGACTGGTTTTGGACCAATCTTATTTAATTTTTTATTACGCCTTGCATAAAGTGGAATTGTTCTTAATAAAGGTTCTGGATGACACAAAGCTGGGAGGGTATTGCAATACAGAGAAGGTACCAGGATATCCTACAGGAAGATCTGGATGACCTTGAACTGATGAGTCATAGTATGAATAGGAGAAATTTATTAGTGAAAAGTTGCAAAGGTCACACATTTTTAGGATTAATAACAATGAATTTTTTGTTAATAGCTAGGTGGACGCGATCTAGGTTGGAAAATTAACAGACGGATGTGAGAAGGATCTCTGGTGAGATTGGTTGATCATAATGACTATGAGCGGCAATTGATATGAAAAAAAAAGCCTAATGCGATCTTGGATGCATCAGCGCAAGTATTTACCAGTAGAGATAAGGGGTGTTAACCACCTGATACAAACTGGCACTGAATGAGACTTCATCTGAATACTGTGATGTTATTGCTGTCTCCCATGTTAAGAAGGATGATTCTGGTTTAACAGCATACAGAGAAGGGCACTAGGGATGTTCTGAGGAATGGGAAACCTGTCTACAGAAGGAGACTCAAAGAGCTATGTTTGTTTTAGCCTACACAAAAGAAGGGCTGAGGGAGATGAACGGGTTGCTCATTATAAATATTATTCAGAGGGATAAATACGAGCACGGACAGGTAATTATTTAAAGCTCATGGTGAGTACCAAACGGTAATACAGAACAGTTGGACTAAATGGAGAGGGATACGCTTTTCATCATTTTAAACTGTCATTGGAAGTTTAGAACTTTTATGAAATTAAGGACGAAGTTTTCCTCCTGCCTTAAGCCATCAGAGGAGGTGAAGTTCATGGAAAGCCTATATCAAGTGGAGCTCAGTGATGTGTCAAGGAATATCTGGCTTCGAAGACGTGTAAGCTTGATTTTAAGTTTATTGACTGAGGGGTGATGATGATGGGATAGCCTAATTTTGGCAATTACATTGATCTTTGAGACTATATATGGGTAATGATGCCACCCGAAGGCCTCTTTGACTATTAGTGGTAAATATGCCCAGAGGCCTGTGATGGGATGTTAGATGGGGTGGGATCTGAGTTACTGCAGAAAATTCTTTCCTGGGTGTCTGGTGGGTGAGTCTTGCCCACATGCTCAGGGTTTAGCTGCTTGCCATATTTGGGGTTGAGAAGGAATTTTCCTCCAGGGCAGATTGGCAGAGGCCCTGCGGATTTTTCACCTTCCTCTGCAGCATGGGGCAAGGGTCACTTGCTGGAGGATTCTCTGCACCATGAAGTCTTTAAACCATGATTTGAAAACTTTAATAGCTCAGACATAGGTTAGAGATTTGATATAAGAGTGGGTAGGTGAGATTCTGTGGCCTGCATTGTACAGGAGGTCAGACTAGACGATCATAATTGTCCCTTCTGACCTTAAAGTCTATGAGTCTATGATTCTATGATTGTTAGTCATGTATCTAGTTATTAAGGGCCAGATTCTGACACCGTTAAAGAGTATCTTACTCTACAAATAGTCCCACTGAAATGAATGGGTCTACTTGTGGAGTAAGATCATACATCAGAAACTAGCCTTAAATGAAATTATGTCCCAGAAGACAAACTGGAGATGACAAGAGACAATTCACTGTAACAGCCAAGTGATTAACTTTCACATTAATTCAAACAGTAGGAACATGGATGCAAAAGGAATGATAAAAATTGACTCCTGCTATTTTTGCAAAAACTGGGCAAGCAATTGATTTGTCAGTTCAGTGACGGAAGCTGAACTTTTTTTTATTTCAGGTCAACATGGGCCAAAACTGTTTTGGTTTTTTTTGCCAAAAACAAAACAAAAAAACAGGTTTGTTTTTTTTTCAGGTTGTACCCATAGGTGTTGGAACTAGGAGTGCTGAGGGTGCTGCCACTCTCCCTGGCTTCAAGTGGTTTCAATTATACACAGGATTTACAGTTTGATTTAATGGCTCTCAGCACCCCCACTATAAAAATTGTTCCAGCATGCCTGGTTATATGAAACATTCATCTGACCCAAAATGTTTCAATTGGGGTTGTTTTTTTTTACCCTGCCTATTTCTTTTTAAGTTATATCAAAATTTCAAAATGAAACATTGTTTCAAAATATTTCATTTTGAAAGTGTCAAAACAAAATTGTTTGACTTCTGGGATTTTCCCTCTCTTTTTTCAAGCTAAAACTATTTGCCAAATTTGACCCAAATTTATGAACACTTTTGGTTGGCCTGAAGCTGCATTTTTTTGGCAAACAAACTATTCACCAAAACAATTCCCCTGCCCCCCCAAAAACAGTCTATTTTGTACCACAGATAAATGATGGTATGCTATCCAAAAATAACCTACAGGTGTTGAACACACTTCACGCGTCCTATGTGCTCTTGCTGGAGCTTCAGCTATACAGAGAAACAGACGGTTGTAAGCTGGAACCTTCCCCCAGGAGAACTTATTGTAAGCTGAAATCACATGATTGTTAACTGCCAATGTCAGAATGGCTGTTCTGAAAGGACCACTAAAGGGACAGCTCACCCAGTGTTAAGCCCTAACAGATGAAGCACTGATGGATATACCCCTGATTTATAATTTTTAAAATGTTCCCTTTCCCAATATCTCCCCAACTATCAATTATTTAGCTATTTGATTATCTAATAAAGGGTGGGAATCCCTAACTTCCCACCCTCATGCCTTTTTGATCATGAAATAATCAATAGGTGATGTAGTTACTCAGGATTCTAATTGTATAAATTGTTGTGCCCTTGGTCTAAAGGCATATAGTACTCCCTATAATGGGAATGCTTCCCCAGTTACCCAGCCTGGCTCTTAGTTTAGTTCTGAAATAAGAAAAAGATGTAGAAAAGTGTGGTTTGCTCTGCCTGCTTTCATTATTCAATATTGATCTTAAGCTTTGGGCTGATATCCTGGCTTCTCACGTAGTGGGTCCTACTAGCTTTATTATTCAAGTCAGACCTGACTAGCTTCACTGCTGACTGATGCTCTGTTTTAAGTGCCTCATGACAACAGTATATTGGAGCTCTTCACATCGAAAAAGGCTTGATTGTCCTAAATGTAAAGAAACACATTTGACAGAGCTGAATGGGGATATCTGTTCAAGATACTAGAGAGGTTCAGCACAGAGCAGGAAATTAAGTGCATTCATATTTTACAAATCTGTCATGAGAAATGGTAATAAATGGGCACTGTTCTGAATTATCTGAGTCAGAGAAAGCACTCTTCAGGGATGTCCAATTGCCCTAGTAGTCAAACCCTTGGTTGATGCACTACATAATGCTCCTGAGTTTTTGGCAGCAGGAGAGATTGAAAGTTTACAGATGTAGTATATAGAGATTTTTGTCAAATTCAGGAGATTCTCTTAAACTACTTAAACTATTCTGACTCAACATTTCAGAACCGTGTTATTTGATGTGTCCATGTTGATTAAGCCCAGAAAAATATTAGCTACCAAGGTGTAATAACAACTATACCTTTAGGATATTTATACAGAAGTATATATTCTGTTTGATTAAATTAGTTAGAAGAAACCATTCTGAAGGGTGTAGGCTCATAATGGGCCAGCTGCAGTGGTTCCCATAAACTCAAGACAACAGAACAATTAATAAAGGATTAGAGCTGGGCAAAGATTTTTGGATGAAACTTTTTTTCATAGAAAAATGTGAATTCAGTCATCTGAACCATTCCAGGAATTCAAGCTGATTTTGGTGAATTGCCTCTGTCAAAATGGAGGTTTTCTGAAGTGAGTCTCTCCCACTGAAGCTGTTCCATTTTGTCTAAAATACTTGAATGATCATCGTGACAGCAAAAGAGAGTGCTGGTGACTCCATAGCCTGGTGCTTAAAATACTCACCTAGGAAGGGGGCCACTCAGGTTCCACTCCCTGTTCTAATGAATATTTAATTATTTGTACAAAGTGGAACAGCTTCAACAGGACAGATTGAGAATAGCTGATAGCTGGGTAGTTAGGGCACTCACTTCTGGAATATGGGAGACCTGAGTGTAAGTCCCTGCTCCAGAGCATGGATTCTAATATGGGTGTTCCATATCTGAGATAAGTGCCCTAATCACTGGGTTATAGAGCAGAAAGGAGGGAGAGGGCATCACCTATTTTTCCTCCTCAGTTTTTGTGAATCTAGCCTTCAATTTTATTAAAACCTTTGCTTTTATCAATAAGGCCTCCAGACTAAACATTTCAATTGACCCTAGATGAATTTTTTCCTACTTTTTTCATTAGCTGAAAATTCTGAAAAAATTCAGTTTCATTTCAATCCAAACAGATTTTTTTTAGAACTGTCAGCATATCAAAAGATTACTTATTTGCACAGCTCTATAAAGGATATCGGACACTCTCCAAGTAATGCCAAATAATAAATGGAATTATCAAGTCTCTGAAATTATCTGCATCAAATGTCAAAACATAAAGGTGAAGTAGAAAAATATTTTTTTGTACCCCATAAAGCATTCCACTGCTGTTAGTTCTAAATTATCCCCTATTTGGTAACGAGACAGGTGACAAATTAAAAACATAATGATCTAAACAAAATGGTTGGACCACTAGAAAAGAGATGGGTGAGAGAACAGAACAGAGGGTGCTAGAGTCTAAGGAAATGCATAGTGACGACAAAGCCGTTAGAAAATATGTGATGAACATTTTTTGTGCAATGGAAAGATTAGAAATGACTGAGAATCAGATTAGGGCTAAAAAATACCTAGCCAAGATTTTAAAAAGTCACACATGAATTTGAGTCCTTCAATTTTTGGGTATCCAACTTGAGACAACTCTTTTTAAAAAAATTCAGGCCTGCTTAAGGTATCTCAGAACAGCCAAAACCTGAAGCATCCAAAATCACCAGTCATTTTCTAGAACTTTGATATCTGTATTTTAGGATTCCCAACTAGGCCAGAAACATAAGATCCAGTGGGATTTATGTCCATAACACTAGCACAATTGCTGGAGATCATCTTCAACAAAGAACTTTGTAGGATCTTGTCAGAAGGATTGCAGGTGTTGGAGATGCTTTCACTGCCACTTTGAGTCTGCTGGGGACAGAGAAACACTTCTTAAATTGGGTTTCTCTGGAAATTCAATGTGTGAAAAAAGATATTTTCATTCCCTGAGTTCAGTAACTCACAACAGAAGGAAAGAACTAATGGAGATAAGGAAATCCTTCACTCAAGAAAATATGGAAGTGGCGTTTCTGTTTTCTACCACATTGAGAGTCCACTATTAAAAAAAATCACATATTTAAGGAGCTGAGAACTCAGCTGGAAAAATCGTAAAATAAAGTGGTGACTTCTGCAGTATAAAAAAAAAGGAGTACAAAGCGTCACACAGAGGAAACCTCTAGGAAATTAATTAGCATAATAAAATATTTCTAAATTAGTTTTATTCTCGATAAACTATAGAAAACCAGTCTAATGGAATTGTTACAGGACTCAGAACAAAACCAAGGCTCTTTAACAATAATAGCATTGTAGAACTGCAGAAAGAACAAGATTCTGTCACACAGACATTTAGCTGCTTCCTCCTTCCCTTTCTATTTAGTCTGGAAGGAAACTTTATATAAAAATTTTCAAATCACTTATAATTCCCTGCATATAATTTAAATTTCCTAACTCACCATAAGCCTGTTTTTTACCGCAATTTCAGTGCAAACCAGGGGTAGCTTCAGACAATGGAAGTAGACTACTGTAAAAATCAGCATGAGATCGGAACCAGGTCCTATTTCATTAAAACATATATTACAACACTTAATATTTTAAAAGGCTTATCAGTAGTATAGTGTAAAAAATACAAGCATGCAAAATGGTTTTATAAATCCTACAAAATCGGAACATCTGGTCACCCTAGTGGGGGAAGAAAGGAGTCCATCAGGGGGGTGGTAGTAACTCTGTAATTCTACACTGGATCTGTCCCAGCCAGGGCTGACTCCAGGGTTTTTGCTGCCCCCAGCAGAAAAAAAAAAAAAAAAACCTTGCAATTGTGATCTGCAGCTCTATCACCACCGCTTCAGTTTTCAGCGGCAATTCGGCAGCTGGTCCTTCGCTCCTACAAGGAGTGAGGGACCCTCTGCTGAATTGCCGCCAAAGACCCAGACATGCCACCCCTCACTGTTGGCCATCCCAAGCAGCTGCTTGCTGGGTTGGTGAGTCCCAGCATCAGCTGGAGCAGCCAAAATGGATGGAAATGCCCAGCTCCAATGCCTAATGCAGATGCCACAGCATTATCTTGAAGGTTTCCAACAAGAAGACACAGGATACACTTGGCAATATAGTAGCACTGATACTAGTGCTACGAGGGAGGCTCCCGCATGCCACTGTTTATTTGTGTTTTTAATATAGCCTCAACATATGTGTATGCCTGGGTACCAGGAGGATAGATCTCACAGCAATTACTGAAAAAAGTCTCTTAAAAATATATATAATAATAAATGGTAACCATCCTAAAATTTCACATGCAACTCATAGACTCATAGATTTTAAGGTCAGAAAGGACCATTATGATCATCTAGTCTGACCTCCTGCACAATGCAGGCCACAGAATCTCACCCACCCACTCCTGTAACAAACCTCTAACCTATGTCTGAGTTATTGAAGTCCTCAAATTGTGGTTTGAATCATGATTTAAAGACCTCAAAGGTGCAGAGAATCCTACAGCAGTGACGCGTGCCCCATTGCTGCAGAAAAAGGTGAAAAACCTCCAGGGCCTCTTGCCAACCTACCTGGAGGAAATTCCTTCCGACCCATTGGCGATATTAAACCTGAGCATGTGGGCAGACCCAGCAGCACCAGGAAAGAATTCTCTATGTAACTCAGATCCAACTCATTACATCCATACAGGCATGGCTACTTACTGCCTGATAATCAAGGTCAGTTGTAAATTAATTGCAAAATGGCCACTATCCCATCATAGCATCTCTCCATAAACTATCAAGCTAGTTTAAGCCAGATATGTCTTATTGCCCATAGCCCTTGGACCTGTCTATCAATTCGTTCTTATGTTGAAACTTCATCTATTTAAGTCTAATTTCCTAGTGTCAGTTTATATCGTGTGTTTTGTGTCACATTGGTTATTAATTTAAATAATTCCTCTCCTCCCTGTATTCAATCTCTGATATATTTATAAGAACATTCATATCCCCCTCAACTTCTTTTGATTACTATACAGCCAACTTTTTTGAGTCTCTTTCATAAGAAGTTTCCCATTCTCAATAATCCTTGTGCCCGTCTCTGTATGTTCAGTTTGAATAATCCTTCTTCAAACATGGGAGACCAGCTGCACAAGTATGCCAGATCGAGGTCTACAGTGCTATATAATGGCATACCTCCTTCTTTGTTGGAAATACTCTCGGAGCTCTAAACTGAATTAGCTTTTTTTATAGGCCAACACATTGGGCTCATAGTCATGCCTATGATAAACCAATAGTCGAGTCTTCTCTCGTCTGTTACTTAGCCACTGATGTGTAGCAACGTTAAATATATCTTGTTACTAACCTAAATGCATGATTGAGCTTTCACTATTGATTTCATCCTATTACTATTATGTCAAGTTTCATAGGTAATCGAATTCCTGTATGAATTGGTCCTTACTCTGTGTTAGAATACTCCGCTTTGGTGTAATACAAACTTTATTAGCACATTCCTTTTTTGTGCAATAGGTAGTAATAAAAATTTAAATAGATTGTCCCAAAACTGATCTGAGGAATCATATAACCTCCCTTTCAGTACAGCTCGTTGTAGTCTCCCCTTTAACCAGTTCCTTATCCACCTTTCAATTTTCATATTGATCCCCATCTTTTCAGATTTAACTAATAATTCCCCATGTGGAACCATGTCAAATGCCTTTCTGAAATTGAGGTAAATTAGATCCACTGCATTTCCTTTATCTAAAAAATCTGTTGCCTTCTCAAAGAAGGAGATCAGGTAGGTTTGGCACGATCTACCTTTTGTAAAACCATGTTGTATTTTGTTCTAGTTATCATTGACCTCAATGTCTTTAACTACTTTCTCCTTCAAATTTTTTTTCCAAGACCTTGCATATTACAGATGTCAAACTAACAGGCTAATAGTTACTCAGATCACTTTTTTCCCTTTCTTAAAAATAGGAACTATGTTAGCAATTCTCCAGCCACACGGTACAACCCCTGAGTTTACTGATTCATTAAAAATTCTTGCTAATGGGCTTGCAATTTCATGTGCCAGTTCCTTTAATATTTTTGGATGAAGATTATCTGGGCCCTCTGATTTTGTCCCATTAAGTGTTCGAGTTTAGCTTCTAGTTCGGATGTGGTAATAGCTACCTCCATCTCCTCATTCCCATTTGTCATCCTTTCATTATCTCTAAGCTCCTCATTAGCCTTATTAAAGACTGAGGCAAAGTATTTATTTAGATGTTGGGCCACGCCTAGATTATCCTTAACCTCCATTCCCTCCTCAGCGTTTAGCGGTCCCACTTCTTCTTCCTTTGTTTTCTTCTACTAGCAGCAGCTCTTAAATTGATTCTCAGAGCTCTTTCGCTTGTTCCATGAGGCCACTGAGAGAGACCACACAGAAGGGAGACTGGGCATTGTGAGGTAGGGAAGTGTTTGGTTCACTAAACAATCTCTCTCGCTTACAACGTGAGCTTCAGAATTAACAAACTGGAAAATATCTACCCTATGGGACCTGATCCAAAGGCCAATGAAGTCAATAGGAGCCTCTCCATTAACTTCAATGAGCTAAGATCAGGTCCATACAGGACTGATGTGATAAGCAGAAGGCCAGAACGAAGGGGTTACAAATGGCTGAGATTTGAATTAGTCATAAAAATATGGCTTGACTTTACTTGAACTGCTGTCACAGGTGATATATATAGGAGTAACGTATCAAAGTTCCTTTCCCCCCACATTGCTAGTCAATATTTTTATTCATTACTTGCTTGTAGCAGAGAGAAATTTCAATAAAACATTATTGCTCTTTTATGAACCTTTAGTTCACCTGAGTAATGTAAAATGACATATTCCATCTGAGGAGAGCTTTTCAGGTACTGTGGGGTCATTTTTAGTAAATTTAGGGGGTTTATAAAAATGACAGTTCAAACCATTTTTAGTGTGAAATATCTTGTAGGAGGAAGTAGTGGCATAGTGGAGATGCCCCCCATGTAACTATGGTGATTCTTTTTAGAATACAAGAGGGAAAACAGCGAAAGTTTGAAAGTGGGAGGAAAATGGCACACAAATAATGAAGCGTGACTGATTTCTCAGTTTGTAATCCTATTGATCATACTTTATTGCCTCAAACCTTGCCCAGAATGTGGCTTTAATCACTAAAAAAAAAGATTATGAACCAAGGTTATGGACTAAGTGAAACTGGGCTTAAAAAGCTCTTTCCTTCATTAGTGGACACTAACTGTTCCTTTTTACTTCTTCCTCTTACTGTGTGATTTATTTTATAGATCCTTAAGAAGAGGTGTGATGAGGTATCTGCCCCCACACAGGTGTAGAAAGGTTTAAACTCAGCAGGTAGTAGTGGAGGTGAGTCCTCTGAGCAGCCCAGAGTGGTTGCATGAGCTGTAGCCAATCAGAGAGGAGTTACAGGGAGCAACCAGTTCGTGCCTTGCTGGCTCAGATAAGAAGAACTGCAGGGGAGAGCAGGATCAGTAGCTGCCTGGAGCTCATGTAACGAAGGCTGGGCCCCAGCAGGTGGAAAGAATGCTAGCACTGTGGACAGTGCAGTGGTTGAAGGCTCTGAGGTAAGGGCAAAGTAGGTGTAGGGACTGCGGGGAAGAGTTCTGCGGAAAAGTGTGAGCAGTTCTAAGGAGAATAGCATGGGGCTGCCACTCGGTCCCCACCCCCGCACTCACCACTGGGAAAGTGGCATGATTATTGGACTGTGATACTAATTCCCGGAAGGGGGAAACATGGATGGTGAGATGGCTGGAGGGCTGAGTCATGAAGAGGCTGCAGTGGTTCCTGAGGCTGAGATTGGGGCTGTGGGACAAGGGGAGAGCCAGAGCACCAGTGAGCAAACTGCAGATTGGGAATTAACATGAGGCTGACCAGGAGGAAGTGCCAAGCCAGAGGTGAGGAATATTCCCCGTGACAAGAGGTTAGTGATTTTCACAATCAGAGGAATTTTAGAGCCATGTTTTTGTGTTCAGATATATTTCTAAAATCTCTCCAAACATCTACAATTACTCTGGCCCTGGTTCAGCAAAACATCCCTGTTCAGCAAAGGATTTAAACATGTTCCACTGATTTCAGTGTTAAAGTAAAGCATGAGCTTAACTGTTTACTGGAGAGGGGGAAAACTGAAACGTGCTTTAATATAGCCTGAGAGATATATGCATCTGTCTGAACATCTGGGGCGAAGCAGAACTTCAGTGGTACAAAGGCTTAGGAGGTCATAAGAAGCTGGCTGGCCATGTACTGGCCGTCTA
The DNA here is from genome assembly GCF_003597395.2 of Chelonoidis abingdonii. Taxonomy (NCBI): domain Eukaryota; kingdom Metazoa; phylum Chordata; order Testudines; family Testudinidae; genus Chelonoidis; species Chelonoidis abingdonii. The sequence continues at coordinate 102,270,690 of NC_133770.1, read as the reverse complement.
CATGGGGTGAATTTCATCCAAGAGCATGGCTACTATTGTGGAGGATTTGTCCTTCAAAATGCAAAAACTATTCCATTTATTAAAAAAAAAAAAAAAGACTTTTCTTGCCTTCTGAATAATTTCCTTTGGGGAAAAACAATGGAAAAAATCCTACCTCAGGTGCCTAGAATTAGGCTTCTAAATAAAAACAACCTGATTTTCAGAAGCGCTGAGAATCGCCAAATACTACTGAAGTCAATGGGAGCTTCATGTGCTCAGTACCTTTGCATGTCAGGCTATGTTAATATAGATGTCTAATTTTAGGCAACCAGATTTGGACGTTTAATTCAGAATTACTTGAAAAGACCTATAAAAATCAAACCTTCTCAGGGCTTGCCAGGTGCCATTAGCAAATTCGATCTTTGCATGTATTCAAAATAGAAAACACTAAGGATTAGGAAACTAAGACTGCTCTTGATTGCATGAAATACAAGACACTGTGGAAAAAAAAGTTTTTAAAGAAAATAATAAAGAAAGAAATCTTTCCCACCTTTTTATTAATGAATTGTTCAATAATTTAACAAATCAGATGACATACCAGCTATCCATGCGTCAAAAGGAGTGAATTTGGTATTCAAAGAACGAATAATACATATTTATAATAACATTAAGTCTACCTACCCCCTGCTGTACACCCTTTTGCTTCCTACTGATAATTGTGTCTATTCAAGATGCATCTGAAGATGTCTGCTGCAACACACTGAGCTGGGCTTCTGAAGTGTTTCTGAGAGCAAGACTTTTTTTTTCTTCACAATTTCTTGGGGTAAAATTATAACACTTTTATATTTTCAGATCATGCCTGTGTTTTGTAAATTATTTTTCAATAATTCAGGGTAATTTGGCACAACTCACTTCTTTAAGGAGTACACTGTACATTTTATATTGGGGAAGACAAAACAGTAAAATATCAGGCTTTCTGTCAAGCTGGTATTAGAAAGCCCCTCCCACTGAGGTATTTTTTTTCCAATATAATAGTAAGTAAGGCCCTGATTTTCAAGTTGTTCCACCTGAGTTCAAGGGAAAGGCTTGCAAATATGGGGCCTAAATTATGGAATATATACACAAACTATTCAGTTTAGTTAACATCTGTAAAGAAAACCTTCAATCTCTTAATCCAGTCATCTGTCTAAAGAAGGCACTTTCTGTGCAAACATACTCCACAATGCTGATGAATATTGCTAGAAAAATAATTTGCAGCAATTAATATGGTCAACAAACTTTGCCTCTTTTTCTCTTTGTGAATGTAATCCACAGGTTTTATACTGCAGCATTTCTTTTTTTCTTCCCCAAAGAAAAGGAGAGAAGGTGTGGGGAGCAGACATGGCTCTTAGCTGGAATATGATATGTCCTAAGACAGCACAACTAGAGGGGCCTAGAAACATCCAGAATTAGGGTGTGGCAGTTACTAGACATGCTCATTAGCTGTTTCAGAACCTGTATAGGAAGTATTCATTGTGGGTAATTCACATGGCAGGTCAAACCCAGCAACACTCCAAGATCTGAGCCAATAAGAAGGGAAAGGTTATAAATATAGGAAAGACAGCCCTGTGGACTCAGCAGCTGATCCACACAGCACCAAGAGATATGTCTGCTATATGGTCTGGGTCCCAATCCCTTTGCTACAATGGATACAACTGAATGCTATTCCAGCTTTACCTAGTAGAGAAGCTCTCCAATAGAATAATGTTTCGTCCAGTACTATGTGTCTTCTGAACCAAGAGAGGGAAAGAAAACTGAGAGGGGAGCATTTGTCACTTTTATGTCACAGTCTATGGAATTTACAGCTATGTTACAGTCTATGGCTGTCAGCTAACTGCTTTAAATTGGGATTCTGTTTCAGTTAATGGAGAATGGGGCAAAGCTGAGTGAGGTGAGGGTTGCTAAATTCATATCTTACTTAGCAGAGTTTATGGGGTGAACATAAGAACAGCCATACTTGGTCAGACCAAAGGTCCATCTAGCCTATTATCCTGTTTTCCGACAGTGGCCAATGCCAGGTGCCCCAGAGGGAATGAACAGAACAGGTAATCATCAAGTGATCCATCCTCTGTCACCCAATCCCAGCTTTTGTTTCATATAGTGCCAAAGAGAGTGAAAGCCTTATAGCAGGGCTAGTAAACTGGCTGATGGCAGGCAGATCTGGACTGCCAGATGCCTTTGAACAGACCCTGAAATCTTTTAGTTACTTATTATCATTATTGTTTTTTTTAAATTTTCTCTTAAGTCTGGACCTTGTCTATACTTTGACCAAGAAATTTGGACCTTGACAAAAAAAATGAGATCCAGGGAATGGATATTCTATATGCTTATCCCAGTCCCAGTACCACTTTGGATACATGCTACAGATGTCTGTTTCACCAGCAACTTAGGGTACATTTACACAGCAATTAAAAACGCACATCTGGCCCAGGTCAGCTGACTCAGGCTCATGGGAATTGGCTTGCAGGGATGTAAAATGTCTGTGTAGACATTCGGGCTAGAACCTGAGCTCTGGGACTCCAAGGGAGGAGAGTCCCAGAGCCTGGGCTCCAGCCTGAGCCTGAACATCTGAACAGCAATTTTTAGCCCCACAGCCCAAGTCCCACAAGGCTGAGTCAGTTGGTCTGGGCTAAGCCGCAGCCATGCTATGGGTCTTTTATTCCAGTGTAGATGTACCCTGAGAGGACAAGCCAACTATAAACCCAAGGGCTGGAATGCTGTTAGCTGTGGAGATCTCAAGGCTGTTTGGTTGCTGACAGGGTTTTGAAGTGTTTGAAAGGACTGAGGATGTCAGACATCTCAAGGTCTGAAGAGTCCAAGTGACACATTACATATTACACTGGTCTACAATTTTTGAGAAGTCGTCTGCTTCAGAGATAAAATGTGATATTTATTATGTATTTTGATGTGCTGGATTCAAATATGACAATTAAAACAACTGATTGGCTACTGTTTCTAAGATATTTAAGTTTTTACATTTTGTGTCTATGTATATTGTGTAGATAGTAGAGTTTTAATCATAAATTGTAAACCTAGGTCTTTTCATGTGTTTATGGTTGCTTTACATGATAATATGAGGTTAGGGTTGTCCGATTTGCTGTGCACGTCAAAGGATCTGTCCATTTCTTTTTCATGGAAGTGTTTGTAGGCCTTGCATGACGATCTGAGGTGGCTGTAAATGCTTGTCTTCGCACCTCAGGACACAGTGAGATTCATCGAGGTCCCATAGATGCGTTGAGACGGGAGATCTTTCTGTGTTGCAGTTGAGCGAAGACGTCTTCGCAAGCTGTTTTGATGTCTAATGCAGTGTTTGGCTCGAATTCAGTTGGTCATTGCAGTCATATGAAGGACCTATGACAATGAAAACACTTTTGAGGTGCATAACTGTGACGCATCAGTGGCAGGCTTTGTTGGCCGATTTGCAAGTTGTTGCTCTCTGTGCTTGGTTGCAGGATGATACCAAGTAGGCTGTTTTCTCGCGATGGTAGTCGTTGCAAGAGATTCCACGTTACATAAGAAGTTGGCCACCTCCGCAGTCATTGAGCCTGGAGGGAAAGGTCAGATGCACCTTCTGTGAATCAAGGAGTTTTGTTACACCTACATCAGCTGGGTCTGAGTGAAGAAGCTTTGTCAAGGCCATTGGAAAAAAACAGCCCGCTTTCAAGTACCTCGTGGAAATTTTCAAGGTTAGTGAAGCTAAAGTAAGAAGGTGTCTTGTTGGCTCAGATTGTGAACGTTCTTCGAGATGATGCTTTGACCATTGCACTGCGTCGGCAGAAAAGCGGGATGGAAGTCTCCAGTTAGTGGCGAATAAATTATTCGGAACAACACGCAGACACTACAGGCTTTGGTGGAAAACCTCTCAGGCATTACCAACGCTTGTGCAAAGGTCACTAAGTAATTTTTTGCACTCTCAATCTACATTTTTTATTTTAGGACTGCGGAGCAGTGGTGACGAGCCGGCGAGCAATTTCACCAGGACATTGCCAACAAGGAGGAAACGCTATCAGGGTCAATTGGAGCCCAATGCTTGGCAGGCTATTGTGAGGTTAGGGTTGTCCGATTTGCTGTGCACGTCAAAGGATCTGTCCATTTCTTTTTCATGGAAGTGTTTGTAGGCCTTGCATGACGATCTGAGGTGGCTGTAAATGCTTGTCTTCGCACCTCAGGACACAGTGAGATTCATCGAGGTCCCATAGATGCGTTGAGACGGGAGATCTTTCTGTGTTGCAGTTGAGCGAAGACGTCTTCGCAAGCTGTTTTGATGTCTAATGCAGTGTTTGGCTCGAATTCAGTTGGTCATTGCAGTCATATGAAGGACCTATGACAATGAAAACACTTTTGAGGTGCATAACTGTGACGCATCAGTGGCAGGCTTTGTTGGCCGATTTGCAAGTTGTTGCTCTCTGTGCTTGGTTGCAGGATGATACCAAGTAGGCTGTTTTCTCGCGATGGTAGTCGTTGCAAGAGATTCCACGTTACATAAGAAGTTGGCCACCTCCGCAGTCATTGAGCCTGGAGGGAAAGGTCAGATGCACCTTCTGTGAATCAAGGAGTTTTGTTACACCTACATCAGCTGGGTCTGAGTGAAGAAGCTTTGTCAAGGCCATTGGAAAAAAACAGCCCGCTTTCAAGTACCTCGTGGAAATTTTCAAGGTTAGTGAAGCTAAAGTAAGAAGGTGTCTTGTTGGCTCAGATTGTGAACGTTCTTCGAGATGATGCTTTGACCATTGCACTGCGTCGGCAGAAAAGCGGGATGGAAGTCTCCAGTTAGTGGCGAATAAATTATTCGGAACAACACGCAGACACTACAGGCTTTGGTGGAAAACCTCTCAGGCATTACCAACGCTTGTGCAAAGGTCACTAAGTAATTTTTTGCACTCTCAATCTACATTTTTTATTTTAGGACTGCGGAGCAGTGGTGACGAGCCGGCGAGCAATTTCACCAGGACATTGCCAACAAGGAGGAAACGCTATCAGGGTCAATTGGAGCCCAATGCTTGGCAGGCTATTG
>NC_133770.1:102247357-102265633 GCF_003597395.2 Chelonoidis abingdonii | reverse complement strand
CCTGCCAGGAGATTCCACTGCTGTAGTCTGGAGCCCAACAGCTAGACTAGAGCCAATCAACAATTTTAAGCATCATTTTTGTTCTCAGTGACCCAGAATTAGTAAAGTTTGACTACATTTATTTCAGAAGCATTTTGGCTGTAAAGCAGTGTTATGACCTTACTATGATATCAAGAAAGCAGAGGTGCTTAAAGCCTATTTTGCTTCAGTCTTAACTAAAAAGATTAATGATGACAAGGTGTTCAACACAATTAACATCCAGGGAATGAATGCAAGCCAAAATAGGGAAAGAACAGGTTACGAATACTTAGGTGTGTTAGATATATTCATGTCAGCAGAAATTCATCCTAGGGTACTTGTAGTGAGGCGGTGTGGGCTCCCACCACCCCAGAGAGAGATGAGCCCCTCCGGACACGAGAGTGGGCTGAGCCAGGGAGCTCTGAGCCCACCCCCCAGAGGGTCAGGCATGGCACAGGAAGTATAAAGAGTCGACGTCAGAGCTCACTGAGAGAGCAGCCACTGGGGAGACCAGACGCCTCCGATCTACCTCCCGGTTGGGAAGCCCCAGTGACCTGTAGAGGACCCAAGGGCTGGCTGAGCCTGCCCTGCACTGGCTATCCCAAGGAACCCATGGTGCTGGACCCCCCTGACGACACCACCCTGACCCAGGTACCCCAAGAGGGGAAGTGCGGAAGTAGCCCTGGGGCAGCTGACCCCAGTCTGGCTATAGCACTGCCAGAACCCATGTCAGTGTATTGCATCCAGGATCCCCACTGAGCACAGCAGCGGGTTGTCTACTGCTGCTAGAGCCCCAGGCTGGGACACAGTGGAGTGGGAGGGCCTGTGTCCCTCTGCCACCCAACTCTTTGGTGGAAGTATCCCCCTCTCCCAGACATTCAGACCTCAGGCTTGGGCTCACAGTTATATGCTCTTATTGCTCAGCCCCTGCCTAAGGGCCTGAGCACCTGTCTCACCATTGCCCCACCCTGACCTAGGGCCTGGGCTTATGACTAACTGTTTTCTTTCTGCCCTCACAAAGGCTGTGGAGGAAGACTCCTGCAGCCGGACTGATCTCCTGCTAGGCCTTCTTCTAATTTAGTGAGGTGGTATGGGTCCCCGCCACCCCAGAAAGAGATGAGTTCTGGCTACCCTCTCTACAGTACCAAAGAAACTAGCTGAAGCAATTATCTTTGAGAAATTCTGGAGGATAAGAGAGATCCGTATCTGGTACCTATCTGTAAAAAGGGGAACAACAGTAGAGAATTATAGACTAGTCAGCCTAACTTCAACACCTGGAAAGATATGGGAGCAAATTATTAAACAATCAGTTTGTAAGCATCTGGGGGGTAATATGGTTGTAAAGAATAGTTATCATGCATTTGTCAAGAAAAAAATATACTAAATCAACTTAATTTCCTTCTTTTATAGGATGGCTGGGGGGAAGCAGTAGATGTGATATGCCTTGATTTTAAGGCTTTTGACACAGTTCAGCATGACATTCTCATAAGCAAACTAGGGAAATGTAGATGCACAACTGGTTGTAAGACTGTACTCAAAGAATAGTTATCAATGGTTTGCTGTCAAACTGGGAGGATGGATATAGTGGGGCCCTACAGGGGTCAGTCCTAGGTCTGATACTAGTCAATATTTTCATTAATGACTTATAGTAGAGAGTATGTTTATAAAATTTGATGAAACCAAGTTTGGAGGGATTGCAAGCATTTTGGAGACAGTTTTAAAATTCAAAAATACCTTGACAAATTGGAGAATTGATCTGAATTCAACAAATTGAAGTTAAATAAAGGCAAGTGCAAAGTACTTCTCTTAGGAAGGAAAAATCAAATGAGTAACTACAAAATGGAAAATAATTTGTGTAGGTGGTATTACTTCTGAAAAGTATCTGGGTGTTATAGTGGACCAAAAACTGAATGCATCATCAGTGTGCCGCTGCAAAAAAGGCTAATATGACTCTGGGGTGTAGTAACAAGAGTGTTGTATGTAAGACACAGAAGCTAACTTTCCCACTCTACTTGGCATTAGTGAGGCCTCAGCTGGTGTACTGTGTCCAGTTCTGAGTTCCACACTTTAGGACAGATGTGGACAATTTGGAGAGCGTCCAGAGGATAGCAACAAAAATGATACAAAGTGTAGTAAACCTGACCTATGAGGAAAGCTTAAAAAAAACCCGAGCATCTTAAATCTTGAGATGATGTGTGTGTTATAACAGTCCAATATATTAAGGGCTATTATAAAGAAGATGGAGATCAATTGTTCCCCATGTCCACTGAAGGTAGCACAATGGGCTTAATCTGCAGCAAGGGAGATCTTATTAAGAAAAATATTCAAACTATAAGGCAGTTTAACCTCTGGAATGGGCTTCTATGGGAGGCTGTGGAGTCCTCATCATTTGAAGCTTTTAAAAACAAGTTGGATAAGCACCTGTCAGGGATGGTCTAGGCTTACTTGGTTCTGCCACAGCACAGGGGGGCTGGACTTGATGACTTCTCGAGGTCCCTTCCAACCTTACATTTCTATGAGTCTATGATTAAATATATGTAACAGCAACTTAGTAGGGAAGCCTGTATGAGGAAAACCAGTAGGTTTCCTAATAGCTTTTGTTTAGAAGTTATTCATAGTATTCCAAATACTACTTACAGTGTTTTCTGTGTGCTTAAAAGTTTGTTTTATTAAGGAATTGTACTCTCTCTCTTCCCAGTTGACTGGGAACTATTAACATCTATTTATCAGGGTTTTACATCCAATAGCCCTGAAGTTTAACACTGTGCAAAGTCCAGAAAAGATAGAACGATGGCCTGAGCTTCAGAAAAGTGTTAAGCTGAGATGGGGGCAGAAGGGGAGGTGCACGAAGATTATAAATACTATTGTCTAAGCATCCCCTTACCTCCGGATATGAACTATCCATGAACAGATTATGATTTCTCTGCAGCCACTGGTGGAGATGAGTTCATCCACAACTTTCTTTCTCCCTGGTAAAGATCCCTCCTTAACCCCAATTATAGGACAAGCAGAGTAACAAAAAGCTTCTCTTACTTCACCTAACACATGCCATCCTGATGCTGCTTCTCTTACACTTAATATTGTCATACCCACAGGTCTCAAACCCAGCATTTGAGGGTTTATGGAAGCAGCCACACTCCAACAGTCCACCTACCAGTCTGTAGACAATTGCTTACCTGGAACCCATGAAGCCCTACCCCAGTTTGAGGCTCTGTCTCTGAGATCCTACCTACAGAGTCCTGAGCAGCTGATTGGTCCACTGACCCTACATAAGCCAGCAGCAAGAACAGAAAGCTATCTGAGCAGTGGGGTTCCAGTTCACTTCTGTTCCCACTCCCTGATTTCCTGGCATCTGATTTGTGGTTCTGATCTGCACTTTGTGTCCTGCCTCTAACCCGGTGTGACTCTGGTTCCCAACTTGTGATTCTAATTTCCAGTTTTGTCTCCTGCTTCTGACATCCTGGTATCCTGTCTCATGACTGTGAATTCTGGCTGTGACATGGCCTGGCCATGACTAATGCCTCTTGGGCAGACCATTTTCAGTCTTCACACATACACAGCAGTCAAATTCTGTTGGTGCTGGCCAGTTCCTGGGGTACTGTAGCAGGCAAAAACTGCAAAGGAAGGAAGATGCGTAGATACTGCAGAGCTTCCTCCTCCTGCCCATCGGAAGACATTCTCCCTGCCTCATCTTCCATACTTTGGGGGCAGCATTGGAATGAGGAGGAGGAATCGCCAGGAGTAAAGCATACGTGAAGACAAGAGGGAGAGAAAGCCAAGGGACAGGTGAGAGGGAAAGAGTCTGGTAAGGGTAAAAGATTGAGAGCGTGAGTGTTGAGAAAGAGGCTTGGAGGAAAAAGAGCAATAGAAACTCATATAGGCTTTTAATCAAACAATAATATATGAAGCTGCTTTTGTGTATCTAAAAAGAATACAAGTTTTCTATGTTATGGCCTTTCAGGTCAGTAATTTGTCAGCTTTCATCTGCCGTGCTCCAAAGCACCATATCATTGTAAGCTTCCCCCATATTACATCTCAGAAAACTGCTCACATAGCAGCCATTAATTTCCTCTAGGAAAAAAATGAACTGGAACAGGAACCAGGGTTAACAAAGTCATTCATAGTCTAGCCCATGTACAGCATTTTCTTGGGTGAGTAAAAGTGGCTCACATTGCTTAATCTCTATGTAAATGGCTGAAATTTGGCTGAGAATTTTCTATCACCCTTGTAAAGCAGTTCTGGAAGAGCAGTAGCTGCAGTTAAGAATATCAATTGGCTTGGTGTTCAATCTAAGATGCCAGCTGAAACAATGTTCAGAGTCAGATCTGTTCTCTTTGGTCTCATGCTTGCTATAGTAGTAGCCTGTACAATGCAAGTGGGAATGTTACCACACTTGTTGCACACCACCCCAATACATATTTATGAATTATAGTGATATGTTTATCCAATTTGCCACAAGTTGGCAAAAGTGTGAGGCAAGAAGGGTGGTGACAGTGCATGCAAAGGGACTACTGATAGAATATGCAATACTTAAATGAGACAATAGCAACTTCAACACCAAAATGTGGGTTGCAATACTTTTTCTAAGTATATGTTGATAATAAGTGGGGGGGAACGGACCATCTCCACTTGAAGGAAGAGGAGGAGCGATCTTCGCCTGGCAGTTCATGTCAGTTATCAACTCTCACAACAAGGAAGTAACAATAGGACTTGGCACTCAGGTTATGTCTACATTGATATAAAAGACCTGTGGCTGGCCTGGGTCTGCTGACTTGTGCTTGTGGGGCTTGTGTGCCAAGGTTGAAAATATGCCATGTAAACATCTTGGCTGGGACTGTAGTCTAAGCTCCAGGACCCTGCAAGGATGGAGGGCAAGCATCTATACAGCAATTTTTAGCCCTGAGCCCAAGTCAGCTGACACATGCGAGCCATGGCCATGTTACAGGGCTATATTATCCCCATGTAAATGTACCTTCGGGGGCTTTCCTCAATGAAGTGCTCCCACCATATCTGAGCCAGTTCCTCCAGGAGGACATTAGGATGGTGAACTGTGTATATTCTGCTTAGCTTTCACCTCAGACTCTCTCACCAATTATCCTCAATACCCACCCCTTTGGACATCTTGTTGGGGGATATGCAATACCCCATTAGCTGGCAGTTGGTTGGAAGCCAGAGATGCACTGGTTGGCCTTAAGCATCATAGATGTTCTTCACTGGGATGCCAGGCAAGGTGGCCCTGAAGACAACCCCCTTTTCTGGCACCACATTTCCATCTGCATGAGAGGAGGAAGGGATCGAGTGAGTTAGCAGAAGGCTTCCTGGCCAGTTCTGCATGCCAGGTCCCACAATTAGGGTCCCATCTGGTAGGTGAAAAGACATCCAAGACTCTGTGCAAGCTCAGTGAGAGAGTGAAGCAATCTATCCCCCACCAGGGGAACCTGAGTCAGCACTGCAGCTTCCCCTACCCATATTAATTATCATAGAGATTTCTCGATGGACTCATTGCTAAGAATCTTGCTCCTTTACAGAGGGCTTGAAGGAATTTTCTCAGATAGTTGCAGCCTCTGGTACCCCCTGAATTTTGACAAATGGGGGACAGCGTATGGCCCGGCACTTTGGAGGGGGACTTACCAAGCATCAATTGCCCAGGAGCAGCAGACACCAATCCTGGCCTCCATGTGCCTGCAGTATCCTGGAGGTGCAATGTTCTCTAGCCACCCAGGGACCACTTTCTTTTTCTCCCTTTGTGATCTAGCCTGGCCTTTGATGCATTATTCACCCAGGAGCAGCAGCATCCTGGAGACGTAATGGCCTCTGGTTGCCTCAAGGGGCCCTGCCTTTCATGAAACCAGCTGCAGCAGACACTAATCTTGTCCTCCATGTGATCCACAGCACCCTGGTGATGTAATAGTCCCAAACACTTGTAGACCTTTTCCTTCTTCTCTCTTTGAAACCCACCTGGCCAGACTGACCCAAATTACCATAATATTTACATGGAAGTTCAAATTGCCTCCCCAGTGAGACTTTGAAATTGGTTAAGAGGCCTGGATGTCCACAGGGGCCTTACTTTTCGTGCACAATCTGTCTAGGATGAACAGAGACTGGTCTTGCCCTCCACAGCACCCTGGAGATATAACACTGTCTGGGCCCCCCGTGCAGTGGTACCTTACATGTGCTATCAGCCTGGGAGCAGCAGACACTGGTCTGACCTCCACATGATTCACAACACTTTGGAGAGGGGGATCTGTGATAGAGTGCTGGACAACCACAGCTGTGCCAGCACTCTGATCATTGTATCACCACTTAAATCACCTTGTAAACCTGACTGGCAAAGGTGTGCCTCATTGACAGAGTAGAATGGACTGGGTAGATTTAAAGCTCTAATTATCCATTTGCTCAGGGAGTAGTAGAAGACAGAAAAAATTGGAAGGGGAGAGAGAAGCAGAGTAAGGTAGGCAGATAAGCTTTGAGAGAGAGAGCCAGAAAATATCTGTCTCTCTTACCCTGGGTTTAAGGAATTAGGTGTTGTTGTGGATAGGATACTGTAGAATGCTGTGATGGTGACAGGGGATCACTGTAAATAAACCACATGTGGTGTTTACAAGTAGAGAGTCTTCAAGTGATCTGTATGTGCAGAGGAACACAGGAGTCAAGGAGGCACCCTGTTAGAGGATTTCTTTCTTTTTCTCCATTTGTGGTCCACCCAGCCAGGCTACGACCTGGTACCAGATGATCAGCATGGACTTCAAATTGCAGTCGTTGGAACTTTGATGCAGTTCTTTTCCAGCTGTCTGGGAATTTAGTCAATACAAAACCCATTCAGGAACTCACCAGAAGCCCAGTGAGAAAGCCAAAGGAAGGGAATTATAGTCTCCTGATAGGTTGCCTGGAAAATTGTTGTTCTTTCTTCCAGTGTGACTTCTTAATATAGGAAACAGTTTCATGATTTTGGGGCATCTGACTCACTGTCATCTGAGTTTTGGGGCACGCAAAACTGCATACAGTTCTGTAGCGGGGTGGTGACCTGCTCCAGCCCTGACACGGTTGGAAGCAGCCCTGGGAGAGGGCTGGCAGGCTGGAAGAACAGCCCAGGCTGAGTAGGGAAAGAGCTGCAGCTGTGGCCACGCCCCAAATGGACTCAGCTGGTCCTATAAAGGGACTGCTGGGCTGAAGCAGTCTGTTTTTCTCTGAGTTCAGAGAGAGAAGGAGACCGATTGCTTAGAGTGGAGCAGGGCTGGGGAAAGGCCAAAGGAGCTGGGGAGCTCCAGCCTAGGAAAGCCCCAGGCTGCAGGCCTAGGATAAAGCCAATGGGGCACTTGGGTTACAAGAGGCAGCTCGCAGGTAGGCAGAGGGAGCAGGTCCAAACCCCTTTGGCTGCAATGAGTGGCTGATACACTGCAGTCTGCCTCAGGGAACGGGGGCTAAGTGATAACTGGCAGTCTCCAAGACTGAGGCGAGGTGGGGATAGTGGGTTGGGGGTTCCCCAAGGAGGGGAGACCCAGATTGGTAGGGTACTGCCGGGGGCAGCACCCCAGTTAAAGAGGCACTGGGGTCCAGGGAGGGACTCGGGGGTCGGGGGGGAGAAGACAGGTGGACCACTGGCCAGCAAAGGGCACTCTGGAGCTGAAACAAGCTAATTCCTGGAAGTCACCAGCAGGAGGTGCCACAGGGGTGAATCCGCACCTCTATATGTTCATTTCCTGTTCCATATACAGAACTCTGCACCGGAACAAATCTGCAGAGCCTCAAGACCTAACAGTCTGAGGCGATTCTGCTTTTCTCATCTCGGTCTCCCCAAAACAGGGGGTTTAAATCAGGGTGGTCAGTGAAATAAGGGAGACCCACTTTCTTCCCCACAAAACTGTTGTGCAAAAAACTCCAGTGGGAGGATTGAGTATGGACATTGTCATTGCACACTGAGTTTTCTCTGGAAAAGGTGGAATTTCTCCCCCTCAGAGTATGTCTACGTTACCACAGTAAGTTGACCTATGCTACGGAACTTCAGCTACATGAATAACATTGCTGGAGTCAACAAACCTTAGGTTGAGTTACTGCAGTGTCTACACTGCTTGGGGGTTAATGGGAGAAACTCTCCTGTCGACTTACCTGACTCTTCTCAATGGGGGTAGAATACAGGGGTCGACTGGAAAGCAATCTGCTGTCGATTTGGCTAGGCTCACTAAATCAACCACCAGTGGATCTCAGAGTGTCGATTCCAGCTGTAGTGTAGATGTTCCCTCACTTTCCTCTGTGTTCCTGTGGCCATGAGACTGTACCCAGCAGCCTTGTTCCTTGTAGGAGCACTGAACTGTCCCTTCTGAAAAGGTGCTAGGCTTTACTGCCCACTGAGGCTCAGCACTGACTTGGTCCTGCTGGGTTTTGTGCTGGTAAGATGCAAAAGTAACCTTAATTCTGGCATTCCCTAACTTGAGTGCTTGATTTTGTTACTTTAATAATAGTCTTTTAACATAGTTTTTATTTCTGTGTAGTTAATATATAGAATACATATGGTAACTGACCAATATATACACATTGCTGTAGACTGGAAGTATTCTAGTATGTAGTAAGAAACTATGATCTGAAAGTAAAATTTGTGTACAGTGTTTTCTCTCCAAGTCAGTTTCCCCTTCTCTTCTTATCTTGTTATTTTCAAGCATCCTACTCACCAGGGCCTGTCGCTGGTTGTCCCTCATCTATTTCCCACTGCTGAATTGTTGCTCCCAGAGACAGTGCTGCTGCAAGAAACTGACAGGGGCAAGAGTTCTGATACGTAAGAACTGCTCCTGTATTAAAATTAAACACAAAGAGCCTGTTCTGGCTTCCACTCAAATCAATGGCAAACTCTCATTGTCTTTGTTTTGAAGAGGATCAGGCTTCAATTTAAGTTCTGGAACACATGGGATTTTAAATTAAGATTTGGGGTTGCTTTTAATTGGCTGCCTCATAGAATTTTCTTTACGATAACTCTGGCACTGACTGAAAGAGGAAAACCAAAATAATTGAATTTTGAAATAAAATGCCCCTCCTTATTTGGTTTTCATCATTCAGAATTTCCACTCTGAAAATATTAAAGCTGAACAAATGTAACAGGGATGTCCCTATTCAGTTAGACAAAAAAACAGAACCTCTTACAAAAAGGGACTCTGTTCAGAAAAGAAGGAGCAAGAAAGGCAATTTAAGCAGAACTAAAAGCTGAGCGAAAAGGTTGACTGCACATTTAGGATATATGGCAAGGAGTTGTAATCATGTCATTTTTCTTTTCCTTGTTTGTGGTATGTTTTCCTACTAAGTATAAGTTGATCTTTGTCCACTCAACCTGCACTTAGTAGCATCTTTAATTTGCTGAACATAAATTATTAGTTTGATCATTCCTGAGGACTGTTTGTCGTGTGTATATACAAGTGTGTTGTTCTTTGTTCTTTATATGATTAGTGTATCCAATTTACATTGCCATGGCTGGTTACTGCACTGTTTGTTTGTATGTGTGTTAAATCCTCTTGGCTTATAGAACTGAATTTCAGGCAAGGACAAAGAAAGGACAACAAAATGATAAAAAAGCAGATATTGATCATTTGAACAATGATTTCTGGGAAACCAGTTGTTACCGTTATTTATTGGTTTATTTGGCAGTCAACAGCCTGAAATAAAGAAAAGAGCACTTAACAATGACAAACTAGTAGTTAAGTGAAGCCAAGTGATAATTAATGAATCACAGTGAATAGTTTTTTACGACAAAAGTGTATTTTAAAAATGTTGGCAGCTGATGTACAACAAACCGCACAGCTGCAGTAGAAAAATCAGTCACCTCAAAGTTAATGGTGCATTATTCACCAACCAGAATAGAGGATGCTTTTGCTTGTAAAACTTTAATATACCATTGTAGGGTGTATTAAGATTTCTGTTATCTATCATTCTAGTAAAAATACAGACTAATATTCCTGTCACTTTTCACAAAAACCTGGACACCCAAAGGCTGAATTATGTGACATTTAACCCCTGAACTTCTGTCACTCCAAGATGATAGATATGAAGGTTACCTGGTTTCTTGGAAGGAAGGCACTGGATCAGTCTGGTAATTGTGACAATCTGGTAATTGTGCCAAAGCACAACGAGTAAAAGGACTGCAGCTGTGAAGTAATAAATTACACCTCTCAGAGCCTGAAGTTCTAGAAGTGAAAAGAACCAGAGAACCAGTTAGCAGCATCCCAGGAGCTGTGTGCACAAATGTGATGGGAAGGCAGCATGCAAGGATCAGACACTAGGAGAAGGGAAAAGCAGACACTGTCATTTTTAATCAGCTTTTGTTGATCATGCTCACTGGAGATGGAGAAGACCTTTGTTTTTAAAGATGAATTTTCACTAAAGAACTTACAGAGGAGAGCGCATATGTAACTTCTGTTTCACCCAGTCCCATTCTGGGGCACTTTTAGGCTTGTTTGATCATTATAGAATTGACTTTTTCTCTCAGCAGGAACAAGCATTTGAGAAGGTGCTGAAATAATATGCCTCAACTGCTCTCATAATTCTCTTGCCTTCTGCGCTTAGGCTTGCTTTTTGAAGTTGATAAATATGGATGGTGTCTAAAATGAGCTCTTCTCCAAAACAGGCTTCAGAAGAATCCCTTGAAGTTGGAGTCAAATGCTGTTTTAACAGTGAATAGTCTGTATGTACTCACATGTCACTCCGTGCCACTTCATGAAGGAAAGCATGATGCTCCAGTTTGCAGTACAAAAAAACATCAATATTAGTATTGTTAACTATCCAATACCATATTATAGATGGGTATGGTACTTTGCAAACATTAAAACACCAGCATCCCTGACTTGTTTGTACGCTGCACATAGCATATGCATATGCCTAAAAATACTGAGTCAATAATCATAATTTGAATATTACAAACATACCCTGAAACACCAAGATTATTATTTGTATTATCATAGCACCTACAAACCCTTGTCATGGCCCTAAAGAGCTTACAATCTCATTAAAAGAGACAATAGACTATGTGAATGTACCTAAACTGAATCACCGTATGATGATATATCTCTAACCATTGTCCTCCCAGCCATTGTCCTCTTTTGTTACCCTCACTCATTATATCATGTGTCATAAACAGATAGCTAAGGGTTAATGTTTCTTTTACCTGTAAAGGGTTAACAAAGAGAAGCAAACACCTGACCAGAGGACCAATCAGGAAACCGGATTTTTCAAAGCTGAGAGGGGGAATGTTTTGTGTCTGTGTCTTTTGTCTGGCTCTCAGCTAATGAGAGGGATCTTTTCTATCTTCAGGCTTCTTATCTTCGCTTCAAGTTGTCAAGTACACAAGGTAGAAACACAATAGCTGTATTGTTTTTTTTTGTATTTACATGTGACTGTAGTTTGCTGGAATGTTTAAATGTATCTCTTTTTGAATAAGACTATTTATCACATATTTTCTTTTAAGCAATAGCCTGTGTGCTTGCACCTTAATGCAGAGATCCGTAATGTCTTTATGTCTGTTTCTTTCTTTTTAAAACCTGTTGGATTTCTTTCCTGTTTCCCTTGTTTTATCCCAGGGAATTGGGATAACTCACTAGGACTGGTGGAGGGGAGACGGGAGGGGGGAGAGGTAGAATTTCTCTCTGTTTTCCTTGAATCTGTGTGCCTCTGGGGAAGGGGATTAGATTCAAAGAGTTTGGATCAGTAATCTCTCAGGGTAGCCCGGCGAGGGAAGCCTGGGAGGGGTAAAAGAAGGGGGGGATGGTTTATTTCTCCTTGTTTTAAGAATCCAAGGGATTTGGGTTCTTGGGGTCCCCAGGGAAGGTTTTGGGGGGACCAGAGTGTACCGGGCACTGGAATTCCTGGTAGGTGGCAGGCTATCAGATCTAAGCTGGTAATTAAGCTTAGAGGGTTTCATGCAGGCACCCAGATTTTTGGACGCTAAGGTCCAGATTTGGGAATTAGACTTATGATACGATGTCTAAAAGTAGGTCTTGATCCTGCAACTTAAGCATGATCTACACTGGAGGGGGGATCGATCTAAGTTATGCAATATCAGCTACATGAATAATGTAGCTGAAGTCAACCTACTTAGATCTACTCACCATGGTGTCTTCACTGCGGTAAGTCGACAGCTGACACTCTCCTGTCAACTCTGCCTGTGCCTCTCGCACTGGTGGAATACAGGAGTCAACGGGAGAGCGCTCGGCGGTCGACTTGATAAATCGACCCCCGCTGGATCGATTGCTGCTCGTTGATCCAGCGGGTAATGTAGACAAGCCCTGATTCACATGGGTGGACTCTTACAACTGCGTGGAGTAGCACATGTAAGAATGTGCCTTCACAGTTCAGACTGCGTGATTTAGGCCCCAATCCTGCAAAGGTTTACTAATATGTAGGGCTCTAACAAATTTACACACATGAAAAACACATCATGGACCATGAAATCTGGTCTCTTTCCCCATGATATCTGGTCTCTTGTGTGCTTTTACCATTTACTATACAGATTTCATGAGGGAGACCAGAATTCCTTAAATTGGGGGTCCAGCCCCAAAAGGGAGTTGCAGGGAGCTGTCACAAGGTTATTTTAGGGTAGATCATGGCATTGCCACCCTTAATTCTGCATTTCCATCAGAGCTGGGCAGCCGGAGAGTGGCAGCTGCTGACTGAAGGCCCAGCTCTTCAGGCAGCAGAAGTAAGGGTGGCAATACCATGCATTGCCATCCTTATTTCTGCACTGCTGCTGGGGATGGTTCCGCCTTCAGAGCTGGGGTCTTGACCAGCAGCTGCCACTTATCAGCTGCCCAGCTCTGAAGGCAGCGCCGCCGCCAGCAGCAGCGGAGAAGTAAGGGTAGCAGTACCATAACCAGCCCTACAATAACCTTGTGACCACTCCCTCCAAATCCTTTTTGAGTCAGGACCCCTATAATTACAACACTGTGAAATGTCAGTTCTAAATAGCTGAAATAATGAAATTTACTATTTTTAAAATCCTATGACTGTGAAACTGACCAAAATGAACCATGAATTTGGTAGGGCTCTACCCATATGCTTCACTTTTTTCATATATACAAAGTCCATTTATGTACACAAGTCTTTGCAGGATTGGTGATTGTTGGTAGTAAGCAATTCTGGAAAGGGGCCATTATCTCTTTTTTTTTTCTTGGAAGCACCCCACACATTTTTGTGCATTGTAAAAAAAAATATACATTTTAATATTTAATGAAGTGATGTACCCAAAAATTATGTTGCAAGGAAAATGGACCTACCTATATCCTTAAATTCTATTTCTTTATTCTCTTATTTTCTGTTTTCAGACAAATAATTTCCCATGTCCAAGCTCTTGGGAATGTGTCAATATTTCCCTAGGTATAAATGGTGGCAAAAATTTCACTATGGAAGTATAGCAAATGTGAATTTAAAACATAAGAACCACCCTAGCAGGTGATGGTGCTCACTCAACCTGATCAGCCTCCATTGCATCCCACCTTGCAAATATGTGCATATACTTCCCAGGTGGTAATTCCTTATAATGTTCTACCAGACGATATAAGTCTTTGAAATGTGGAGAAAAACAAACTGAAATCCTATGATGATATTACCAAATCAGAAGTAACAACCACCAGAATTAGCCTCTGTCATTTATTTTAGATTTGACCTGTTAGACAATTCTATAGTTTGGTTTAGTTTAAGAATCTCCCCTGATGTTGTTGGTTGATGTTCATTTTCACATGCCTTTTATCCTTCTTATTTAAGTAAGACCTTTAGCTGACAACATAACTATGTCACTCCACAATAGTGAACAATGCCATAAAATACTGTTTTCCTGCTTTAATTAGAACAATCTGTTCTCATTTCTGATATTTTATATATTTATTTTTACATAGTCAGGATGTAGCATACAGCTGCCAAACCATTTTCTAAGCATGTGTCCAGAATTTATAAAAGTATAGAAAACTTTGTTTAAAAATGTTAGCAATCCAGAGTTAGCTGCTCTCAGCAGTAGTCACCTGAAACAGACTTTCCATTTCCTCCACTCAGGAAAAAGATTGACAAAACTGAAGAGTTTAAATTAGTTATTAATAGTCAACAATCATTCACTGTCAGTGAAGTGTGTTCTAGTGCCATAGGCCCTTATCAAGAATACCAAGGCTTCAGTTATTCCAGTCTAGAAACCATGCATGAGAGTCCCTCACCTGATCTCAACCACCATAATTTGTACGCAGAGAGAAAGAAGGTATCTTTGACATGTAGGTCCCAAATCATAGGAGAGATTACAATTCAAAATCAATGTATCCCTGGCATCCTAATGGGAAATGGAGGCCAGTACAGTTTTCATACATATACACTCAAAGAAATGCTAGTTAAATTTGACTGTTGAAATGAACAGTTAAGAGAAGGTAGATAAATATTCATAATTTTCATAGTTCATACAAATAACTAATGCATGTGTGTTCATCTTACCAGTCTTTCAGCACGACCCGTATTCTTTCCTACTCCAGAGATACCATGTGCCCAACTGCTGTCTCTCATACCCATTTCTTCTATTTATTTTCATGGTCCCCTTTGGGCACTTATTTAGTACTTTCAGTAGAATAATGTTCTGCCTGAATTTTCCATTTACTCCTAATGTCTTAACTGTCTATTATGTCCCCTAGTTTGTGAAGCATACACCATTAGAAAAACTTACTTTGATCATCTTTATTGGACTTCTTACAAATTTTGAAGAACCATTAGGTCACATCAAAGTCTCCTTATTTCTAAGGAGAATAAACCCATTCTGTAAAGGCAAAGATCTATAGCAAGTCAGATACAAAGTAAGGGGACTAAACTAAATCCTTTATGCTTCCTTAACAAAAAAAGTGGCAAGCCTCGCTGTTTTGTCTTGTATCTTAAGCCATGAAAGTCCTCTATTTCTATTCTATTCACATGCTCAGGGTTTAACTGATCGCTATATTTGGGTTCGGGAAGGAATTTTCCTCCAGAGCAGATTGGCAGAGGACCTGCAGGTTTTTTGCCTTCCTCTGCAGCTTTGGGAACAGGTCCCTTGCTGGAGGATTCTCTGCACCTTGAGATTTTTAAACCATGATTTGAGGACTTCAGTAACTCAGACATAGGTTAGGAGTTTGTTACAGGAGTGGGTGGGTGAGATTCTGTGGCCTGCGTTGGGCAGGAGGTCAGACTAGATGATCATAATGGTCCCTTCTGACCTTAAAGTCTGAGTCTATAAAAACAATATAGTCTAAAAGCAGAAATAAAAAAGTTATTTTAATAATTTTCTAATATTAATTTAGTGAGTGCCTCTTTTGCTTGCCGGTTCTATTGAACAAGAACAGTGCTGCCCATTTTATGGACATTAAATTGTCACGTCTCTCTCTTAAACATGGTAATGGGAAGATCGTTAGTAACTTTAAAGCAAAACTGTTGTCAAGGCCCATTTTCATAGTGGTATTATATGAATTCTCTCACTTCAGAGATCAGCTTGCTGCAAATGTTTAATGTTTCTGCACAATGTAATGTCTTCACTTCTTGGCAGGGCTTTATCCTGTAGGCAATCTCTGACAGTTTTAGGAGCAGATCCTCAGCTTGTGTAAATCCATTCCTTTTACCTTAGTGAATTTAGATCAGTTTACACCATCTGATGATCTTATCCTTTGTGCTTCTCATTTCCTCCGGCTTAAAAAAATGACTCTAACAGGTGATAATCAAGTAGTTTTCATTATCCATTGTGGAAAAATGGCATGTCACAAGGGACATAAATGTCTCACACTCATATGGGTGGAAGTACTCACAACTAAATATGTGCATATCTCTCTTTCACAAATTGGACATGATTTATTTCTGTGGTTATGAGAGATGTGGATGGATAAACCACTGGATTCTCTTCTTGCACATTTCCAGTCCTTGTTTGCATGCATCCACCTTAACTATTACCTCTTTTAAATATCATCCTGTACCAATATACCTCCCCTTGACAACTAGTTTTATTTTAGTGAAGACAGAATAATGATGACCATCCTGTGGAAACTGCATGTTTTCTCAGGAGATCTCTTGTGTGTCAAAATTTCTACAAGGTGTAGTATAAACACGACAAGGCTATTGCTTATATATTTCTAACTTAGCACAATACTCTGGTGGCCCCATCAGAGTGATTGCTGCCACTTTTCCAGCATTAGCTTTTATTTCTGTCCCTTAGAGGATATGAACAAAATACTTCAGTTGCTTGGAATAGGCATTTGTCCAGATTTAATCTGACTCCCTTTTCCACATGCTTTGGGAGCATGAGATGTAGATTGGTTCATGTGTGCTGGGGGTGTTGCCACCCCCTCCCCCTGGCGTAAAGTGGTTTCCATTAAATACATAATTTACATTTTGGATCAATGGCTCTCAGCACCCCCACTATACAAATTGTTACACCACCACAGGATTGGCTTCATATTCTTTAACAGTAGCATTGACACCAACATATTTTCCACAATGGCTGCAACCTCATGAAGCCTGTCATAGGCGATGTCTACTTTCTTTTGCAACACTAATTGGGCTGACTGAATACTATTGAATATGTGGATGAATCTTTATCTCTTTTGGGTGTACTAAACCTGATTAGCATTGAACTTTCTTCAACCATTTTTATCTACCATATCTAGTGTCCAGGATACTAAAAGTCTGGGCATTAGCCAATTTAATAATTTCATCCTCACATAGGTAATGCTCTCATTATATTGCTGTGTTCAGATATCATGGACCTAAGTACAGTCCCAGTGCTGTTGTATGTGGTTTCCCAAATTGGAACAAGTAGCTTACCCACTCCATAGGACATCTGCATTTTTCAGGTTCGATACTTGTTTAGTCAATTAGTCTTACTGTGCAACTGAAATGTTCATAGAGTGTATTATGAGATCTATAGTGGTACTCACTTTAATCTTGTATTTCCCAGGAAACGGCTGTAATACACACAATGCATCCTTGAGCATTTTTCTTAGATCAGATGTCTTCATGGCAGTAGAATGGGGATGACTTGACCAACCCAATACATTTAAGCAGACTTTGACACCAAACACTGGTACTTATTTATTTATAATGTCCATTTTTTGTCCACTGTTTCGCATCCTCATTGTGCTTACACAAAACTGTGCACATATCCTGCACATCTAGCAGATCAGCTCCTAAACTAAACAATCTCTGTGGTGGGTGTGAGACCTTCAGCTCTTCATGTGAAATGTTTTGTACACCAGTGTGTAATTTAAATTTGACTTAGTGACATTTCTCCTCCCTGGTAACCTCTCAAACACCTGTTGCTATTCCCATCCTTCCATGGGTGACTGCTTCCATTGAAATATCATCTGTACTGAATTGAGGCTGCTCATTCACCTAAATCATTCTTTTGGGTTTGTACATTTTGCATAAGAAAAGAGAAATTATATTTAGGACAAATTGGTCCTATTTCTAGACACACCTCTGGCATGTGTGTTCTCCCACATTTCCCAGTGGCGTTCTCCTTCCTTACAAATCTGTAGCTTGTCTGCTTATGTGATTGCAAGGTATTGGTGAGGCTTTGGATCTTCTTCAGAATAATTACACAGGTGATCTAAGGGAGCAGATAAAAGCAGCAGCCAGCTGCACCTGATCCAGTTGTGTGTGCCAGCTGTAGCATATGTAGGAGCTGTGGAATGCAATCTATGGCTGATTCCTTGCTGTAGTCCATCATCACAAGGAGCTTAAGCCAGCTACCCACATCCAGACTCCAATCAAAATGTAAGGCTTGGCAGCAGTTAAAGGTAAGGACCTAATAGAAGAAAGGAGACTTTTAACACTTGGATGAGATCAGAGGAGACAGGAAGTGTATTCAGAACTCGTATTGAGGGATCCTTTGAATTTACAGAGAAGCTCCTGATTCGCTGGGGACTCTGGTTGGATCTAGGGTCTATTTAATCATAATTTGCTCATGGAGGAAAAGTAGCTGTATGAAAGCACTTTACTATTGTAGTCACCACCACAACCCCTCTATGTGCCTATAAAACACTACAATCCCCCACAAAAATATCATAGATTCATAAACTCTAGGACTGGAAGGGACCTCGAGAGGTCATCGAGTCCAGTCCCCTGCCTTCATGGCAGGACCAAATACTGTTTAGACCATCTCTGATAGACATTTATCTAACCTACTCTTAAATAGCTCCAGAGATGGAGATTCCACAACCTCCCTAGGCAATTTATTCCAGTGTTTAACTACCCTGACAGTTAGGAACTTTTTCCTAATGTCCAACCTAAATCTCCCTT
>NC_133770.1:102186780-102245458 GCF_003597395.2 Chelonoidis abingdonii | reverse complement strand
TTGCGGCAGTTTAAGCATGCTTCTTGTTTTATCATTTAGAGGCTAAGGTGACACAGTTTATTTACCTCCTCCTATGACCCTTATAATACCTGAAACTGCTACCAGCCTTTCCCCTCTGAGTCTTCTCTTTCAAACTAAACAAACCATTTTCTCAGTACTTCTTCTAGGTCATTGTCTCAAGACCTTTCATCATTCTTGTTGCTTCTTGTCTGCCTCTCCAATTTCTCCACAATCTTTCTTGAAATGCAGTGCCAGTGGGAACCCAATACTCCAGCTGGGCCGTAACCAGACATAACAGAGGACGAAGAGAATGATTCTATATCTCTTCGTGGCAACACACCGTAAACGCATTACCCCAGATACCATTGCTTTTTTTCCTAACAAGTTTCACTAACTGTTGAGACTCATATATTATAGCTTCGTGGTCCACTATGACCCCTAGATCTCTTTCTGCATCGTCTAGCATCCCATACGATGTACATCGGAAACTGATGGTTAACCACTATCTAAGTGGACACTTTGCATTTGTCTTAGAACAAATCACACTGCGTTGCCCTCCGACCATTTCTTCTCAATTGTCAATCATATTTGAATTTTGACCCCTTCCTCCAAAAGCAGTGCTCCAGTACGTCCCGCAAATTAATAAGACATACTTCTATGCAAATCTAGTCGATGTAGAGATATTGAACAGAAGGCCAGCAGAACAGATCCCTGTCGGCCCCATGTTAACCTTCCAGCCGGATTGGGAGCCATCTCTGAGTATGGTAGCCGCCAGTTATCACACTAGCCTTAGTAGCCCATCTAATTGTATTTGCCTGTTTGATCGATAAGGTGATAATGCAGCGTATCAATGCTTACTAAAGTCAGGTCACATTCGCATCGTGTCTAACTCCCTTAACGCACATTAATGTCCTGAAAGGAACTAATCCAGATTTGGTTTGACCAACGATTGTTCTTTTACCAAATCCAGCTGGCTATCCCATCACCTTACACTTCCAAGTGTGCAGATATCTATAATTACTGCTCCATTATCTCTCCTGGCCAAAGTATAACTAACTGGCTGTGTTTTCTGGATTGTGTTTGTATCCCTTTTAAAAAGATGGCACTTATCTTGCCCTTTCCAGGTCTTCGAATCTCCCTCGTCCATACGTAGCTTACCCCTAAAATCCATGTATGTAGAGGCATTGTCGATAGGCCCTATGAGTGACTTGCATGCATCACAGCTGATGCTGCGTAAGCTTTTTATGACTTTGACTCTCTTTTTATTTTATTTCCAAAACCTCCCTTCAGTCCATAAGCATACTATGTAAACATTCTTCGACTGCTCAGTGAAGACGAGCAAAGAAGTCATTAAGATTCTGCCCTTCCATTACTGTTACTGTTTCTCCCTCCTCACATGAGCAGTGGGCCTACCTTCCTTGGTCTCTTCTTTGCTTTAATGATGATAAAAAGTTCTGTTTCGCATTTATTCCATAGCTAGTTTGAGCCATTTGTGCCTTAGCTTCTAATCTTGCCCTGCATCTTGTGTTGTTTGCTATTACATCTTGTATCTGACTAGTTCGCTTATTTAATAACTCCCTTTTTTTTGTAGGTCATGCAAGATCTCGGGCGTAACCAAGGTGGTCTTTTGCACATTTCCTATCTTTCCTAACCCAGCAATAGCTTGTTTTGGGCCCGAATAGTGACCCCCACTTGAAAAACTGCCCAACTCTCCGTTGTTTCACCTCTAGTCCTTGATTTCCCATGGGACCTTATCTATCATGCTCTCGAGCTTACCAAATCACTCTCCGTGAATCTCATGGTCTCATTTTGCTGTACTCCCTTCTACCTCCCTTAGCATTGCAAGACTCGATGATTTTCATGATCAACGTTTCACCCAGTCCTTTACTTCAGATTCTTCACAAGTTCCTCCTATTGTTAAAATCAAGCTAGAACAGCTTCCCCATAGTCAGCTTTTCACCTTCGAATAAAACGTTGTTTCAATGCAGTCAAACTTATTGATCTGTCTGCCCGCGGTGATATTTTCCACTTATATCGGATAGTTGAAGTCCCCCCTCCCTGGTCGCTTGTGCGCGGCTTTATAAAGCCCTGGCCTGAGTGAATGCCCTGCCCACTGGTTAAGGCTCAGCCAATTACCAGAGGCTTCTAGCTTTCAAACCTTCCTTTGTAGCTCAGCCTTCAACTGCCCATTACAGCGCACAGTTCTTCAAACATCCAAAACAAACAAACAGACTGACAAACACAAGCTCAGCACACAGCAAGTAACCCCCAAACACACACACTGCAGACAGTCACTTACCCCACAGATGCTGTATTCGCTCCTCCTTCACCTAGAAAACTCCCTTCCGAAACTCCCTGTTAACAGCCCCTGTTCACAAAGCTCCCTGGTCACTTGTGCGCGGTTTTATAAAGCCTGGGCCTGAGTGAATGCCCCACTCACTGGTTAAAGCTCAGCCAATTACCAGAGGCTTCTAGCTTTCAAACCTTCATGCTATGATGTACAAGTATTCATGCCACCATTATAACTGAACAAGGCTAAGTACTATGGCATTCAACACTGTGTCATTCGCTGCCATTGCAGTGCCAGTGAAGGTAGCAACCACTGACATAGAATCTGTACTGGTCGTCCCAATGCAGTCTCATAATTCTCCTTCCCAAGTATCCAAGATGGCTTCAACGTCTCTGCCACCTGTCAAGCAACTCGCCTACTAACTGCATGCAGACTGATTCCAAATCAGGGGGATCCAAAGGTGTCTTACATCCATCTCTGGACTTGCTTTAAGTGCTTCTTCAGTGGAGAATCAGGACAACAGGCTGCACAAAGATTGATTGAGTTAAAAGAGGATGCTAGTTGCTTTGTAAATCAGCAGAATAATTAGTGCACCGTTTTTTCAGACTGTGATATGAGGCTAGAAGCTGAAAGAAGTTTCTTCTGCTTAACCCTGATAACTTTGCATTTGCAATGTTTATAAGCAGCCATGTAGACTCCCCAGTTTCTGAAAGAAAATGATTTCGTACAACAGATGAGATCTTACACACAGCAAGCCCATCTGACAAGTCAGGGCCTAGTATTTGATCAAATTGTAGCTCTCTCCATTGCGCAGTAACAGAAGTCATGGGGATATTGGTACAGTTTGTCATTTTAATGTCCGTGACCATTAAGTTGGCAAGAGCTACCCTATTTTGAACAGTGTAACCGAGTGTGGTTGGGGCTCGACCCTCTCCGGGGGGAGTGGGGGACAGAGGGGAGCCACACCGGCTCACTACGCACCGGTGGGTCCGGGAAATAGTCCGGCGGTCCTCACGGCAATCGCCTGCTCTGTGGGGCAAGGGGGCTCAGGTCCTGGGGCAGGGCCAAGCAACAATAGCAGTTCAGGCCCAGCCCTAGGTCAGGGAGGGGCAACAATGATAGGCTTTGGCCTCCTCAGGCCAGGGAGAGGGGGAGTCTACCACCCAGGAGCTGGGTGGCGGGGGGGGCGTAGGACCTCCCACTCCACTGCGTCCCAGCCTGAGGACCTAGCAGCAGCTGAAGATCCGCTGCTCACTCAGTGGGGATCCTGGCTGCAACACACTGACATAAGTTCTGGTAATGCTGCAACCAGACTGGGGTCGGCTGCCCCCGGGCTACTTCCACGCTCCCCCTCGGAGCCTATCTGAGTCCTGACATCTGCCTCTTCGGGGTCCAGCCACATGGGCTCGTCGCTGCCAGGGCTGAGTGGTAGGTCCAGCAACTCCTCCGGATAGTCGTCCCAGGGTAGCTCTGGCAGCTCCTCCGGGTAGCAGGGGCAAGGGTGCTCCGGCCAGTCCGGGCAGCTGTCCTGGGTTGCAGGGGGTTCCCAGTCTCAAGCTCCCTGAGGGACGTCTGCTCGCTCCGGCGGCTGGGGCCTGACTGAGCTCTGAGGGCGGCCTTCATAGTTCCGGGTCACCGCCTGACTCTTTGGTGGGTGGGTTCAGAGCTCACTAGCTCCACCCACTCTGGTCTCCGGCTGGGCTCTCCCTCCTCCCGTGCAGAGGGGAGCCACGCCACCTCACTACAAACAGCAAGTGGGGATTTAGAGTAGACAGTTTGGACTCTGGAGATGGTAATACTTTCTGAAGCAATTAATCTTTTAAACATAACACTGGGCCCACAAAGCACTTTAAAAAAAAGGGAATGTAGTTCTCTCAACAGGTGATGGAATAATAACCTTGAAGGCTAAAGTCCCCTCAAGTAAGTATAACATATGCCTGTCTGTTACAGCTATCCCCCTATTCCATTTTGTTTCTTACAGCTGTCCCCATACTCCATTTTGTTTTTGTTCTCCTGTGGCCTCCCCTCCCTGGCTGTTAAGTTGTTTAGCAGGGCCACTGCCCTTCTCAAAGGGAGGGCCCCTTAAAGTTGTTTACCAAGAGCCATTGCCCTTCTCAAAGGGATGGCCACTTGTGCTAAGTGGGACCACTGCCCTGTTCAAAGGGTTAGTCCTGTTATCACCTTGTTAAACCTGGGCTCGGTGTAGGGTAGGCAATGTCCAGCTGCAAGGCCTATTGTGTTTTTAAGGTCCTGGGCATGAGTCATAGGCCTCATGTGCTTTTGAGTCACCTGTTGCACAGGAACTCTGCCCAGACATGTCTCTGTGCTCACCTGCCTCTTTTTTTTTTTTTTTTTTTCTTTCTCTTTCCCCTGCCTCTGAGCAATCAAAAGTACTGGTGGGAAACTGCCTAAGTTTGCCCTTAAAACCAGACATTTTCTGATCAGACCTCAGAAAGGTTCCTGCATTGCTGCCTGGTCTGATCAGCCAGGGGTTCTGGGGGGTCCTTTCTCCGCTCTCGTTTTATTTTTGAGCGTACCCCCGTTTTTTGAACCCCCCCCCCACGAAGAACGAATTGCTGCCTGAGAGATCTCCTGATTATTGAGACTGTACCTAGCCTTCTGATGATCTTGCTGCTTTTACCTCTGCTGCTTCCTTTGGGGCTGGTAAGAATCCCTCTGTGAAACTCTCTATACTTTTTTTTTATTATTTTAGCTGCTGGCTCTGTTCCCCAGCACCAGACTCAAGCTAAACCTTGGTCTGTGCCTCTTAAAACCTCTCCTAAACTCCGCAGCACTTTGCTGCTAAAAATAAGTTTGTGCCGCTGCTAAGCTGCTGCTAAGCTGCCTTCTTCTCCAGCTGTATCCAGGTCTGCAGCCACCTTGCAGCCTGGGCCCCTCTGCCCTCTGCTAAGGTGCACCTATTAGAATTAGGTTCTTAGTCTAGATAAGTTGTAATTTCATTTTGCATAGCTGTGGTTAAGTTAGGTTTAGAGAATTGTTTGTATTGTGCTCTGTAAGTTAGGTTTAAAAATTGTTGCATTGTGTTCTGTTACTTGCTAATTTGTGTAGTCTTGGTTAAGTTAGATCATAGATAAGATTTTGCTGTGTTCTGTATAGTTGTGGTTAAGTCTGTCTTCCTGCTGCCCCCCCCGAGCTCTCCAGTCACCCCCTCTGCCCCAGCAAGTCTCTGTGCTCACCTACAGTTTGTCCCTTCCCCTCACTTCCGCCTGTGACGAGGAGATAAGTCCTGGCAGAAAACTGCTGAGTTTGTTTATAAACAGACATTTAAAACCATCAATCCAGAAAAGGTTTCTGCATGGCCTCGCCTGGTTTGATCAGCCAGGGGTTCTGGGGGGTCTCTTCTCCTTCTCATTTTATGTTTGAGTGTACCCCCATTTTTTAACCCCACCCCATGAAGAACAAATTGCTGCCCTGAGAGATCTCCTGATTATTGAGACCTTACATTTACACTACTGTGACACATTTTACCCATAACTGTTAGTTGGCTATATGCTGCTGTGACACACCCTTTACATAGAAATTGTTAGATACCTGTTACATTTATACTTCAGTGTTAATTAGTTACCAGCTGTATTGTACCCCACTATTGAAACCCCCTGTACTATTTGCTAAAAGAAACCCCTCCCCAATTGTCTACCTTAACAAACCCCATACCCTTCACTATTGAATTTTCCCTGTTTTTTGCATTTTCTTAATAAAGTTTATTTTGCACGCCACCTGTGTGGTAATTGCTCCCCAAGATCCCATATACCTGCAGGCAGGGACAATGCCTATATCAAATGCTCCAAAACTATGTGAAAAGACTATTAAGGTTGCAAAATCAAGCAGTCAGATGTTAGAAAATGCCAGTATTTGCCTGCCTGTGCTACCAGTCCTGCCTATAACTAAAAAGAATAGCTGAGAGTCAGGTAACAATTTGCTAGGTGCTAATCAGCACTCAGCTGAATCCTGAGCATTCCCATTTAACTAATTTAAACATATTGAAGGTTTGGCTCCTTAGCCAAGCAGCTGATCAGTGGTAGAATGCTCTCAAAGGCAGATGACTGCTGCTTGAGCACTGTCACAAGTGGACTCCTAGCTTCTTGTTTTTTGCTGTGGTGCAGCCTTGTATAGCACCTAAAATTTGCTAAGTAAGAACTTTCCAACTACAGAGGAAGACATAAGGCAAGGTTCACAGGGTAGGAGGGAGGGTTAGGAACTTACTTGCCTGTTTAGGTGCCTAAGTTCAATGTTTGTGCGACTGGGATTCACAAAACCACTGCTCAGTTGCCCACCTAACCTTGAAGGGACCTGTTTTAAGTAATAAAGTCCCTCAGGTGCCTAAGCTGTGACACTGCCAAGCTGCTTGGTGCTTCACTCATGACTAAGCTCTAGTGGGATCCACTAATTAGGTGTTTCCTGCCTGTCTTGCTTGAGGTGTCAGCAGCAGAAGGAGCCGCTAGTTCCCTTGCCCTCTTGCTTTTTGCTTGCCCAGTGGTTAGAGTCCTCATCTAGGATGAGAGAGATGTGGCTTCAGATCCCTCCTCTGGATGATGTAGAGGAAGGATGGGAATCCAGCTCTCTGCCTCTCCCACAGGAACTAACGACTGGGTTGCAGAGATGTAATTGGTCTCTTTCTGGCCCAACTGCACTCGGCAGTAGGGCTTCTGAAAGTTAGGTAGTGCAACACTGAATGCTGCAAGCAACATTTAACTCCTGCCTGTGAATTTTGCCCACAGTCTATCCAAATCAGAGGATTTTTCAGGCATACTCCTTTCTGGCTAGCTGATAGTGGAAATTCCTGGACTGTGGGGATTAGTTACAGTCTACTTCTGTATTTTAATGAAGAATGGTTACTAAGAGTGAGGTTAAAGCACATATTAATGTGAAGCTGTGACAATGCAACATGTGTTTTTAAAAAGCAAGTTAATGAAGCTGAAGAAATTTGTATACTGATCTTTCAGTTACCTGTGTCTCTGTGTATGTTAGTGTGCTGAAGGTATCACAAGTAATCTGATATGCCGGAGAGGGCTCAGAAGTCTATGGCTTTTGGGCTCTGCAAAGGGGCAGGCTCCCTAAATGTACCACTGTCATAAATAGATAGCTAAGGGTTAATGTTTCTTTTACCTGCAAAGGGTTAACAAAGGGAACCAAACACCTGACCAGAGGACCAATCAGGAAACTGGATTTTTTCAAAGTCAGGGAGGGAATTTTTGGACTCTGAGTCTTTTGTTTGTCTCTCAGCTATGAGAAGCTTCTTTCTTCTTCTAATCTTCTGTTTCCAACTTGTAAGTACAGGTAGAAAAACAATATAGGCTTTTATGTTGTTTTGGGTGTATTTACATGTGTGTAACTTGCTGGAATGTTTCAAATTGGATATCTTTTTGAATCAGACTGTTTATTCATATTTTTCTTATAAGCAATAGCCCTGTATTGTCATCTTGTTACAGAGAATATGTTTATGTCTTTTTTCTTTCTTTTTTATATAAAGCTTTCTTTTTAAAACCTGTTTGAGTTTTTCTCTGGTTAAGGAGAAAGGAAAGACAGGGGGGAGGGGAAACACTACGCTCTGTGTTTAACTCTCCTAGTGTCCCAGGGCGGGAAGAAGCTAAGGGGGAGGAGAGATAGAATCTCTTCTGTTTCCTTGTATTTGGGGTTTGTCTCTTTGTGGAATAAAGGAGACATGCTTCTTGGTATTGTGATGTAAAGAGATTGCATCAATACTCTCAGGTTAGCCCAGAGAGGAAAGTCTGGGTGAGAGAGAGGGAAGGGAAGTGGGTTATTTCCCTTTGTTGTAGGCTCAGGTTTTCTGAGTCTTGGGGTCCCTCCAGGGAAGGTTTTGGGGAGACCAGAGGGAGCCAAAAGCCTGGAAATTTTGGATGGTGGCAGCGAGATCAGATCTAAGCTGGTAAATTGTGTTTAGAGGGGTTCATGCTAGGCAGCCAGATTTTTGGGCGCTAAAGTCCAGATTTGGGAAGATGCTTATGATAACCACCCTCACTAGACTTTTATCTCTGTGTGCTTAAACAAAAATAACTTTCTGGTGCAGAAATGCACAGGGTGATTGAAGTCTCTATGTGGTTGAACTCTTCAATCAGTCCCTAATTTGGATAGCCATATATTAATTAGTGATTAGCATGTAGCTAGCCAATGCAAACTATATAAAACTCTAGTTCAGCTTGGCATTGACTTTTTCCATATGGTATATAGTTGCAGTGTAAGCATTTGCACATCACTGCACCAGGCTTTCTCAATGCTGATTTATAGAGACATCATTAAAGGGAAAAGGGGCAATCAGCCTCCATTGACAACGTGTCTGAAACAAAACCCCAGTTCCCCACACTGGTCAGCTCTGAGGGAGTTCAGATCCAAACTTTGTAGCTGGTTCTTATCTCTAAAATGGGCTAGGATGAAAATTCAAGATCTGAATGTTCCTGAACTGTGAGAGACTTTGTATCTGGATTTAATTTTGCAGCACCTTGGTCTTTGACCTGATTGTTAATACTACCAAATAAGGTACAATTAACCCTAATTATAGCAATAAGGAAGTGTCCTTAAGGATCTGGAATAAGAAGACCGGCTGTTGGTAATAACACAGAAAGCGTGGACCAGATTCTCTGGTCAACTCTGCATCCCTTATACCATTCTGAATACATTTCACCTGCTGCAGACTCCCTTCGTTTATAGGAGTCCCTTGCAGGTATGGAGTAGAGCCAATTCATTCACCATTGTCCCTGTAGCTCTGTGTGTAGGGACCTCACATGTGTAGCCTGAGTGTGAGATGCTGTGACTGCCCCCAGCTGATGGTTTAAAACAACTCTAACTCCTCTTGGGCTGGGGTTGACATGTAGTTGGCTTTAGAAATTAGAAAGTCATAACTGGCTTCATGACAGTCCCTCCTAACTTACCAAAAGAGTGAATAGACCTGATCTGCTTTAAGTGCTGCTCATTTTTTTTTCTTTCCAAATGCACAAAGCATTTTTTGTGATCAGTGTTGAAAGTCACTTGCATAGTCACAAAACAGCTTCTATTTATTTTTGACTTCTGAAAGTCTGCAGGGGGCGGAGGGGAGTTGACAGCACAAATGTTTATATCACATGCTGATAACACCCACTCTACTGCCTTGTAAAGCCACCTCTACAGTAAATGCATTTTATTGAAGAAGTTCCCTAGTCTTAGTCACACTGCTGTCTTTTATTATTATGTTACTGAGATTGCATTGGCATTTTTTTTGCCTTACGCAGCCTGCAACACAGGGGCCTTACTGATATCAGTGCTGACTGTTTTAGACTCTTCATTAGAAAGACTGAGCCTCAAAGCACAATACATAAAGCATCTCCAATTCCATTTTTTTTTATTTCTGCACAAGGTGGATTATTTTTCTGAAAATAGATTCATATGCCCCCCCCCCCCCAACTGTTATAGCAGAGGAATATACAGTAACAGTCAGCATTGGAAAGCTATAGATAGAAGAAACTGGCAAGCAAAATAGGGAAAACTTCCCCTCCATTGAAATATACAGGAATAAGAAATTTCTGAAGACAGTGGAGGGAAAAAAATGGGTAAGTTTTTGCTAAAAATGACACCGTTGGTTTCTGTTAAATGAGGGTAGCTGGCATATATTCAAGAGTATAACATGGTAACAGTGACGTAACAAACCACAGCGCTCCTTTCAAAGGCCCCAATCCTGGTAACTTTTACCCAGGAGCACTGAGTTGGATTACATGCATGCATGCATTAAAAAGGGATCTGATTCGCTGGAGTGCTGAACATGTGCACTCCTATTGGAACAAATAGGAGCTTTGAGTGTGTGATCCACTGATGAGCATGTGTTCTCCTCTGTGTCCAATCCACAGGAGATACGAGTCTGTTGAAGCTTTCAGCTATAGCCTGGCTCTTAAGTACAAGTATTTTCAGCCTGAGCTAATCAGTCCCTGGTGCTGGCTAAGACAGCTGCTGATGTATGTGTTCAGTAGCTCTGAAATCTAGCCATTTCTTTAGGTGCCTAACTTTAGGCACATACGTTTGACATTTTCAAACGTAAGGATATGTCTACACAGCAAAGGAAAAACTCATGCCTGGCCTGTGCCAGCCAACTTGGGCTCATAGGACTTGGGCTCTGGGGCTGTTTCATCGCTGTGTAGATTTCTGGGCTGGGGACCAGGATCAAGGACCCTAGCAGCCCAAGCCCTATGAGCCCAAGTTGGCTGGCACAGACTAACTGCGGGTTTTTCTTTGCTGTGTAGACATATCCTCAGTTCTCTCTACTTCACTATCTATACTTGTAAAATGAAGATATTTTCCTACCTGACATTGTTGTACAGCTAAATTAATTTGTTTCTTTTAAACTGTTTTGACACCATCTACAGAAGGTACTGTAGAGGTACAAATTATTTCTGAAAGTATTATCTACTGAGTTAAGGTCAGACCTGTTTAGGGTTTTTCGTTAATATTGCTTGATTACATAATGGTTTGGCCTATAAGACAAGACTATTGCAAATGTTACAAAACAGATTTTTTCCTTCAAGGAGCCTATACAATACATATTCAAAGTGCTGGTCCATAGTGAATATTGTGAGGATGAGTGTACTGCTACTTTAAACTTTAGAATAAGAAATCAAGCATCAGAGTCTGGGGAAGATTTAAGGCAATGGGGGAAATCCCTGCTCTGACTCCTTTACACAATGTAAAAGGCCAGACAAGCATAAAGGGAGCCCTAAAGGTGCCAGTTTTGACTATGATTTGATGCAGGCACTTGAGGGAGGGGGAGGGGAAGTAGCTGTGAGACCTCTTCCTCAGACCCTTCCACAAGTACTGGGGTAGGGAGTATACTGTAAGCTGGAGGGGCACATCAGGGACAGGGCCACAGTACACAGTGCTGTGTAGATTCGGAGCAATGATGCAGCCCATAGGGGCAGCTCTAGAATCCTGTCATACCAAGTCTCAAGAGGTTAAAGTTATTCCAGGGTCCCCAGAGCAATCCAGGATCAGGAGGGTGCAAAGATGGTTTACAAGTAACTTAACATCCCTCTCTCTGGTATGCAAGTTCTGTGCTCCATGTCTTCCAGAAACTTATCCAGAATCTGTACATTGAAGCAAAGAAACTGTACTTTTTCCTTACTTTGATAAAGTTCCATGTCCAGTATTAGAAGACAGTTACTCTCTGTGATTCTTTACCATTGTCGTCACTTGGCATTTTGTTAGAAGTGAGATCATTCTGAGCTGGCATAAAAAAGGGGGAAAAAATGCAAAATTTGAGGCATCTGCAAAGCTGTATAGTTTGTGATCTCCAAATGCAGTTGACTCAATGCAAATAGTGCAGTCGCTACAAAGGCATTTTGAATAAAGAAATATTCCAAACACAAAACTGCACAGCTAAATTCAGACAGATATGATGCATGCTAGTTTGTCCTAAAATATTCAGCTTAAAACTAACCATTTTCCCCTTAATATAAAAAGTGTGGCTGAGATTTGCCCTTTGGTCATTGGCTCAGTTGGATTTACCATAGCTTAGCTGTTGGACTGTGTTCCTATGTTCAGACTCAGTGTATAGCAGCTAACCAACAAAGCTTTACTGCACCTAGAAAACAAAACTGTGTCATTGGACTTCCACTGCACGCTGTCTTATTTAAAGTACAACTTAATCACTTTCATGGTGGGGCTGTGTGTGGTATACAATTCCACTGCCTGTACTCTAACACACTGCTTAAATTCTCCATTAGGCTTGACCAAAGCTGCTGCAGAATTGGTTCATCTGCAATATCTCATACATTTAGCCTGAATTATGGACAAGACTGACAAAAAGCCATCAGAGAATTAGGTCATCTGCAATACTTAATACACATCATCTTTTAAATTAATAGAATTTCTATAATTGCTTCAAAACTACTGTGATGAGCTAAGTAGCACGACTCCTCAAAAAAGTATCCTGTGGCTATTGAATATGTAATGGTGCACAGTTACAAGTCTCAGTGGTAACGTTCTTCCACTAATGACTCTACTCTTTAAATGGACAGCTTTTCTGGCTAACAGAGGACACCAAGTCTATCATCCATCTGAGTAACCATCAATACATTTACAAAGTATCATGGAAAAAGCATAAAAAACTATCAGTAAATGTCAACCAATTGAATGTCATTGAAATAGCATAATTTACAAAATTACTGATGTCCAGTTGGTAGAGCAGGGAACTGGGTGTCAGGACTGCTGGTTTTTATTGCTATATTTGCCACTGACTTGTTCTGTGACCATCAACAACTCATATCTCTTCATTGCGGTTCATTTTCCCCAACTGTATGATAACAGAGTCCCTTACATGGGGTATTGTAAACTTTCATCCTCTGCATATACCAGAAAACAAACTTGCAAAATTATGAACTTGTATTTTGAAGACAAAGACTAGCAAGGTTAGATGGCTACCTGCACATTTGCAGGAGCACAGGTTGGAGGAAGGAAGAGTTTTGGGAAAAGACACTACTAAGCCAGTCTGTGTGCACTGACAAGAATTCAGTTGCACCTTGTTTGTGAATAGTTCCATTAATAAAAATCCATTTTATGTTCTCATGTTATGCAGAATGTGGTACATAAAACAATTCATTCAGGTTACTTTGAATTCAATCTTCTATAAAAATTCTCATTGAAACAGTGGTGCTTCTATCTTGGGAAGGTATGGCATTTCTCATAAAGTGTTTTCAGAAAATATTTGATAATGTACTAAGAAAGTTTGAAGCTTTTACAGAGTATTGAACATGTTGCATAGAGCTTAAAGTACTAAAGTCAAATGGACTAGAAGAATGAACTGTTCAAACTGTTAAAATATAGATTCCTATCTACGCACAAATTTGGTGGCTGCACATAAGTTGTTTGCAGATATAACTTAATTGCATATGCTAATACGCAAATAAATTAATCTATGCACTAGAGGTGGACCTTAACCATTCCCCTGGTCATAATACCTCCAAACTTTAAGGAAGTTTTGGCTTTGGATTCAACATTTCATCTCAGGTCCATTTTTAATTTGCCATTGTATCCATACACTTTTGTGGATACAGTTTAGGGACACATTTGAAAATTTGACCCAGTAAGCCTATTTTACGAGAAACCAGGAGTGAAGCTTCTTGATCTTAGGAGGCTAAAACTGGCCTTTGATAAAAAATAAAGCATTAACACTCCTATGCCCCACTAAGCAGCTTTATGGCCCACTCACATTTTTTCTTAAAGACAAGGCTCCACTTATTCCTTGCCACTGCCCACTCACTTCATCCATTACTTCTTTCTTTTCTGCAATGGATGTGCCATGTTTTTTTTCCTGTCTGAAGCTGGAAGGGACTTTCTGCGCATGAAGTGCAAGCAAATGGCTCTGCTGGAGGAGAAGATTCTTAGATTGGAGGGGCAAGTAGAGATGCTACTGAGAAGTCGAGGAGAACCTATACAGACAGGTTCAGGATACATCAATACGCCAGGTTCAAGGAAGAAAAAAGAGTTAGCTACCCAGGAACTGGAGATACATGAAGTCAAAGAGGAGTACTGGCAGCTCCTAACCACCAAAGGAAAAAGGTCATGATGGCATTTTACATGGCTGGAGATAGACAAGGATGACCAGGCTGCGGCCACCAGAGAGAAGAGGGAGGAATTCCAGACATCTAGACGTTTCCAACTGATATCCGGCCCTCAATGTGGAAGATACCTCTCAATATCCAGCTGGTCCAAGGGAACAGAGATTTGTGGGACACACGTGTGGATGACAGCTTGGCCCAACCTGAACATAAGAATGGCCATACTGGGTCAGACCAAAGGTCCATCAAGCCTAGTATCCTGTCCTCTGACAGTGACCAATGGCAATTGCCTCAAAGGGAATGAACAGACAGGTTATCAAGTGATCCATGCCCTGTCACCCAATCCCAGCTTCTGGCAAACAGAATCTAGGGACACCATTCCTGCCCATCCTGGCTAATAGCCATTGATGGACCTATCTTCCATGAATCTATCAGCTCCCTTTTGAACCCCGTTATAGTATTGACCTTCACAACACTCTCTGGCAAGGAGTTCCAGAGATTGACAGTGTGTTGCATGAAAAAATTTGGTGGCTGTGAGAAAATCAAGCTGCCCACAAAGAGTTCTCCAAGGGTCTAAGAAGACAGATGCTTCTTATTGGATTCAATACTCAGAAGAATCGAAGGGACATTTTTTGCAAGGGACAGGAGCACAACAGGACAATATGCTGTCTTTCCAGAACCAAGACATGAGACATCACTCTAAGATGAGCTAGGCTTTTGAAGTTAACAGGAAAGGTCAATGTTGGCACTAATGACGCCGCTTCACAGGATATCTCATAGATAGTAGATGACCTTAGTGAACTCGGAAGCATGCTTATGAAGAAGAAGGATGTCGAAGCAATCTGCTTTGAGATCCTTCCTGCACTTAAAATGAAGGAAATCAGAAGATTCTGGAAGTGAAACATGGGTAGGTAAGTGGTATAAGATGTAAGGCACTGGTTTTCTGGAACATGGGCTCAACTTCCATGGGGAGACAGCCTGTATAGTCTGGTTCCCCATCTACTGAAATGGAGGCCATCCAATCTCCTCAGGGACCAGATAGCTATAGTAGTCAGAAGGGCATTACACTAATGACAAAAAATCAGGGTAAAAAGAGGGAAGATATGAGCACTCAGCATAAAATCAGAAGAGCTAAAGGACATAAAGAGAAGACACTCTTCAAGTGCCTATACACTAGTTAGGAGCCTGGGTAACAAACAATAGAAATTGTAATTGCTCATATAGGAACACATTTAATCTAGTCAGTATTATGGAAACCTGGTGGGATGATTGAAACGTTAAAACCAATGGGTGTGTGTGTGTATATATTGTGACAAAGTTTCTCCTCTACCTTGGTGGGTCCTGTGCTTCTTGGCAGACTTGCTCACCTCAGTGATCTTCCCCACAGTCTAGGTCAACTCCTCCTGTGTCTGATCAGGAGTTGGGAGGTTTGGGGGGGAACCCGGGCCCACCCTCTACTCCAGGTTCCAGCCCAGGGCCCTGTGGATTGCAGCTGTCTATAGTACCGCCTGTAACAGCTGCATGACAGCTACAACTCCCTGGGCTACTTCCCCATGGCCTCTCCCAACACCTTCTTTATCCTCACCACAGATCTTTTCCTGATGTCTGATAATGCTGGTCTCCTAAATCCTCCAGCAGTTCACTCTCAGCTCCTTGCCTTCTGTTCTCAGCTCCTCACTCACACTCCTTCTCCTCTGGATCCTCCCTGCTGACTGGGGTGAGCTCCTTTTAAACCCAGGTGCCCTGATTAGCCGCTCCCTGATTGGCTGCAGGTGTTCTAATTAAAGTAGCTATCTCCATTGCCTTCTAGAAAGGCCTTAATTGGCTCCAGGTGCCTTGATTAACCTGGAACAACTGCCATTTGGTACCATGGTCCTAGGGATTTGTTTAGCCTGGGCTAACATACCTGTTTCTCCAGTACTTTACTGTAGCCATCTGGCCTTGCCCCATCACAATATATATACAAACCATTCGTGGACGAGACAAGGAACCTGGAATTGATGGAATGCTACTACAACAGTAGACCTAATGAGAGGGGATATATGAAACGTATGAGGGGACTATGGATGGACAAAAGACCTACATCCACACTTACTGAGAAACAGCTAGTTACCCAACGCTTCAACATAGTAAAGAGGAAGCTGCTATCACAGCTTGAGATAGACCAACTCCGCATTACATCCCAGACTCAAGAAGACCTGGAAGAACAAGTGGATGTGCAGCCACACCTGAAGCTGAAACTTCACTGCTACCCCCTCCATTGCAGAGCACAGCAGCTGATATGAGGCATAAGATCATGGAGAAACTAGCTACAGTCAATCCTCGAGACCGATTACCAGGGCTCAGTGGAGATTCCATCAGATACTATTTAGAAGATGCCAATAGACCCTCATGACATCCCTACTACCACCATAACTCAAACCAATGAACTGGTATACGCTACAGCCTCTGTATCCTGGAGATGCTTGGCTACGTGATCAAGAAGAACAACAGTATGTACCCACCATGGAAAATGAGGTTGGAGGATAAGATCAAGACGACTCGAGAGAAGTTAGTCAGCTGGTGGAACTACAGAGGGTGTAGAGATTAAGGATAAGACTCGGCTACTGAAAAAATACAAGGGCCTGACTCCATCTGAAGCCCTAGAGACTGCTAAACAAGGCTCACAGCACTAGCTACCAGGCTAAGAGATACACTAGAGAAGCAGAGGCCAAAAAGTAAATGCCCTATTCTCCAAAGAACCATCCAAGGTGTACTCTCAACTGCAGTGCAACACACAATACAGCAGAGCCACCAGCAGCAGAAACTGAACAGTACTGGAGAACATATGGGAAAAGGAAGACTCATAACAGCAGTGCAAAGTGGCTGCAGGACCTGAGAACAGAGCACAGCAATCTCCCAGAACAGAAACCAGTCACCATCACAGTAGAAGACATCCAGCAGCAGGTCAAGAACTGAAGAGCTGGACAGTACCTGGACCAGACATGATCCACACCTACTGGCTAAAGAAATAACAGGAGTGCATGAACGCCTAGCAGCACAGATGACCAGCTGCTAGCAGCAGGCTCCCACCCAAACTGGCTAACACAGGAAGGACAGTGTGATCATGAAAGACCCCTGCAAGGGAACAGAAACGTCCACTACGGCCATAACCTGCCTCCCCACAACATGGAAGGTCCTATCAGGCATCATAGCGCCAAGCTACAGGACCACATGGGCCAGTACTAGCACAGCTCAGAAGGGCATTGGAACAACACAGAGGCTCAAAACACCAGTTGCTCACAGATAGAGCAGTCGCCCAAGACTCAAGGTCTAGACAGACCAATCTGAGCACAGCCTGGATTGACTACAGGAAAGCCTACGACTCAATGCCGCACACGTGGATCTGTGAATGTCTGGCGCTATACAAAGTGGCATCACGTGTGGCATATACCAAGGTGATGCACTGTCCCACTGCTGTTCTGCATAGGCTTAAACCCCCTCAGCCAGATAATCACAAGGACTGGTTACGGGTACAGGTTCAGGAGTGAACTACCATCACCACCTCCTCTACATGGATGACATCAAGCTGTATGCTAAGAATGAACGAGACATCGACTCGCTAATCACCTGATGCGATCTACAGTGAGGATATCGGATGTCATTCGGACTGGAGAAGTGTGGCTTGATGGTAGTGAAGAGAGGAAGTGTCAAGACTGATGGGGTGGAACTACCAGCGGGCCACATAGCAGACAATACAGACCAGCTACAAGTACCTTGGCATCCACAGTCACATGAAACCACGATGAGAGGCAAAGAAGCAACAACATCCAAGTATCACCAAAGTATAAGACAGATCCTGAGAGCCAGCTCAGTGGGAAGAACAAGATCCACACCATCAACGGATACGCCTGCCGTCATCAGATACCCTGCCGGTATAGTGAGCTGGCAAGGAGGACATGGAGGCTGCCGATGTGAAAGACCGGAAGCTCCTCACAATGCACGGAGGTTTCCACCCAAGTCCAACACCCAGAGACTGTATACCAGCCGGAAAGAAGGCGGGCGGGCTTGGTGAGCATCAAAGCACTGTCCTGGACGAACCTGGAAGATGGCCCAAAATGAGCTGCTGAGAGAATGCCTGAGGCAGCAGCAGACATGGGGGAAGACCAAGCAGAAGAAGTGCCAATGGCAAGACAAGACCCTGCATGGGATTACCATCGACAGATAGCTGAGGTGGCTGACATTGGGAAATCCTACCAGTGGCTGGAAAGGGCTGACTAAAAGACACACTGAGGCACTGATCGTAGCAGCACAGAACAGGCACTGAGCACCAGATCCATTGAAGCAGGGTCTACCACACTAGAGAGACCCAAGGTGCAGACTGTGCAGAGAGGCCTCAGAGACAGTCCAAACACATAGTGGCAGGATGTAAGATGCAGGCAGAACAGCATACACTGAACGGCACACCAAGTGGCTGGCATTGTGTACAGAACATCTGCACAGCGTATGGGCTAGACCTCCCAAGACCAGATGGGAGATTCCACAGAAGGTTGTGGAGAATAGCAGGGCTAAGATTCTTTGGGACTTCCAGATCCAGACGGACAGGCAGGTACTGGCCAATCAACCGACATCTGTGGTAATAGACAAGGACCAGAAGAC
The DNA here is from genome assembly GCF_003597395.2 of Chelonoidis abingdonii. Classification (NCBI taxonomy): domain Eukaryota; kingdom Metazoa; phylum Chordata; order Testudines; family Testudinidae; genus Chelonoidis; species Chelonoidis abingdonii. The sequence goes on along the minus strand of NC_133770.1, from coordinate 102,226,975 downwards.
AGCGGTGGTGTAAGATATAGCAGTGCCAAGTGACAGCAACATCAGGAAGAAGGAATATGAGAAGCTGGAGAAGTACCAGGGCCTGAAAGAGAACTAGAGAGGATGTGGAAAGTGAAGGCCAAAGGGTCCCAGTGGTGGTAGGAGCACTCGGGCTGTGACTCCTAAGCTTTGTGTGGCTCCAACAGATCCCAGGAACAACATCAGAGCTCTCTGTCCAGAAGAGCAGTGTAGGAACAGCTAAGATACTGCGCAGAACCCTCAAACTCCCAGGCCTCTGGTAGAGGACCCGAGGTTGAGGAAGACACATACCACCCATAGGGGTGAGAGGGGATTTTTTTATATATATATATATGGTGCTTTAAAAGGGCCCATTTCACAAATCTGAAAACAGTTAGGAGCCAAATCAGCTGGGAGGAAGAATTTTATCAGAAAAATGTGAATGATAATTGGGAATCGTTTAAGAACACTTTATTAGATGCCCAGAAAGCCACAATCAAGGAAGGCAGCTGTATTGGTTAAAAATTAACCTGGTTTAGAGGGAAAGTGAAGACAGCTGCTATTCTTTTGGTTTTGGGTGGGAGGAGGTTTTGGTAAGAAATGGAAGAAACAGGGAGTTCATAGCATGAATATAAATCAGAAGGTAAGCATTGTATAATATTGGTAAAGGAAGCAAAGGGACACAAGAAGACAGCTTCTCTCTGTTGGCCAATGGTCAATAAAGAGTTTCTGAAGTATATTAGGAATAAAAAGAATCCTAACATAGGTATTGGTCCATTACTAGATGGAAATGGTAGAATTATCAATAATCATGCAGAAAGGCAGAAGTGTTCAATAAATGTTTCTGGATTGCTTAGTAAAATGTGTGCAAGCAAACAATGTTTTGGGTTTTTTGTTTTTGTTTTTTTTAATATGGATAAATGTATACTGTGACTGGTACAGCAATATGCTGGCCAAACCTTACTGAATTAAATTTAGGTGTTTTAGAAGTCCGTTGTAGTAAACATTTGCATTTTTATATACTACTGTGAGATTGTATGGAACTTCTTTAGGAGGAAAATAGGATCATGCAATCTCTAGGCCGTATTGTGAATTTCAAAAGACTATGTTGAACAATGTAGCAATATGTGTAAAGTGGAGTTTCTGGGAAGTAATCAGAAGGAAGAGATTACAAACTCCCACCTACAGATTCAGGGCTTGTCTGCACTACAGGTTATACTGATATAATATGTCGCTCAGGGGTGTGAAAAAGCTTCCCCCCCTCCAGCAACATAAGTTACACAAACCCGAGCACCAGTGTGAACAGCGCTATGTCCTATGTCAGCAGGAGATATTACTGTAATATCTAAGTGCCCCACAATCGTTAATGTGTGGTGACGAGAAATAGCCATGTGAGACAGGGGTAATAGTACTGCCCTACTTTACAAATGGGGAGCTGAGGCACAGAGAAGTTACATGATCTGCTTAAGATCCAGAATGTCTGCGGTAGAACAGGAATTTGAACCAGGATCCCAGGCAAGTTCCCTAACTATTGGACCATTCTTCCTCTCAATAAAATCAACATTCACTCATCTACAGCAGCCTCAGGGCCAGCATATGTGACCAGTAAAGGGCTATGTAACTAACTGGCGAGTGTGTGTTCTGATTTATTACAGCCCCCCAGCTATAGAGGCTTGGCTCTTTAGCTCAAGCTGTAGCAGTTCATGCTTTCAGGTCTGGTGGTCAGGTTCAGTTCTTGGTGCATTGACCAAGATGGTGGCCATCACCATCTGTGCAGGGAGAAGTGGAAGTGGTGGGTTGGGTGTCTGTGGGCCTCCTTGAGGAAGAAGGCATGTTTGTTGAGTTCTGTGCTTGTAACATAGCATCTTCGCCTGTGCCCCAGCCAACATGGCCGTACATTTTTTGTGACAGCATAATTAATGCCAATCAATATGGCTTTGTCAGACAAACTTGATATTGATTTTTTTTAATGCAATTAGAAGCTTGGTTGGCAAAGGTAACTGTGTTGACCTCATGTACTTGGAATTACATCTTTTGTGAGTAAGGCGTTTGACTTAGTAAGGCATAAAATTCTGATTTTAAAAAAAGCTAGCACTATATCCTATAAATAGAGCACATTGTTTTTCATCCATTTAATAACTGATAGATCTCAAAGTAATTGTACATGGGGACTTATTGTCCATTGGGAGCGATTCTATTGGAATCCTACAGGGATCTGCCAATTTTGGGCCAATCCTATTGAATATTGGCTTCAATATTTTGGAGAAAACACAAAAGGATTGTTGGTAAAGTTTACAGATGAGACAAAAACTTTGAATGGATCACAGGGTAAACTGGGTTCAGTTGAACAACATATTTTAATACAGCTCAATAAAAGGTCCTACATCTAGAAGCCAAGAACGTATGGGATGAGAGACTGTGTTTTGTAAAGCAGTAATTTAGAAAAAGGACTTATAGGTCAATTGAAGGACAATTGACTGAACCTCAACTCCCAGTGCAACACTGTAACTAAGAGGACAAATGCAATCTTTGGAGATGTATATAAGCAGGGGAATATCAGCAAGACTAGGGAGGTGGTTTTACCTCTTTATACAGCATGAGTGAGACCATTATTAGAATTACTGAAATACAGTGTCCAGTTCTAGTGTCAAGACTTCAGAAAGGATGGATCTCTTTCTGAACCCTTTCCAGTTTTTCTACAAGAATAAACTGACAGCTGGAACGTTTGCCTTATAGCGACAGGCTTAAGTACTCAAACTATTTAGCTTAGAAAAGAGATGTTAAGTGGTGACTTAAGCATGGTCTAGAAGTACCTACATGGGGATAAGACTGCTCATATAGAAAACTTTTTAATTCATCAGATGAAGGCATAACAAGATCTAATAATTGGAAACTGAAGTTACACAAATTCAGAATAGAAATAGCAATTTTCTTACAAGGAAGGTAATTAGCTATTACAAAACTTCAACCAATGGAGAATCCACCACATCCCTAGGTAAGGTTTTCCAATCAAAATTGGATTTCTTTCCAAGAGATGTGCTATAGATGTCCAGGCGGTATGGACTTGATGCAGGAACCACTATTGCCTGTGTTGTGCAGGAGTTCACACTAGAAGATCAAAATGGTCCCTTCTGACCTTAAATATACACACTGAACAAGAGGATTGACATAATGGAACTTTGCAGAACCCTCTGGGAAGATGAGCAAATGCACAGTGCCACAGTTTGGGATCTTTCAGACTGAAAGCATTAAACCACAGGAGAATAGTTCTGTCCCCTCCTGCCAGATTCTGCAGGTGCATAAACAATAGTTCATGTTCAGTAGCAGCTGATTTGAAAAACATGAGTACAGATGGCTCATAATGTAATCTGTGTATGGCTTCTTCACAAATGAAAAATTTGCAATCATTTGTGGACAACCTATGAACAGGAAGAGGTGAAAATCGCTGAATAAATTATTTGCTCAGCTGTCACTGCAGATGGAAAATAGAGGGGCAAGAAGGTTGCAGGGGTTATTTTTCTTTAAATCCCTTTTACAAGTAGTTAAAGAGGAGGTCTTCAATGTTTCAGAGGATTATTTTAAAGTTCAGAACCAATGTGACTACTTTCCCAAGTCCTAGGGTGGGGGGAACCCATACACCCTTTTCCTCTTTATGTGATAAAGGCAAATAGCCTCTGAGAAAACAGAGTTGCTTTTGAACATTTAAAAATGTCATACTGTAAAGGATTGACAGCACCTACTGCTGTGCAAAGCGAAAGGATGGGATGTATTTCTGAAGACAAATGAAGGTGCAGGAGCATTCATTACACGAAAAAGTTCAGATGAGGGTTCGGGGGGGGGGGGCTGTGTGTGTGAGAGAAATTGTCACCAAGATTGGCAAAAATCTCTAAAGATGCTGCAACATGAGCTCCACCAAACCAGAAAATATTTCTAATAATTGGCTCACTAATAGAATGTCTTTGCCATTAAAATGTGAATGCTGTCTATGGTTAAAATCAGCAGGGTTCTAATTACCCTTTCTTCCAAATATCAATGTGTTGATGCAACTCCTAAAAAGCCTGAAGACATTTTCTTTCTGAAGGCTGCATGAACTAGCTGGTCAGCAATAACATCGATCAGGCTGACTCACAGATGTTACCTCTGCTTATGTGCCTGCAGCATAGATGCTTGACTAGTATTTACTCTTATTAATTTATCCTTTTAAAGAAAGGTCAGTAGTAACATGTTCCGTTGAGTATTACATTCTGTACACAACTAGTGTCCATAAAATTGTCCATTTTGATGATAATGCACCATGGGCCTGATTAAAAACCCATTCAGGTCAGTGGGAGGCTTTTCATTGACTTTTGTGGGCATTGGATCAGGCTCCATGAGACTTTCAGAAGATGTTTGTGATATCTGATGCTAATTCACAGAACAATATACAAGCGCAATCTGTTTTGGAAAGTAGTCCTGAATATCTATAGGACACAAAAGCATCTAAGTACCTTAAAGTTGCGTAACAAAAAAAATTTTTTTTTAAAATGCTCTTCTTATATGTGTAGTTTTTTTGGACAAGTTTTAATCAGTAGCCACACACCATTAGAATGTGTGAACAATTTCCAAATGTTTAAATAATGTTGTGCTCTTGAATTGTCGTTCCTAACTGCAATTAATTTTTTTAAGATGTGTTAAACAATTAAGCTCCAAAAGTGGGATGCTGGGAATCAATCTGAAGCTTATATACTCTACAGTGTATCGCCATTCTTCGTTTTTAATACAAGTACCTTACTTCAGAGACAGTCCTTTCTTATCTTTTGAGATTTTGTCTTTGCTGACTTCATCTGGAATTGGAAACAGATCCTCACATTCCAACTCATCATCCAAGTTTTCTTCATAGCTGAATTTTCCCTGATGTACAGCTAGCCCTCCCAGCCATCTCTAACTCCTCTTAGTTCCTGCATTCATGGCCATTACCCTACTTCTTTGCTGTAATTAAATATTTTAGACACATTAACTACTTTGTATTTTTTATATCTATTCATATATTCTAAGGCTGGAAGGTACCATTATGATAATCTAATCTGACCTCCTGCATAACACAGACCAAAGAACCTCACCCAATAATTTCTGCATCAGGCCCATAACTTCTGTTTGAGCTATAGCATATTTTTTTAGAAAGACACTGAGTTTGGAGTTGAAGACTTCAAGAGATGGAGAATCTACCAAATCCCTAGCTAAATTGTTCTGATGACTAATTACCCTCACTATTTAAAAAATGCACCTTATTTCTAGTCTGAATTTGTCTGTCTTCAAGTTCCAATCCTTAGAGCTCATTATTCCTCTTTCTACTAGATTAAAAAGCCATCTGCCATTAGAAATATTTTCTGTAGATAGATGGTGATCAAGTCACCTTTTAATCTTCTTTTTGAATAAATTAAATAAACTGAAAGTAATCTGTTTCTCAATATAATGCTTATAGTGCCACTGTTGTTCATGGAGGTTTACATACACACTTTAAAAGTTGAGTTCTCTGCTCTGAGGATCTTATAATCTAAATTAAAAAGGCAACTATCCTAATATAATGAACAATTGCATCAGACTAAGGGGATCTGGGGAAAAGAGAACACCTTGTGAGGTGCTTCATTTAAAAAGTGTCAGTTCCTATCATCTGATTCTGTTTTGTATTTTTCTCAGGTTGTTTGCATATTATGTTAAAGTTTTATGTTTCGCTTCCCATTTTATTTTAGTATTAAATCAGTTTGGGCAAAGGCGCTGACAATGACATAAAACAAGACAAAGGAAGTGAATTTTTAAGAAGGATTTGAAGGAATTGTCTATTCCTCTACCCTACACACCTTTTATAGCCCTCAGAGTTGCTCCTGAAATCATACCATTTTGTTGCAGGCTCCCAGTCACAATGAAGAAACCTAGGATCTACTACACGAGATCAAACCAATCATTTATCTAGCTCTAGTATATTCTCTCTAACAGTGGCCTGTACCAAAGCTTTAGAAGGAAGGCAAGAAATACCAAATGGTTAATTATGAAATAAAATGATGATAGCAAAAGAAGAGTCCCATGGATCACTGGAGTGCTGAATCAAAGCCTTAACGTGTATTAGAAAGGCAGGCATTTTATTCCCATTCTGTCATGCCCTAGAGTGCCCCCTATGCCTGATGGTCAGAGCAGGTTGTGTATAGTTGGCTATGCAGCAGGGTTGTAAAGAGGACTTACAGAAGGGCAGAGTTACATCTACATGCTTTTATGCTGTCATTCATTGTGATTGAACTATTTTTGCTTTTAAGTGTCTTGCATTAGTGTATACCTGAAATACAGGAAGGGTCCTCACCTTTTTTGATGCACATTCTAATACTGCAACTTGTTCCCCAGCTCAGCCATGCTAGTGCAGCCTAGGGCCTCAGGGTTGTTATCCTTTTTTTCTTCTGAGATAGTTCTTGCTCTTAAGAAGGTTTTGCTTATTTCTATCCCCTGATATATGGGAGGAAATGTCTGCAGTGACTGAACAACTGAAATGATTTGCCACAGACTGAATACATAACTCTTCTGAATTCAACTTTTAGATCATAAGATGGCATAACAGAGTCCTGTTAGCAGTTAAGCTCAATAGATGAAATCCAGAAACATGATATGTGGCAGCATTGTGGTATCATCACTAGATGACATAAGACCAAGATTTTCAAAATAGATTAGGGTTTGGGTGTCCAGCCAGAGACATCTGGAAGGAGGCTGATTTTTCAGGTAGTGCTGAACACTTAATTTCTGAAAATCACCCCTTTTAAATGTGTGTATTGAGTAACTGAAATCTCAGGCACCCAAAAATACTTTTCATTTTTGAAAATCTTGGCTTAAGATTTTTATCTCCATTATTCTTTGACATTTTTTAAATGTGAAGTCCTCTCTAGAACACATTTTCTCTCAAACAAATTTCTAAAATTCTTTTTTAGATAAGTTGACATTCTTGGACAGATTACATAGAGGCATATGGTGACACACACTAATGGGGAATAAATAAAGGCTGACAGTGAATCACGTAGCTATTTTGCCACCAACAGCGTTTTCAGGACACAAGTATCAGTAGATTAATGTTTAAATTGTCATTCACCACAGGAAGCTAATTCACTGTAGATAAAAAATGCAAACACATGAAGTTTGATTACATCTCTTTCACTGGTTCTATATCCTGGCAGGATCAAGCCTTGTAAACGTGTTTGCTTAGCATTCAGCCTACTTAAGCAGCTCTTCAGAGTCTTGTTGTGTTATGTCAATGGTAACACAGTTGAGGTTTGGTTTAGTGTTTTTTTATTAGTGAATCTTAATTACTGAAATATTTGTGTGTAGTTGGCTACTGACCCAGCCTACAGAACAAGTTGATGTAATTTCTCTCTGAACACTCTATAGCAATTCAATAAAACTGAACTTTTCAAGTCCATCAGATGTTGACAAAAATATGTTGACACTGCCATGAAGCAAACCACATTGTTGCCAAGTGTTTTTCTCAATATGATTCAATATTTTTTTCTTGGCTATACAAACTTTTAAAACAATTAAAGTGGAAGGAACTAAATGGAGCCCTCCACTTCTACAATTTTAGTTAAAAATAATCCAAAAACTTTAAGTCCAGAAGTCCATTATCATTACCTTCTGTGGTGACATATGTAAAGTGAGTTGATGGTGCAGAAATCCTATCTATCTTAAGTGACTCTAGGTACCCCTGTATTCACACCCTACATTCTACTGCAATAATATTTGTACAAAATATGCCCTATCAGGTATCATATGAAAGTTAATAACATGCTGGTTATGAAGATCATTTAAAATGCATGTGTTAACATTATATGTGAAGTCATGAATTCCCTTTGTATAATGTTACAAGAACATGTTTAAGACCAGACAACCCACCTAGATAAAGGTGATAAACAGGTGTGTCCTAGACAAAGGAATGTGTGGTTACTTCAATGTACATCAGAATTAAACATTCTGCTGTTATCTTGTATACAGTAAAAATATACACAGTCTACCATTCTGATATAATCATAGTGGTAAAGGACAGAAGGGACCACCCAAACATTTACTCTGACCTCCTAATGCCAGCACCCACACACTAAATCCAACAACCAAAAATTAGAACTAAGTATTACAGACCACCTGAGACTCAATGATCACATGTCATAGCCAGAGAATAGGGGAGACCAAGGAGCAACAGTGCACAAGGCAACTAAAATGGCAAGGAAATGATTCAGTGAGATAAGTGATTCAGATCAACTTGGCAAGTGACCTGCGCTCACATGTTCCAGAGGAAGGCAAAAAAAAAAAAAAAAAACAACACTCCAAAGTCACTGCCAATCTGACCCGGGGGGAAATTCCTTCCCAACCCCACATTGGGTGATCAGTTAGACCTGGGCATGTGAGCAAGAACCAGCCAGCCAAGCACCTGAGCAAGAGAATGCTTTGTGCCAGCTTAAAGCACTGGTCCTATGTCCCATTTCCAGCTGTGCCCATCTCTGATATTTCATATACATGTATATATATTTACATGTACCCACAATACATTTGAGGCAGGGAGGAAATCCTCTGTAGATGATCAGCTGAAACTCTGAAGCTTTTAGCAACATGAAACCTAAACCAGGAGTTAAGCCCTGTACTCCATCATCACAAGCAATCCAGTCATCCAATTGCTCCCATAAATTTGTCCAGTGAACTCCTATTGGCAGGTTGTTGCAGAACCTCATCCCTCTGATGCTTAGAAACCTCCTAATTTCAAGCCTGCACTTCCATTTGCTGTTAGCCTTGAGATAGAAGTGAGTATTGTGTCACATGGAACCACTCAGAGGAATCTAGGAAGATGAATGTGTCATGAAAAGCACCAATCCCTTCAGAGAAGTTAAATTATGCCTTTGAATATAAGATAAAGGGGGATGTGACAAATCTCCTTTGGGAGTGTGTTGGGTATGGGCTCATGTATTGGACTCAAGGCTGGCTCTACAGTTTTTACCGCCCCAAGCAGTGCACCGAATTGCCGCCGTGGATGGCGGAGGCAGTCCGTGTGCCCTTAGGGCAGCAGCCGCATTTCCGCGGCAGCTGCAATTTTGCAGCAGCTTCTATGTTTAGCTGAAGCTGCCACGGAAACGCGCCTGTCGCCCTAAGGGCACACGGACTGCCCCAGCCATCCGCGGCGGCAATTCGGTGCGCTGCTTAGGGGTAAAACAAGGGGGACTGCTGCCGCTTGCAGATTGCTGCCCCAAGCACCAGCTTGGAATGCTGGTGCCTGGAGCCGGCCCTGATTGGACTTCAGTATCAAGTTGATTCTAAGTACAGTTGCTGTTACAGGGCCTCCTCCAGTGTGAATTGAAGGTGATGAGACTCTTTCCATTTACTTTAATGGGCTTTGGATTAGGCCTTTTGAGAGGAATCCAGACAGGTAAGAGAACTTGAGCTAGGTCAAGAAATAGGCCAAAGGAAGCCACAGCAAAAATGAGTTGGTGGGAGACAGGGGACAACGTTAAGGAATAAGGGAATAGACTAGAGGAGGGAGCCGGTGTTAGAAGGAGTGAATGAGACATGTAAGGGATGGGGAAAGGTGGCAGAAAGAATGCAATGGAGTGGATGGAGCTATCTGGGGCCAAGGATGGGCCGGCAAGAAGAGCCCCAATAAGCAGGAAACCAGTGCTGGGGTTAGGTAAGGTGGCAGTAGGCAGGCTGGGCACAAGTAGGGACCAGACTATAAAGCTCTGACATACTTCAAGTGACTGCTACTATTTTAAAATGGTCGCTGCCATATGGCAACATTCATGCTTTTGAGGTATCTGTTACCTGACTTTGTTTTTTTAAAAAGTGTGTTATGAATACATATTCTCCCAAATGGCCAGATCAGCATACAAACCAAAGCTCCTGCCAGCACCATTACATGACTGTACCTTGGCTGATAGTGGATAAGGTAATGCATAGGAAGTGAATAATGTGAAGCTGCAAGCTGTAAGCACGTGCTTCATATTTCAGTGTCCGTTCTACTTTACACATCTTTCAAAGACATGTTTTCTTTGAAATCACAAACAAATCTAAATTAACGCTCCTGAAAGGCATTTCATTGGCATGCCTGATGACCAAAGTCCTCTGTTTATCCAAGCTGAAATTAGGCTTCTTTGCAGAGGGCCTAGTTGCCACTTCCGTCACACTTAAAGCCCTATTTTGAGGATGTAAGAAGTGCTGCACGAGCCTTGTAGAATCATTCTGTGCAGCAGTGAATTTTAATACTGCCATCCAAGCATGCCCTTGGTTAGTTTAATTCATCTGTCACTGAATCCTTCAGTCTCCTTCAGGAGAGTGACCAGTGTTTCTAACACTCTTTTATGTTATTTGCTTCAATGACCTTACCTAACAACATACTCCATGTGTTTACTGCTGTTTGAATGAAGTAGTTCTGCCTGAATTCAGGTGCAGTTAAGCAATGATAATATTGCTGCTGTGTTTTATGAGGCAATAATCTGGTTCAACTGAGTTGTTTATCCCAATAAGGGAACTAGAATATTGCCATGTAAAATGGTATGATGGCACTGATATAGCTCTTAGGTTAAAAACATACTTTGTACTCAAACAGTTTAAAGAATGTGTAGCTTATTGCAGGCTGTGATTTCTATGCAGTTCTGGGGTGTTATGGAGCCACCTCACCGCAGAGGGAGCACTGGGAGTAAGGATGCTTCAGTGAGCTCTCTGATACCAAGCAGGACTGTGCAGGATGCCATGTCAGTTGGGACAGTGCAACCTGCTCTCCTTGATGTGCCAGATTATCTCAGAAAGACTGTTCAGAAGAAGAAGAGGGAAGTCGCATCACCTCTCTGGAATGATATGTCTTGGGGATTGGAGGAGGCATGTGCAGGGGACTGTAATTGTGACTGGCCTTAGCATGGAGCATGCAAGGGGGAAGGCAGCTCCTGGCACATTCTCTTAACTCCACTCCTAGGTTAAGATCACAAGCAAGACAGGAGAGGAGTAAGGTGGATGCAAATAAGCATGTATCAGAGCTCTAATTCAGTGTGTGCTGACTACTTAGGAGCAGTTACTACTGATGGTCCACACCGTACACATAGCTCTGAATTATAAGTGAAAAATATACTGCCTTATTTATATAGACTAAGACAGCCTTTTAAGGTTCTTTGTTTTACAGGTCAAACCATTTAAACTTGTATGTTACTCACAAAAGCATGTAAAAAAAGAAGCCTTGAGTATGTTAGAAGACTGGAGGGGCAGTACTGATCTCAGTTACACCATGTAAATCTGGAGTAACTTCACTGAAATCAGAGATCAGAATCCACCCAAGAAACTCACAATGAAGTGTAAGGCCAAGTTCTTCTGAGCCACCCTGCAGTTGATCCCAGCACGATTGTCTCAAATGAAATCACCAATTTGGGCATAGGCTTTTTACACGTCAATGAGAATAAAATGCAAACCATAGAGCATTGACAGAAATTTCAGTGCAAATATACTTGTTAATTCTGAGGAAACAGACACCATGAGCCTAATACTAGTCCCACTGAAGTCAATGGAAATTTTACTCCATAACCCTGGGAATCTATACTCACAGGACATTGTTTTTGTTTAGATGTTTATGCTGATAAATCTAGTTTGACACCAACAAGTATTTTACTAAGCGGACAGGAAATAAAAATCAATAGCGATAACTCTGCTAACACATCCTCTGTTTATCATTTTTATTTAAACCCTAATTATTCTAACTATTATGGATTATGAACTTTTGAAATGTGACAGTAACCATTTTAGTTTGTGTAGTGTACTTAGTTAGAAAAGCAGCAAAAAGCAGTAGAGAAGAAATTATAAAACTTTTGGTCATCTGTAGAACTTCACAGCAATTCACTATGGCATCCAAACCCACACAGAACTAACTTGGCTGTGTGTTTCATTATAAAATCAAAACCCAGACTATGTTCATAATTGTCATAAAACTTTTGAAGTAAATCTGGACTGACATATGGTTTTGCATTTGAGCCAGCAACCATTCATCCAAATGCTATGACTGAAGGTGCCAAAAGGTTCTGATACATCCAATAGTGACACCACAGAGTTCCACCCTCTGTCAATGACCATAAGAAGATCGTTCAGCAGTGCTACTAGAGCCAAATCCATGCCATGTGCGAGATTGAATTCTTAGTATGTGGGGTCCAGGATATTGGTAGAGATCAGTTTCTTAATACTAGTTTTTCAATGACAGTGCCCAAGAAAAGGACATTGAAGACAGACTGAGAGCCAAAGTCAACACTATCAGGTTTTGTTTTGAGGTTGTTGGTTTTTTTTAAATGAATGAGTCAAATTCAATCATCCTGGTTGTAAATTTACTGAATATGGACCCTTACCACTGTAATTTTCACTATGTATAGCTCTCTTTATATTGTTCCTGTCATTTTAAAAATAGGAATTCAAAAACATTATTTAAATTGTTCTTTATATTCTGTGTATAACCGTTGTATATCAGCATTGTCTCTGCTTTTATTGTGTGGTATATGTAAATATGATCATCTTTGATTAAAAATAATATTGTCAAATAAACTCACAGAAGATATTAAACTGAGAGCTGCTGCAAACCTCAGAGAGGACAGAAAGATAATACAAAGGAACCTAAAGAAATTAAATATAGGTAGTAAATAAAAGAAATGAGATTTAACCTGGAAAATAAATGCTAATGCATCTGGGGTGGAAATAATTCAAACAGCACATATTTATTTGATGGAGAAAGTAGTAATGCCATAAAAGACCTATAGTCATAGCAGACAGCAAGTTCCATATGATCATTACAATGTATTATGCTGGGAAAAAATATCCACAGAGATTTTGAGCTGTGAATGAAGAGGCATGTATTGATGGGGAAAGGTGGTAATGGTCAATTTTTAATAAAAGCATAGTGAGAATATGCCTGGAAGATTGAATACAATTCTATGCACTTCAAAAATAAAACGTTAACAAATTGGAGTGAGCACAAAGAGAAGAGTCTCAGAAACGAGTAATAGGCTGGAGTGGCTTATCTACGATGAAGGATTAAGGGAACAAAATATGTAGGGCTATGCTAAATGACAATTAATGTTGTTATAAATTGATATGTTTAAGGGCAACACCGAGGAAGAATTAGGTGGCTTGGTACCAGACTGTAAATCTAAGAAGAACTGAATATAATTACACAAAAGAAAATGTAGGGTAAGCAGAAGGAATGTTTCCTAACACTGAAATCTACTTAGTGTAGGGGCCATAGCCAGAACTAGATTGGACAAGCCTATTGGACAAGCCTATTGAGAATATGTTGTGAGGGGCAATTAGTACTTGTAAGTAGATAGACAAGATGACCTACCACTCTCTTCTGTTCTGTCTTTAATTTCTGTGCAGCATCCCTGTTCAGTGTGTGTGTGTGTGGTTGGTTGGTTGGTTGTGGACCGCATTCTTTATTTTAAATTAACCTCTAGTTCAAATGATCCCATCCATAAACCCTAAAATATTGTGTGCTTCCTTCCTATTTCCTTAGCCTTCTAATCCCCATGCAACACTTTTAACAACTCAGAACTCATCGTTTTGTGATTCTCATAGTGTGCTGCATCAACATCCCTCTCTTCACTTCTCTGATATGCCCAGCACACGGTTGCAGACCCTCCCTTAGGCCATATGGCACACCAGCAGCTGTTTAATACATGATGCCACCCTCCCTTTCTCCCTGCCCTCCACCCCCATCTGCCTAATTTGTTTTCTCCAAATAAATGTAGCCTCACTGGTGTCAAAGGGACTATTTGTGCAGTAAGCGTATTGTGATCTGGCTGTCAGCTAGCAAGCCTTGGGAAGTCCACCCATTTGGCTAGTACTAGCAGTTTTCAGAAGCTACAACTTAAAGGTAAATAGCTGGAATTGAGAAAATGATTAGCCGTAATGCTGAAAAAAAGCAAATATATTCTACCTACCTTCTCCTTTGAGGGTAGAAGAAAAGGGAAAAGGTTTTTAAGATTTCGTAGGACCCTAAGATTGTACCCTTTACCCTAAACTACTGACTCATCTCTACTACGTCAGTATGTCATAATGCTCAGCATTAAACTGCAGTTGTAACAGCTCAGGAGCTCGAATTACTTGCTTTAGTTCCATGATAAGCAAAGCTCAGTTGTGTTCTTTCGGACTACAAGACTGAATTAATCAGCTTCATGTTAAAATGGCACAGTGCTATCAGCATATGACTAGAGAAGTGCCAATAGTGCAGTACAGACTTTCTAGTTTACGTTAAGGGACATGTCAATCAACAGGGAAATATGTTTCAGTTGTGCATAACTGTCTACCTATCATGTTTTGTCTGTACTTTGGAATAGCAAAACATTCCAAACTGGAAAGCGTTGCAAGTGCTTTGGAGGATAGGATTAAAATTCAAAATGATTTAGAAAAACTGGAGAACTGGTCTGAAGTAAATAGGATGAATTCAATAAGGACAAATACAAAGTATTCATTACTCTTAAGAAGGAACAATTAATTGCACACATACAAATTGGAAATGACTTCCTGGAAAGAATTACTGTGGAAAGGGATCTGGGGCTTATAGTGGATCACAAGCCAAATATGAGTCAACACTGTTGGAATAAAAGTGAACAGCATTCTGGGACGTATTAGCAAGAGTGTTGTAAGCAAGACATGAGAAGTAATTCTTCCACTCTACTCCATGCTGATAAGATTTCAGCTGGAGTATTGTGTCTGGTTTTGGGTGCCACATTTCAGGAAAGATGTGGACAAATTGGAGAAAGTCCAGAAGAAAGTAACAAAAATGATTAAAGATCTAGAAAATATGACCTATAAGGAAAGATTGGGAAAAAAATGAGTTTTAGTGTGCAGAAGAGAAGACTGAGCGGAGACATGATAACAGTTTTCAATACATAAAAGATTGTTACAAGCAGGAGGGTAAAAAATTGTTCTCCTTAACCTCTCAGGACAGGACAAGAAGCAATGGGCTTAAATTTGCAGAAAGAGAGGTTTAGGTTGGACATTAAGAAAAATTTTCTAACTGTCAGGGTAGTTAAGTACTGGGACAAATTGCCTAGGGAGATTGTGGAATTTCTGTCATTGGAGATTTTTAAGAACAGGTTAGTTACATCAAGAATAGTCTAATTATTATTTAGTACTGCCTTGAATGACGGGGAGTGGACTAGGTGACATATTGAGGCCCTTCCAATCCTACACTTCTGTAGCAGTGCAGTCATATTTTTGTACGTAGTTTGGATGTTACATTGCTTCACACATCAATACAAGATTTCGCCTTCAATATGCCTTTATTTTTATATATATATAGGAAATTATATGTGTGCAGATGGATGGGTACCTCCAAGAAAGAAGTTGGCTACATATGATTCAGTTCTTATTATGTAGGCTTTTCACCTTTACCAACTGAGTCTGTGTCCTTTCACACAGTTCTAGTGGACAGATGTGTATTTCTATTTTCTAAAGTCCTTAAATATTTAACAGGTCTTTTTTGCATAATTGAAAAGTTCTTGGAAACCTTTCCAGGCATAGTGATCTTTAACAAGATGATTATAAAGAATGAATCCCATTTTTGTTAGACTGGTAAATGTATTCAAATTTGCAGCATCTTTAAGTTAAAGGTCCCCTGCTCTATCCTAGTATCTGACATCATTGGACCATCAATTCACCAAGTAAATGGTGGGGGGGTTGCCAGCGGGGGGTTGCTAACTAAATTGAAATATGCTATATGCATTAGGGATGTCCAAATATCTAGAACTGAATTATATTCATTTGTAATTGGACTTCATATTATTTGGAGGATAATTAGAAACTTCTTGATTTGAGATTTGGAAAAATTTATTAGGGAAATAACAGGTTCACAACATGAACTCTAATGGCAAGAGACTATGAGCAGCTTTAAAACGTAAGAGCAGAAAAAGAGACGGGATAATCAGATTTTTTTGTTTAAGTTTAAAGGATTATTTTTAAATTATAAGTATTCATAGGAAAGATGCAGGCAGCATAGGGAAGCCAGGGCTCAAGGTCAGCAGGAAAAAGGTGTTGATGATGGGGCATTATTGGGTAGTGGGCAGAAGAAGCTCAGCACATGCAGCAACAGAAGCAAATGGGAATGGCTAGAAGATGGGCAGCAGCATAACAAGAGGAAGCAATGATGAAAATAGCTATTCAAGGAAATCTAGTGAGATTTGTTGTGTGGAAGTTTCACAACAATGATATTTCAGGACTGAAAGACATTTGTTTCCAGACAGCACCAAAAAGAATGAGCAATAACTTCCAAATAGCTTAATTGTGTAGTTATGTGGCTACAAGACAAATTCTGCACTCGGGTACACTGCTACCCTATGGTAAATCCAAAGGAACCTCATTGGCTGCAATGCTTTCATGACATTTGGAAATCTCAGGTCAACCCTCATTCTTTGATTCAGCACAAAAATATCCAGCAGCCAAATATTTTTGATTGGATAGCTGTAAATCCTAGTGTTATTAACAGGGTGGATGTTTGTGCTGTTTGGGAATTTACTATTCCTTTAAACTATCCATAATATCAACAGTGTCCCATTTTCTAATTGGGTTCCTGGTTGTTATTTTTTTCACCTCCCAGTCAGAAATTTCTGTCTCCATATATCACAATCACCAGCAAACATACTAACACATTCAAAGGTCATATAGTCTCCTGCAACTGGTCTGAGCATTTTTCCTGGTTTATTTAATTATTTTTTAAAAAAAGTTAATTTAGCATTTATGAAAGTTGTTAGGTTGACATGACAAGTTTTAAGGAGAATGTGACAATCTGTATGGAGACCTAAATCTTGTAAGTAACCAGAGGCCAGGTAGAGTACTAGGAATAATTAAGAAGACACAATAGCTAACATCTTACTGATCCTGATACTTGTTTTTAGCACCTCGATGCTTGTGCATTCGTTTGACCTCCAGCCTATGAACAATGAGAGAGGATGGAAGGTTCTAGATTCATATGCTCTGCTGTTCTTAGTGGGCAGAGTGAAATATTTGTCACAAAAACATTTTCTGTAGAAACTTGCCTCCATTTGAATTTGCACAAGTTCTGAACTTTTTTTTACATTTTTCACATTTGCATCCAAAATTTTAACCAAGTTTTGTGGGGAAATTTCTCAGTATTAAGCTTACTCCAGAAGTCTTGGCAACTACTGGCTGTATGGTTTTGACCATGACTGTTTGTGATCAGTCATATAAATTATATGATATTGCTTCTAGATCCCTGTTAGTAGCAGAATATGTTTCTTTGGCCTATATTTATCTTTCTTCAAGATAATATACACAAAATTAGTCTGTGCTGGTTTTTTGTATTAACCATCAAAATACCACTTATTATAGGCTATTTATTTGTTTTACTACCTATATTTGGTTTTCATCCATTATGTAGTACTCCATCTGCTTGTGGTCCTTCCCAGGTCATTATTTCAGGACTTTGTCTTGACCACATGAGACCAAACTGCTGGTGGTAGAATAATAATTAGTACCTTGCTCTCATAGTGCTTTTCACCCAATGCTCTCGAGATACCAAAAATATTATTATCCCCTTATTGGAGACAGGGAAACTGAGGCTATCTCTACACTTTGGGTACTACAGCGGCACAGTTACAGTGCCATAACTATGCTTCGGTAATCCCATAGTGTAGATGCAGACTATAGCAATGGAAGAATTTTATATTTCCATTACTGTAGGAACGCCACCTCCCCAAGCAATGGTACTAAGGTTGATTGGTGCATTCTTCCATCAACCTAGCTGTATCTATACCGGGGTTAAGATGACTTAGCATTTTTCACACCCCTCGGCACTGTAACTATATCAACTGAAGTTTTCAGTGTAAACAGGGCCCGAGACCCAGAAATCCTAAATTCCTAGGCTGATAGTAGAGATCAGAATAGAATGCAGGTTTCTCATCTCTCAGTCCTGAGCTCACTACTGCTAGATCATTCTTTGTACTGTTTACATTTAAGCCACTGTGCCTTTCTGTCTTTGACACTTATTTGCTGCACATTTCATATTTATTTTACATCACATTTACAAAATACACTATCTGTGTGTGTTTCCTTATCCTAAGGGCAACTGCTCTCCTACTTCGATTCCTTTCCATTCCATTTTTCAGGCTGCACTCAGATACATGTTATTTTAAACCACCTAGCCTTTTTTGTATCCCCCTGAACAAGCCAGGTATCAGACAGGAGTCTCTTGTCTAGATTTCTCTTGGTTTATTCCTCTGTTAGGCAACAAACTGACTGCATATTCCTATCTGATATTTATTTTCTGTACACTTTATTTTTCATTACATTTACAGAGTATATTATCCAGGAGCATATCACCTTGTTCTAAGGCCAACTGCCTTCTACCTTTCATATTACACATTTATTGCCATTGAATTCATATTTACCGGCATCCTGTCTGCATTAGATGTAATTCTCACCTGGTGTAAATTGATATAGCTCCACTGATGTTAATGAGCTACATCCAAGTACAGCAGCTGAGAAGCTGGTGCTGTCTCTTTAGTGCAGCTGTCTTCTGACGTCTATCCTGGTCATTTGAAACATCTGCACAAAATGAAGAGGAGCACGGCAGCAGCATTAGCAATGATCATTGGCAATAACAAGAGATGTGTCTTCAGAATAGGCACTAATATCAAGGGTTAGGAGTCAACCACAACCAAGTAGCTTTTCCAGCAGTAGTGTAGCCTTGTCATTGTTGGGAACCTTCCAATACAGAAATAACTGAAACAAACAAGCACTAAGAACTTGCCTGGAGGACGAGGCTTCACCCTCTTCAGACCAGAAATTAGGGGTTTGGTGGTCCACACACAAGGTAATTCTGATGGTGTAATTTTTGCCAAATACAAAGATGGGGGTTTCATCTTGGTAGAACAAAATAATTAGAAGTCTGAAGGCTTTATTGTATATGGAAAAGGACCAATTTTAATGGTACTGAATGAATTCTCGGTATCTCTGTAAATGGGAAATCATTGGTTTGAGGACTGAGAATAGTTGTGGTCCCTGTGCTGACTGATGAGATGCTGCTAATAAAAATAGATGTTTCACAAGGTCCATTGGGCCCCATAGAGGGAGAAGGCAGGACTATGCGACTTAGTTTACAGTAGCGAGTTTGAGCCAAAAGTACCCACTGGAGCTGCCTCTTCAATTACCCTTGTGGGAGCCCATACCACAGACTGAACATTTGGTGTTTTTGATACCATATCAATTAAACGTCTATAAAACAAAAAGAAGTACATTCTAGTTACAAGGAATAGCAACCCAATTGCATCAATGTAACCTTCCCCTAAATGTGTCTCAGCCCAGATTTGGAGGGATTCAGTTGGACCAAAATAGTTAGGTGACTAGAAAATGGTATATAAATACATGTTTAGGCAACTAAATAAATGCATGCACAATTTCCACTGAAGTCAAGGGGACAAGAAGGTGCCCAGCACCTCTGAAGATTAGCCTACTTATTTTGGTGTCTTTGCAGACATTTAGGTACATCACTTTTAGGTAACCAAATTTGAAAATTTTGGCCCTATGTTTTAATTATGTGATATATAGTCACCCCAATATCTTTTCAAAATTCCGATCAGTCTATTTTGGTTCTTTGAGTGAATGAGAAAGGGAGTGCAAATTCTTCCTCTATTGTATACGCTATCCTGGAGCAATGGAGCTGTACAGTCAGGGGTGTTTTTTCACATCCCCTGACTGACGAAGCTATGCTGATATTACTTTTCAGAGTAGACCAGGCCTCAGTTTCCATAGCTGTAAATGAGGATAATGAACTTATATCTTCTGTAAATGGTTTTGAGAGTTATAGATACAAAGCATTAAATAAGAGCAAGGTAGTAGAATTAGTAGTAAAACTTCTCACCAATGAAATAACTCAATTAAAACCCACCTTTTTAAAAAATATATTTTACAGGTGTCAACACAGCTATTTTTCACTGTATTAACTGTATGTAGTAAGTAGAAATACAACTAGCAAGTCTGGTAGAAATATGCCTAGCTTTAATGTCTCTCTTAAACAAACTTTTTTGTTTCAAAACCACTTTAAAATAATTTGAAAATTAGAGACACATCACTATTGAACAAAACTTGCAAAGCCTTATAAGGCATGAAAATGCATTTTTAACTTTCCATTTCTATTTTTCATGTTAATTTTTAACAGCAACTAACAAATCTCTGACCTCTCAGATAACTTAGCTGCAGAACTTGCCAGGCTATTCTGAAAGTGATTGTGGCATTCAGTCGTCATCACAAATAGAATAGTATTGCAGAACATGGGGATGCCTTTAGAGTTGGATTTTCAAAAGCACTTGACATTGCCTTAACTCCGCTCTCTTTGCATTCAGTGGGCAATTTACAATTGACTTCAGTGGGAGGACTGTTGGGCCAACACTGAGTGCTTTTGAACATCTCACCGTTAAGCTTTCCATTTCAGCAATGCATATTGACAGACTGCGTGTGTCATACTGGGGTTGATAGATTGTTAGGCATGAATTCAAATGCTGAGTGTTGCAACCATGTGGGAAGTGGTAACATACGGGTTTAACAGATACCTTGAAGTGACATATTAGGATTAGAATATAGCTATGCTGCAGATTGCTATGGTATTAAGTCTGTAGTTGGGGGGCGGGGAGGGAGAGAATAGAAAAATTATAAAAGCCATTGTAATAATTACAGATGGGCATGACCTGAAATACTAAATCTGACCTCTGGCCCCTAAGGCTTTGTGACATTTGTATTTGGATCAAGATCTAAAGGTTGCAACTTGAACCTGCCTCTGATGTTTGTTTGTTAGACTAATTGTAAGCTATTGCACTTTCCCTTCATTTTATGAATCCCTGCATTTATGACAATTTTTTTGTATCACTGTCAGTTTCATAAAATCTAGATTTTACCTTCAAGCATTCTTGTTAGAAAGGCCAAAAAGGCAAAGATAACTCTCAAGCTGCATCTTGGTGGCAACAATTTTGCCTTTTTAAAACTTCCTCTTTTCCCCATCGGAGCTTCCAGTTATATATTATGTATCTCAGAGGTGGTTCACATGGAACTCAACCTAAGTCCCCCAATGACTTTCCCTCGAGACAGTTGAATCAGGAGTAATGTACAACTCCCAATTCACCATTTATCTGAAATTAAATGACCAAAAAATAAAATCCTATTATTGCAGACAGCAGGAGAGGAAGGGCTAAGCCTGGCTGAGAACGAGGGGAAAAAAGATAAGGGAAACAGGGAGGGAGTGACAAGGAAATGAACTGAAGGCCTGGAGAAGAAAGATAAAGGGAAAGTTAGTGCATGTATTTATATCTTAGTTTTACATTTTAAAACCCTACATTTTGATTGATCAATAGCTACTGCGTGTGGAGGTTCATTTATATTATTGGTGACATGGTTCAGCAAACAGAAAAGTAACTTGGACGCAGTCTGCTATGCTAAGCTAGTGTTACGGTGAAAACCAGCCAGTGGGAATACAGGATTTCCTAGTGCAATTTTGAGAGGTCTTTGTAGTCTTCTTTATGTATATGCTTGTAAGTGTAATTGTGTTACCAGCAATGCAACCGGACATACTGCCTATGGTGCATAATACACACCTTCACTGATGACCTAAGAAGCCAGGTGCTTAGCTCAAACCATCCAGGTTGAAATAGTTCTGGTAAAAACAGTAAACTTCCATCTCAGCTTAGCCATGTCTCAACCTCAGTGCACCTCAGTTTCACCATCCCTAAAATGGGTGTATGGATGGGCATAACATACCCACCTCACAGGAATGTGAGAAGGTTTAATTAATGTTTCTAAAGCACTCTGACATCCAAGGATGGAAATGTAAAACATTGTTTTAACAGGAGTCTCTAGGTAGTGCTGTTTTAAAGTCCTTTTATTTGTTCAAAAGTTCATGGCTTGCGAGCTGTGTTCAGTTTTTGAGAAAATATGGTACTGTCATTAATTTTGTGATGTTGAGGGAGTTGTTGGAGGTACAGGAGAGTTTGCATTCTTCCTTAATCTTTCTGTCTATAGTAAAGTCTTTGGGCAGAATTGTTCCCTGAGAATCAGGCACTGTATTGGGCAGAAATGCCTGAAAGAGGGGATTGTCTGCATGGTGATTACCTCTGTTCTAGGATTGGTGTGTGTGTGTGTGTTTCATACAATATAGAAATAAAAAAATACACTAAGAAATATCCAAGCTCCTTGGCTCTGCTTATTTTTTCAATGGGAAACGAACCTCCAAGGCCTCAACATCTACTACCACAGCAAAGGAGCAGTACTGATACTATAAAAGGCAAAATTGTGGCTCTGTCTTGTGTAGCTGCAAGGCACCCTGTGTTTCTGTTCTCCATGCAGAGTAAAAGCTATACATGCAGTCTCTGCTCCTGCTTAAAAGCAGGTAGTACTCCTTGCTAGGGTTGTAACCACCTCAAAATAGTTGGGAATGTACAGGATGTATGTGGGGACAGCTCCCCAAGCTTCTCTCCACGTGGTCCTGAAGACCTGACAACCTACATAGGGGAGTATATGCTACATCCCTAAAAGGGTGTCATAGCAAGCACACTCCCTACTTACAATTTGGAGCTCTAGGAAGAACGGTGCATTCCAGAGACACAATGCATCTGAGCACAGGAGTGAAGAAACTCTATATGTTCCTCAATAGAGGACTATCCTGAATGCCACATCAGAGCCCTGAGCTCTCTCAGCCAACTTCTTACATGATGGGAGCTTTGCTTCCCTAATTAACATCAATGGAAGTGTTGCCAAGTAAGATCTTCACTCATCTGGATCGCTGCTAGCAAGCAACAGCTATCAGGAACTCCTGCATTGCACTTCAATTAATTTGGCTGTCTCAGTTAACTTCCCCTTCAAGCTGTGCACTGGGAAAGTCTAAAACAAATGAAAGATACACAGTGATAATTTCTCCTTTTTGTGTGTCTTCGTTTTATATTATATTTATATTTACTATTCATATTTTCAGCTCTCTCTTTCAGAATATATCAGTCTTACAAGGATTTACAGCTAAGAACTTCATATCAGGAGAAATAATCTTCCTGAGAAATCAGCTCTTCTTTTTCTTGTTCTATTCCATGCTTCATCACAGTTTAAATGTTACATGGCTCTGATCAAGAAGGAATCTTTGGGGTTGTCAAGCAAATATACATTGTAAGAGCACTTACAAATGCGTGGGGGCGTTCAGCTGATATTTTTTAACCAGGCATGCTTTCTGCCTCCCTTATAGTCCCCCATGCCCAGCCTTCCCACCACCTTTGCAATGCATGTTTGAAGCTAACATTACAAGACTGTATGGGACATGTGAACTTTTACATGTGAACTTGGTTTTTTCAAGGGAACAGAAGACTCACTGTGACTTGTAAGACTTCTGTAGGGAATGACTGATCAGTCGGGCACTACACTCTGAATGCTCCTGTAGACCTGAAATTTGGCAGCATTTGCATGTATTGCAGGCAGCTACATTTAGGAGCTTCTGATTTTGAAAATCAGCTCAGAAATCTATAACTTCCCTAGCTCCAGGTTCAAAAATAGAATTAATCTGCTGTTGTCATCTAAGGACTGGATTGTACTATCCCTACACACATGAACAGTCCTACAGGAGCATGCTCCGAATGTGTATATGTCAAAGGCCAACAGGCCTATAGAACAAATAGAAATATTAGCCTGCACTGTATGTTCAGTGTTTAAGCACAAAAGAAGAAAGACCCAAGAGAGCTGATCATTCCAATTTTAATTCTTCTTCCACATATGCTGTCCTCAAGCACTTCTCAAAACCGCATAATCATATTATAGCACCCCTTATTGGGAAGCTGTCTTAACACTGCGTTTGCACATTACATTAGCTGAACTATAGAACTTGACATTACAAATAAGCATGTATTTTAACTGAGGCTCCTGATGGAATCAATGAGAGTTTTACCAGGGAATTCAGTGAAAAGAGGGTTATGCCCACCATCAGACCACAGCTGAGCAAATTCTGACTTTAGAATGGGAAGGATACAAGTATAGTTGGTTGCATTTGATTTTTTTTAATGTAATTTCAATGGATAATATTGATATTTATTTTTAGTTGTTTTTTTAGATTGTTCTAGATTTACATTTTCACATTTGCAGGAAATTAGGGGGAGGGTCAGACAATAGGGGAGTTGGACAATACTTATTTAATGATAGTAGATGTTCAGCTTCAAAAAGTTAGTTTATAAACCAATGAAACACAAATGGCCAACTTCATGTCAAAATATATAAAGTAAATAGTCTTTATATATTAAATCAAACTCTAATAAGTTCCCAAGCAGCATTTTTCTTTCTTTGCCCATCTGTAAAGTTCGATTCTTATCAAGGAAATATTTTTTATCAGATTGTGTGTGTGTGACTGTGCTGAAACTGACATTTACCAGTAATAATCTAATCCTTCCAGGCCTAGATATATGTATTATAAGTAAGTGCAGCATTTCCATCAATCTTAGGTACTTATATGGCCCCACTTCATAATCTTTTTATGTATTTGTGACGCTGGTAAACTGGGTGCCAGCTCTTGCCTAGGCAGCAGGTGTTAGCTCAGAACTGACAACCTCATGGCTGGAGCTCTATGTTAGTTTAGTTCAAAACAGGTGTTAGTTTTATGAGAATGTAGGTAGTATTTTAGACTCTATGAAATGCTTGTAAATTGCTGCACACATTAATCTCATTTCTAATATCGATATTCCATGCTAAAAGCAAAACTTGGCTATTTCCTTAACAATTTAGAAAATGTTGGCTCTGAACTTTTTTGAACCCAGGAACAGAAATTGTTGTTCTCTATATCACCCCCCTTGCCCATCCAGAAGGATGATCAAAATCAGATGGGCCATCAAGGAACTTCGAAATACGAAGGCTTTGTTAATGGCCCTATGGCACTTTGGAAATGCTACATGCAAGCGTGTCCAGTGCACTTGGAAGCTGAATGAAGGAAATAAACAAAGACACAGGAAAATTTTCCATTATCTCCCTTCACTCCTAGAACTATGACAGGACCACATACTCTAAACTGAGGCCATGTCTATGCTACAAAGTTAAGTCAACTTACATTACATTGACATACAGCTACCACTGTAATTAAACCACTGTTGCATGTCCACACTGTGCTACTTGTGTCAGGAGAGTTCATACCCAATACAGGCTCTTGCATTGACACAGAGACCAGCGCACCATGAGTAGCTATCTCACTGTGCAACTGGCCACAGGGTATTTTGGGAAGGGTTTGCAAGGCCTCCTGGGAGCAGGTTCAGCTCACATGATGTAGGTTTCTCAATTCCATCATTTCATGGGCACCCTACTAGGCTGCGAGCCACTTTTCAACTGCCCTGGTAACCTGGGAGCTAGCTAGCTCTGGCAGAAAGCATGGATCCTGCACTGCTCTTCAGTATTGTGCTGTGGGTTATGAACACAAGTCTATAAGAGGAGATCAGGGCTATTCCGCTGAGGGATGCCTTGAAGGAGCATTTTAACATAGAGCCACAGTAATGTGTACTAAGCCTGGCATTGTTTGTTTGCACCATGCTATGAACCTTGTAATGATTGCTTTGTTGGCTGAAAAATAACACATTTTAAATCACTTTTCAAAGTAGTACTCCTTAATATAACCAAACTGACACGGCTGAACAGTAACTCAAGAAGTCCACAAACGAGTGTGTGAGAGAAAGAGATGGTGTGTGTGTTGGGGGAGTGTGTGTGCCTGAGTGAGTTTGTCAGCATGCTGTCAGCCATGCAGCCCGCCCTACCTGCCTGCTTCTGCAATCCATGTGGTGGGGAGAGCAGGATTCAGTGTTAATATTTTGATCCTGTGATTCCATCTGTGTTCTCACTAACACAGCAGAGAATCCCAGTTAGTCTATAAGATGTCACAGGATTCTCTGCTGCTTTTACAGATCCAGACTAACACGGCTACCCCTCTGATACTCACTAACACAGATTCCTAGAGCTCTATATACCTGCTGCTGTCATTGTGTTTAATTTCCCATGGGGTGGAGTGCCTTGGGTAGTGCTATGGCCCCAGAAGATACATGGAATCAAAAGGGAGACGTAGGGAGGTTCTTGTGATTCTCGCCTCCTGCCTCCTTACAGTGATTTCTCCCCACAGGTCCAGCCACAGAGCCACAGCCTTCTCTGCCCACAGACCCAGGAGATCCACGCCCTCCCATGTAGTCCAGGCAGGAGTGTGTTTGCTGCCTGGAGTAGGCCTGCTGAGCTTCACAGTTGCTATGTGAGCTCTTCAGCTGAGCAAACAGGAAGAGCAATTTCAAAACCTCATGGGGCTTTGAAAGGGGAGGGGTGAATGGCTTTGTAACTGGCTGCAGGACAATGGAGTTTAAAACAGTGACCAGAGCAGTCATGGTGAGCATTATGGGATATCTCCTGGAGGCCAGTTGCAGTGATGTAAGCAACACAGTGTCTGTACTGACATTGTGTCAGTCTAACTTTGTCACAAAAAGCGCTATGCCTCTCATGGAGATGGTTGTATTATGTTGGCATCGAGGATAAGTTAAACTGGTGAGAGGAGCACTGCAGTGTGTACACCTCCAGTGTTTTGTCAACAAAAGAGTGTAGTGTAGACAAGGCCTGAAGCAAAGATTCCCCTGGGTTCACCGAGAAAGACACTTTGAATTGACAGATGACTATAACTCTGTCACTCTTAGGATTTAGATGATAACTTATTTGTGTATATATGTTTGCTTGCTTTAACCTGTAAATAACTCTTATTTCTTTTTCCTAATTAAGAAACCTTTAGATGGTTCATTACAGGATTGGCTACTGAGGTTGTTTTTGGTGTAGGATCTAGGGTACTAGTTAGTTCGGCGTTAAGTGACTGGTTTCTCAGAACTGGAAGTAACCTGAACATTGTGTGATTTTTTTCAGTGTACATGACCATTTGTCATGAAATGCGGTTTGTCCAATTGGCAATATAGACTGGACAGTCTAAGGGGACTCTGTGTGACTCCGCGGTAAGACTGTCATAGTGATCCAGGAGTTCAAATTTGTTACTGGCTTGGTGAAATCTAATTATAGAACACACCACCACTTTGCCTTGTTTTTTACAGTCTGCCCTGAGTTAGGTACTCCAGACAGTGTGACATCATTCTCACAAAACCCCTTTGATGTAAGGAAGTACCATTATCCCTGCTTTACAGATGGGGAAGTCATTCCCAGCAAGACTACAAATAACATTTCCAAAAGGGCCTAAATTTCACTGAAAGTCTTTTGAAAATGGGATTATGGCACTTTTGAAAATATTACCCTACATGACTTGCCCATTGTCATGCAGCAAGCCTATGGCAGAGTTGGGAATTGAACCAGGTCTCATAAATCCTAGGCTAGCACCTGAACCACTGAGCCTTCTTTCCTCTATTAGTTTAAACTCGCTACTTTTTAACTCAGTGAGTATATCTGGAACAATCTGGTCACTTTATAAAGACGTAGGGCCTGACACTCAGTTATTTGGGGGCAGGAAGGGAGCCTTTACATGGAGATAAAGGTAGCTGTAAGCCACATTTCCTGTTCCCATATTCTGGGGCTTTGCCAGACCCCTAAAGGGTACAGGGAGCATCAGAGAGTAGGTGGTGTAAGGGATCTCCTTTCCTCACCCTGTGTCAGCCAGCAACACTAGTCCAGCCACATTAAGGCAATATACTGCACAGAGCGTATAGCAATGTGCACTCTCCCCTTGTGTACCACGGATCTCTGGAAGGCATTCTGGCTTTTTGCAGCAGACGTTCCCTCTATCTTGGTGCAAACAGGTACCACTTTCAATGCCAGGCTGTGATTTTAAATGATATAATCTAGCTTGTGAGTCATTTCTGACACCAGACCTAGGGCCAAATGCTCATCCATCACACAATGGGCCTTATACCAGGCAGCATACCAGTATATGGAGCTTGTTATGATGGACGCCTCTCTCAGCACAGTGGCAGCTCATGGCGAGATGACAAAGAGAGTTTGCACCCAATAGCAAGAACAGTGTGCTGCAGTAGATTTCTACAGGGTTAAAAACACTATGCTGTTGAGCCACAATACAGGGCTTTTGATTCCTGAAGACATTAATTATACCCCCGTGTCTTCCTCCCCCAGTGACCTATTGGAAATCCACTGAAAGAAACTGCTCTGTGACACAGGGTACTGAAGCTCTACCATCTCTTAATAACTGCTTTGCCCCATGCAATGGAAGCACAGTCTGTGTTGCATTTGGGACTTGTATGACCATGGTAGGGGGAGAGAGGGGCAGCATTTGGCTTTCCCACTGGCTGCTCAGAAGGAAAGTATCCAGTAAGTCTTAAAAGAAACAAGTTGATCAATTTTAAAACATTCTGACCAAGCCCATTTTTGCTTTGCTCAGAGTTTAAATTCATGATCATAAGAAATAGAGAAACTAAAGCTCCACCAAATGAAAGCTCGTTTGTATTGGTAATTTCATAGTCACAGTTATTAAAGGCCCATAGGAAACTTTTGACGAAATCCATAGAATCACACTGTAGATTTCCATTGCCTTTGCTTACAATCCTACTCTATGTTAATAATGAATATGGACCTGAAAAGAAGCTCTGGACCTGAATGTCTGATCTAGACCTCCCTTTGGATCTGAGTTCATAGCTTTAAAATCTCTATATTAGTCTGGCCAGATCGTCAGAGGTGGACCACCCAAATTTAGGAAAGTTCAGATTCAGATATTTATATTTATTTTGTGGAGATGTTTTGAGCTGTATTTTTTTAAGCATTGTTTAATTTAAATATATGAAACTATCATCTTTCAATATTTTGAATGAATACCACCAGATGACTAGAAGGCCATAGAAGGTATAGCATTTGCGCACACACACACACACACACACACACACACAAAGGACCCAATAATAGATGACTGCGTGCAGATGATTGTCACCAAATTTATCCATAAAGCCACCACATAGTTGGAGGGGTGAAAATAAAGCAGAGTTTTAAAAGAAAAAACAAGCTTCCAGATTAGAAAATAATGATTCCTACAATCCTTTGTTCTGAGTGCCATACTCTGTGTACTGAAAGCACTGTCACTTTAATGAGTTTCAGGAGTTTCAAAGGGAGGTATTTAAAACTTAAGTCAACATATGGGGGAGGCAGGTGGTCATTTTCCTGAATAATAGGATATGATATGAGTTCATTTAGCGCACTAAATTGAATTGCCGTAGGTTCCAAAATACAGAAGCAAAACAAGCAAAGCCTTTTCCATGTTTTAAATGATATTATAAGAGCTGTTTCATAGCTGTGGCTGTCAATGAGGTTATATTAACTATTTCACCACAATTGAGGCTGGCAAAGCAAAGTCTTTGTTACCACATTTCAGAAGCAGATCCACATGGAAAAACCCAAGTTCTATATCCACTTTACTGATTGACAAGCAATAGGGGAAGAATTAATGATAATTTTCAGACACCAGTCTCCATCTCAGAGTATGTATTCTCAGCAGGAAATGAACTACATTATCTAGAGAATTTTCTCATCCACTGTATCAGAAAAGTTAGGGTAATTGTGCAGAAAAAATTAGGAAGATAGCAGAAACACTAAAATACTGCATGATTTATAGTCTTCTAAATTTTTGATATACTCCAGTATGGAGGCTGCTATAGTGAACACTAGAATAAAGATTCCATATGGTACTAAATTCCATTATAACCTTTGATCGAGTAATTCTTAACTTTCTGTCTCCGGGGATGGTTCCCATCATTTACCTCAGAAGACTATACTACACTATCATCGCACGCACTGAACCAAATGCTTCCCACTTGTAGGAAACCTATGGAAAGGAAAAAAAACTATTCCATTCAAAGGGTCCGGTCCTCTGTACATGCACTACATGGTATAGGCCTCAATTCAGAAAAGCATCCCTATTCAGGGTGAAACTTAAGTATATGCTTAATCCTAAGCACAGGACTTAAACACAATGTAATATTTAATAGTATTGTAATTCATCACTACATATAGGAAGCAAGAAGCGTAGACCTGTACCACACAGGGACAATGGAGCTATAGGCAAATCCAGGTCTAGCCTCCCAGGTTGTGGGGGATAAGAACTGCCATCCTAGAAGGCTGTCTCCCTTGCCTTACAGTCCCCCACATTGGCTCACTCATAAGTCATGCTGTCATTGATGTCTCAGCTGTGTCTACATGATATCTTTCCTAAGGATGGGTGAGGGAGGAGTATAAACTGCTGAGATGAAGCCATGACCACTTTGAAAAAATCCATCAATTTGCCACAATGGGCCAAAGTGATCTTCTGCTTCCTTGTCCCTTATACTCTTTGTCCAGCTCTGGCTCTCCAAAACTGCACGGACTGTATGGTGTTCCCATGGAAAGACTTCAAGGAGTCCAGTTGTGTAGGTTTTCTCTCTCTCTCCTCTCATCAGTAAGATTTTCCTCATCTCCAGCAGTAAATTTTTGGTCGGATTCTTCGTTAGTTTATTATGTTTTTTTGCTCACTAGTAACTAAAAAAATGGACAGAGGCTCAGATAACGTGATCTCCACCAGGAAAGTCTATTTGCAAACATTTTTTTGTTAGTTTAAAAAGAGAAGGACAACTAATTAAATATGTTTCTGCAACACATGCTCAGTAGCTAATTGTAATAACTATCCACCCACTTTCGCCTTATCTGTTCAGATAACATCAAAGCCTGTGATGGAGTGGTTTCTGTCCTACCTGTCTGCATGCCCAGGCAAGGGGAGTGATGTTATCAGTGTGAAAATAGTAATAGAGAAAAGGCCTGTAGTTGGGAGAGCACCCCAGATATGGCAGCAGAGGAGGTTAACTGGCCTAAGGAGACTCCTCATTTGGGACCACATGCTTTTAGGAAAAGGTATGGGGCAGAGTGTTTACTCATTGTGTTTGCCCAGAAGGTGCCCTCAAGCTTCAGCTGGTTTTGTTTAGCTCCAAAATTACAATAGGCAGAGAAGAAGATTCTTGGTTGTGCATGAGGGAAGGGGTCAAGATGGAGAGGGGAAAAGGACACAACTGGAAAACTAACATGGGTTGAGCTTTGGAGCCCATAAATACTGAAGACAAAGTCCTGCTGATTTTGGGGATTTATCAGTGCAAAGGGAAATCATGGATTCAGTGTTCAGAAGGATTTTCTTTCTTACATGTAGGTCCACCCGCAAGGAGTTTGTTGTGGCATTGAGGTCATAATGGCTAGGAACATAAGAGTTGCCAGACTGGATCAGATCCAGTTCCATCTAGTTTAATATCCTGTTTCTGACAATGGTCAGCAACCAGATGCGTCAGAGGAAGGTGTAAGACTCTAACAGTAGGCAGCTGTGAAATAATCTTCATCCCACATTAGGTTTCCTATTAATCCCTAATATTTAGAGATTAGTTTAAACCCTAAAGCATGATATATAGTATCTCTGCCAGAATTTTTGTTCACAATAGTAACTCTGGATGTTCTTGCTATAAAATTTATATTAAAATGAGTGTCCCTTCTACACAAATGGATGGTGCCATTATTGAAGTGTTAGTGTGAAGTGCCAATAAATACAGTATTTAATCCAATGCCTGGGATTAGCAGAGTAGAACATGATTACAGCGGATTGTAAATTCACAATAAGGAGTCACTATAAAAGGAATAAACTTACTCATAGATTCACAGTGTTTAAGGCCAGAAGGGACCATTATGATCCTCTAGTCTAGCTTCCTGCATAACAGATACCATGAAACCTTACCCAGTAATTTCTGCATTAAACTCATTATTCCTGATTGAGCTATATCTTTTAGAAACTGTCTAGTCTTGATTTAAGACTTACATGATATGAAGTTACCTGGTTACCCTCACTATTAAAAATGTGCACCTTATGCAGTCTGATTAGTGATTTGTCTACCTTCAGCATCCACCTATGGGACTTTGTTATGCCTACTTCTGTTAACATGCATGAGCTATGCTATGGTTCCATTCACCAGCTCTGAAGCAATTCTAGCCTTTCACACCTCGGATTCAGAATCCCATTTTTAAATTTCCTCCCTTGTGTCAATAACAGCACCTCAAATTACTGAAATGGAAGGATTTTGAACAAACTCTTCCCCCCCCCCCTCCGTTCACCGCTGATTCACTCTGTCAGTAGTGTAATGAGGGAGCAGCTTGCTTTTTGTTGCCATATGGGAGAAGAAAATTTCAGGATGACCTAATTCCTTCACTTAGTGAAGGCTGGATGTACAGCAAAGTGAAGGGGAAGGCATGGAGAGCATGTTGCGCCCTGCCCTGCCTGCTGTTGGCATACAGATGTGGCATCTGGGCAAAATGAAATAGAGAAAGAAATCCAATGTTTAAAAAAATAGTCAAGATCAAACATTTCTGAAAAGGACATGGAACAGACCTGTACAATACTTGCTGCATGGCTCCTACTCATTTAAAGAAGCCTTTTCCTTAGTATTGTTTTGAGCTTCTTCACTCCCTTTGGATTGTGCTTTAAGTTTCAGCTTTATTTGACCCTATTGGGTGAAGATGAAATTCAAAAAATACGAATCTTCATTGCATGTGGTTTTGTGATAGTTTGTGCCTATTAAGAATAACTCCACTAAGGGTACATCTAAACTGCATCTGTGAGCATGCTTCCCAGCTCGGGGAGCCAAACATGTCCTAACTCTGCTCAAGCTCGAGCGTTAAAAGTAGCAGTGTAGCTGAGGGTAATATGGCCACCCAAATACATTCCCAGGGGCTCCAGGCATGTTTGTATTCAAGTGGCTAGCCAGAGCTGGCATCCCTGACTATACTGTTTTTAGCACCGTAATTCACGCAAAACTAATGTGTCTTTCTATCCAAACTGTGAAGGAAACACTCTGCTTCAATGTAGACATATCCCAAGATTCACCATGTGACTGTCACACATCTCATTACAAAACCAAAATAAAAGTGTGATAGATAGTCTTGAAAAGTCCATTCTTCTGGACGGACAGTAAAAAAAAATTGCTTGGCATTTCAAAGTTTGTAAACTCCCAAAATTTAGCACCCAACTTAGCAACTTTTGTTTCCATATTCAAACCCTGAGCCAGCCCTGTGTTTCATGGCTTGGGGTTTTGTTGTGCAAAGTGTGCCTGGCTCAAACAGAGGACAGGTTTCCATAAAGCTGAATTGCAACATGCTGGAGGGAAAGTAATGTTTTACAAGTCTATTGCAGTCAGCTTTTTTGATTAATAACTCTCCATTGTTCCCTGAGAAATAAGACTGCAGGCATGATCTTGCATGATGCAATCACTCCACATGTATAACAACTGTCATTAAACAGGGACTTGATCCTGCAAAGTGCTCGGCACTTTGACCCAATCCAGTGAAGCCTTTAAGCATATGCTTAACTTTAGCAGTAGTACAGACCCCCTTGACACTGTTCATTATCTTCCAGGATCAAGCCCTAGAAGACTACTACAAAACTTTTTCAGCAAGAGGAAAAACAGTAAAGAGATCAGATTGTGCACTGTGAAGTTGCAATAGCCATAAATGTGAGTGGTTCCACAGTGTGCAGAGCTAGTCTAGCAAGCCTCTATGCTACATCTCCTTTGTCCTCCTAACTGTTATGGCTGGGGGAAAGGGATAGGCACAAGACTTCCTCACAATCCCATAGTCCCTGGCTACCATATCAATCCCTTGGGACTGTTGGCAGCCAGGTCCACAGCTTCAAATCAGTGGAGTTAGACACCTAAATATCTTTGAGGATTTGAGCCCCAGTCTAATTTAGAGCAGCCACTTGCTCTAAATCATGCTCAGGGACTAGCCTAGGGTACAAGAAGCCAGGAACAAGGGAGCACACAGGCCACTTTTGAAACTCCTTCCTGAGCCACACTGCACACTCCTTTAGGGGTAGGCAAAGATCTGAGACATTATGTTTGGGGCAATTTTGTGTGAAGTGCAATATGTTGTGGTTTCACTTGGGATATTAACACACAAGGCAGTTTTTGAAAGGAAAACAAGACCCAAAGAAGTAGGAGAAGAGTGCCAAGGAAAAGAAGATCTTAGACTGTTTGGCTAACTGTGCAGACTAATCAGGCCTTTTCCAAGCTAACGATCAAACCATGCAAGCATTTGTGCATGTGCCTAACCTTAAACATAGGGTGAGGTACTATCTTTTACTGGATCAACTTCTGCTGGTGAGAGAGATACGCTTTCAACCTACACAGAGCTCTTCTTCAGGTCTGGGAAAGGTACTCCAACCATCACAGCTAAATGCAGGGTGGAACAGATTAAGCATAAGTAGTTAGCACGTACCTGTCCCAGATCTGAAGAAAGGCTCGGTGTGGCTCAAAAGCTTGTCTCTCTTACCAACAGAAGTTGGTCCAGTAAAATATATTTCCTCACCACCTTGTCTCTCTAATATGCTGGGAAAGACACAGCTACAACTGCACTGCATATGCCTTTAAACATTTGAGTAGTCCCATTCAGTAGGACTGTTCATGCAGTAAGAATTAAATGTGTCTGCAGTGTTGAGGCCTAAATCAGCACGTTGTAAGGTTCATCCATCAGTGATTAATGCTGCACATAACAAAAGACAGTTGTGTGCTATGTGTTATCCAGTAGGTATTAAGTGGCCATTTCACAAGTCACGCTGCCTGGCAGCTACAATTCTCCATATTGATTATCTACAAGTGCATTAGCTTTTAATTTTGACCTGGGTTTTCATTAAAAAAAGAGAGAGAGAGAGCTAACTTAGCAGAATTACAAATTCCCAGTTGAGCTTTTATTAAAAAGGAGAAAATTAAGGGCTGCTGCAGGTACAGGTAAGCATTATGGAATGTCATGCCCAGGCATCAGTTACCATTTTCAAAGCAATTATAGGTAGGCAAAGAGCAGAGTACCAAGGGGTTGCTTCTGCTGATTATCATACTCTGGAAAATGCAAACTATGCACAGTGACTGCACAAAGTATGGATTAAATTGACTTTGATACACTAACGTTCTGGTGTGATGTGATGCTTCTGTTTGTGTGTGTTGGTATAATCTGTAGGAGGCAACTCTATCCCTGAAATTACTGAGCTAGACAGATTTTAAGGAAAACACACTTCACTGGTGACAACTTCAGCATCTGAAAAGATGACAATTAGCATTTATCCAAGATCTAACTCCTAGCCACCCAGTTCCAACAAAACTAACAAGACCCACTGCAACAGCTCCATCTAGTGGCTTCCCTTAGTGGTGCATAAATAAATTTAGCATATTTTGCCATTGTCAATGTCAAGATGTTACTAAGAATTTCTTCTGATAAGATTATAGTTTTCTCACAACTAGCATCTTTTGGACTTTATACCAATGTGGTTTATATACTGTATGTCTGGGTTCTTGCATAAGGGGAAAATTGATGATTTTCTTTAAAAACTTTTTAGAAAATGTTTTGTCCGTCGTGCCTGGGAATGGAAATACTGTTATTGCTAAATACTCCTTGTTGTAATGACAGGTCAATGCTGATTAAGATGGACTCACTAGGGAAAGCCTAATTTGTTTGTCTTCCCCAATGTCCAATTTGTGTAGCTATCAGGTTTTCCTGCTGTGGACAGGTCTGGATAGGAAGAGGAATCCACAAAGGAAGTAGAAAAGAGTGCAGGATAGGGACCCATCAGGGAAACTGAAAATGGGTATGGAAAATAGTAGGATAAATAGGCTTTCTATAACATGAATCTTTCATGGTCAGTTTGGTTTACAAGAGATGAATTTTGTCTGGGTCTTGAAATTGTCTGAATAACACACATCCATTATAAGTGGAACTGACGGTATCTGAAGTTTCTTTTCAGCTGCAAATAGAGCTTACCACAAATGAGGTATTGGAACAATTTCTGAAAGCCTTGTTACAATTTTGGAAAGTAAATACAATTGTCTTCTCCCAGCATGTTTTCCTTCTGAATTTGTTTACATGTTGTAAGAGATTAGTTTGCAATATCTCTTTTGAATATTAAAAGAAGGGTTCATTATATTACTACAGGGGTTAATTATCCAAAGAACAGATATATTCAATGTATATAAATTAAATCTTAGGAAATAATGAGTTTTACTGAGTGAGTTCATTTTTGTAATTTAATAAAATTCTATCTAATATATAAAATATTGTATGTTGTTTGCCTATGTAAAGATCATTAATTGTATACCTTCTGATATGGTGGGCACAGGTGAAATCCAATAAGTTCATGTAGTGCTGAGGAAAATTACATTCTGAAAAGCACATAGCAAGAGTTTCAACTCCTAACCTGAAATAGTTCTAGCACAAGAGCACCTACTACATATTCTGTTAATTTGCTAGTACATTAAACTTTATGGAAACCACATGACATTTGAGTTCATAGATCACACTTTATAGCAAATGGAAGGGAAGTTACTTTTCCAAAGATGCTTACAGCAGCACAACTTCCAACTCCCAGTGCTGTGTAAGAGAGAAAGATGAAGCGTTGCCAAGAAACCACGCTGCCCAGCTCCCTGTCTCCCCCTTTGGTGAGGGGGCTGGCTGCCTGGTTCTCTGAACTGTCTGGCTCCCTGGACTCCCCAGCTGGCTGGCTTGCCAGCTCCCCAGTTGCCTGCTTGGTAAAGGAGTAAGCTGGCAGTCTCTCTAGGCTGACTGGCTGGCCAGTTTTCTGGCTCCTTGTTTGCCTGTTGGGTGATTGGCCTGCCAGGTAACCAGGGAGCTGGCAAGCCCACCAGCCAGCTCCCCAAAAGCTGGAAACAGTTTCAACCTTATCAAAATGAAATAGTTTAATAAGGTCGAAATGAAGTGTCGTTTTGACTTTTCTGACTCTTCCATCCATAACCAGTGTCCCACTAGAGCCTTCTTGTCAGTATT
This sequence comes from Chelonoidis abingdonii, assembly GCF_003597395.2. NCBI lineage: Eukaryota > Metazoa > Chordata > Testudines > Testudinidae > Chelonoidis > Chelonoidis abingdonii. The sequence goes on along the minus strand of NC_133770.1, from coordinate 102,190,153 downwards.
CATCCAGACAAGAAGAGAATTCTTAGACCACACACTACCCTTAATAATGATCCAGGTGCAGTTGCTGTAGCATGACTTTGAGGAGCAGCCCTTGGAAAAGACCTCAATGTTATAACTTTCTCTATGTAGAGTTTCATATTGAATACCTTCACCAATGCTTCATAACATGTATTACACTAACACCTTTGTATATTATTATTATGATTTGTTTTTTGCTCAACCAGCAAGCTCGATCCACCACCTAGCAAATGTTTTAATTTGACTCAGCCACAGCATTTACTCTTCTTTGTAATTAGATTTCATATTAATAGTTATAGATTTTTAAAGACAGAAGGAATCATTATGATCATCTAGCCTAAACTCATTCATAATACAGGCTCTAGATTTCATCTAGTGATTTCTGCACCTACCCCTACAGCCTCTGGTTGAGCTAGAGCCTATCTTTTAGAAAGACATTCAATCTTGAAGTAAAGACTCCAGCTGACGGAGAATTCCACATCACTTGGCAAACTATTCCAATGGTTAATTACCCTCATGGTTAAAAATACGCATATTGTAAGTTGAAAGAGTTTATATAAAAATGGAGTTTTCCTGCAAGTGGCTCTGAGAATTTTTAAGAAGTCTAAAGTTCCTTGAGCATTTTCAGATATTTCTTCTCTTTGAAGAGGCAGTGAAAATATTTCTGCAAGTAAAGAACTGTTCAAAGTTGCCAATCTGAGGGGAGACAGGTGTCCTTTAAAATATTCATAGATCTCTGGTGGCTGCCCATCTTCTAGACAATTTTTTCTTTCTCCCTCCTGAATTTAATGCCATTACTGCACTCCAAACTCCATGAATAGATATGGGAAATGTAAAAGTAAAACTTTAACTGGTAGCAGACTAGAAAGTCTGATCTGGTTTAACAGATTTTCTGTGGCTTTGTCAGTGGCTGCTATCATGGATTGTTAAAGTGCTTTACATATATATAAAATGTCAAAGCTCTTACTGATGTCCAAGTCTCTTTGTGACAACAACCAAGAACTGTTTTCGATGGCAGATCAGTTGCCTAAACCAGTTAAATGGCATTTTGTATGCTTTTTGCTCTAACATTTGAAAAAAAATCACTTAAAAAAAATACTGACTTGCTAAGTAGGCATCTTAATTAACTTTACCTTGTCATCCATTAATGTTTGAAGTCATGAAACTACTCCACACTCAATTTTTTTCTCTTTGTTTTTGTCAAGGTTTATTTCCCCACTTTGAACTTTAGAGTACAAAAGTGAGGACCTGCATGAACGCTTCTAAGCTTAATTACTAGCTTACATCTGGTAACGCTGCCACCAGCCAGAATTTAGTGTTTGGCACACTTTCTGTTCCCCCAAAACCTTCCCTGCAGAACACAGATCCAAACCCCTTGGATCTTAAAACAAGGAGAAATTAACCATCCCCCCACCTTTTCCCCCCAGACTTTCCCCTCCCTGGGTTGCCTTGAGAAGCTTCACACAGATCCAAACTCCTTGGATCTTAAAACAAGGAGGAATTAACCATCCTCCTCCTTTCCCCCCCACCAATCCCTGGTGAGTTCAGACCCATTCCCCTTGGATCTTAAAACAAGGAAAATCAATCAGATTCTTAAAAAGAAAGCTTTTAATTAAAGAAAGAAAAGTAAAAAAATCATCTCTGTAAAATCAGGATGGAAAATACTTTACAGGGAAATCAGATTCATATAGCCCAGAGGAACCCCCTCTAGCCTTAGGTTCAAAGTTACAGCAAACGGGGTAATCTTCCAGGCAAAAAAGACGCCTTTAAAGTTGAGAACAAAATAGATAATCCGCCTTGCACTGGCTAATACTTACATTTTGAACATTAAAGACTGATTAGAAATGATTTGGAGAGCCTGGCGTGTACGTTGGATCCCTTTAGTCCAGAGCGAACAAGAATCAAAAAAAAGCACAAACAAGACTTCCCTCCACCAAGATCTGAAAGTATCTTGTCCCCCTATTGGTCCTCTGGTCAGGTGTCAGCCAGGTTTACTGAGCTTCTTAACCCTTTACAGGTAAAAGAGACATTAACCCTTAACCATCTGTTTATGACATTTTAAAGCATTTATTTTAGTTGCCATTTCTGGTTTTCTTAGATAAAAACTGAGGACCATTGTACGGCAGCTTATACATTTTTCACTCTAGTCTTCAGACTAGACTTTAAGCAAAAGTATATTTCAAAATCGCTTTTCTCTTTTTTCTTTCTACATTCATTGTTTATCCTTCAACTTTTTTATCTGTTAAACCTCCATGCATTCAGTCAAAGAGATGGATTAACCTGCAATATAATAGGCACGATTCAAAAACATCTGATGTCAAGTTTCAAACGAGAGTGAAGAAGTCAATTTATATTCAAAAAATAGAAGCCCTTGAAAAGAGGAAATCTCAGCTGAGAAAGAGGATGATGTCATCTCTAGATAGCATTTAATCCAAATGCTGTGCAGTCATGGGTAAAGTGAGAAGAAAAGACTTGTAAGAAAGAGGTGCCGTATAAGCCCATGTATTTTGAAATAGCTAGATGAAATAAAAGTCTTAACTAATCTGTGTCAGCAGGATTCCTGATTTTGAACTGCAGATGTTAAGGTTCATGTTGATTTTAAATTAGCAATGAACCTCAAAATATTCATGGGATGCAGAATTCCGTAGGATCAAGCTTTTGGTTCAGAAAAGCACTAGAAAAACGTGAATACTTAAGTCTTGTGTCTGCAAAACTGGAAAGGGAATCTTGTGAGAACAAGCTTTCTCATAAGATGTCTGCCCCAAGAAGAGACTCAGGCCAAAACTACAGTAAGACAAGTTGTTCTTCCTCTATTGGCTTCCACATCTACCCAGAACCATTAGCAGAGATCTCTCTGCAACACAATGATCCTCCTGGACTGGATTCACCAGTTGTATGATCAGATTCTGTCAAGGGTACAGTGGAAAGCATCAGCACTTCATGCAGGAATCTGTCCCAGTGTGTTTTCTGTGCCACTTAATGGTATTCCATGAAGATGTCATTAATTTTGCCTATCAGCCCCTCCCCCAGCACTTCCCGCAAAAGTGTATGATCCTCTAACTTCTTGTTATGTATTGTGGCAAACTCAGGACAATTAGCTACCAGTAGAGGGGTAGTAATTGGTCCCAGAAGGCTCAGCCCTGGAGAAATAAGGTTCAGCTGGGACAGGGGTTATCAGGGAACTAATTAGGTTCAGCTGGACCCAACTGCTGGAGACCTTTTTAAATCCTCCCTGCCAGGGAAGCAAGGGGGGGGGGAAGAGAGAAGCAGAGTAGCTGCCAGCAAGTAGGGGCAGCTGAACTCTGAGACTCTTCTTGCAAGGCAGATTGCATTCTCCCCAGAAGGAGAGGAAACT
>NC_133770.1:102165408-102186755 GCF_003597395.2 Chelonoidis abingdonii | reverse complement strand
CCAAATACATTCCCAGGAGGCCAGGCTGTTTGTTTCGTGGCTAGCCGAGCTGGTCCACTGCTATACTGTTTTAGACGTAATTCACGCAAAACTACTGTGTTTTCTCTCCACTGTGAAGGACACTACTGTTCATGTAGAATATCCCAAGATTTCACCATGTGACTGTCAACTTCTCATTACAAACCAAATAACAAGTGTGTAGATCGGTCATTGAAGTCCTTACTATCTGGACGGACAGTTAAAAAATTGTTGATTTCCAAGTTTGTAAAAAAAACCCTTTCCCCAAATTATTATTGGCAACCCAAAAAACTTTAGGGGGCACTTTTGTTTCATTTCAACCTGCAGCCAGCGCCTGTGTTTCATGGCTTGGGGTGTTGTCGCAAGTGTGCCTTGGCTCAAAGAGGACGGTTTTCCTAAAGTGAATTGCACATGCTGGAGGGAAGTATGTTTTACAGGTGCTATTGCAGTAGCTTTTTTGATTAAATCTCCTTGTTCCTGAGAACTGACTGAGGCATGATCTTGCTGTGCAATACTCACATGTATACAACTGGTCATTTAAAAGGGATTTGATCTGCAAAGTGTCGGACATTTGACCCATCGTGAGCCTTTGCTATGCTTAACTTTAGCAGTTAGTACAGCCCCTTGACATGTTCTTTCTTCCAAGGACGCACTAGAAGACTACTACAACTTTTCAGCAAGAGGGACAACAGTAAGATGATCAGTTGTGCACTCGTGAAGTTGCAATAGCCTATGTGGTGGCTTTCACAGTGTGCGGCTAGTTAGCAGCCTTATGCTCATTCCTTTGTCCTCTACTGTTTGGCTGGGGGACAAGGATAGGCCAGACTTCTCACATCCCTGTTCCTGCTACCTTCATCCCTTGGGAGTGTTTGGCCGCCGTCCAGTTCAAATCAGTGGGAGTTAGCCACCTAATCTCTTTGGATTTGGCCCAGTCTAATCTGGAGAGCCACTTGTCTAAATCTGTCAGGGTCTAGGCTAGGGTACAGGAAGCAGGAACAAGGGCACAACAGGCCTTTTGAAACTCCTTCCTGACCAAATGCCCTCCTTTAGGGGTGGAAGATCTGAGACTTATGTTTGGGCAATTTGTGTGAAGTTGCCAATTTGTTGTGGTTTACTGGGTATTACACCAAGGCAGTTTTTGAGGAAAACAAGCCACAGAGTAGGGAAGAGTGCAAGGGAAGAAGATCTTAGGATGTTTGGCTAACTGTGCAGGTATCGGCCTTTTCAAGCTACGATCACATGCACGATTTTGGCATGTGCTACTTAAATTAGGGTAGGTTACTATCTTTTACTGGTCAACTTCTGTGGTGAGGAGTCGCTTTAACCTACACGAGCTCTTTCAGGTCTGGGAATGTTACTCAACCACAAGCTAATGCAGGGATGACAGATTAAGCATTAGTAGTTGCAGTCCTGTCCCAGTCTGAAGAAAGGTCGGTGTCGGCTGCAAAGGCTTGTCTCTCTTTACAGAGTTGGTCCGTAAATATATTTTCACCACCTTGTCTCTATATATAGCTGGGAAGACACAGTACAATGCATGCATATGCCTTTAACTTTGAGTGTCATTTCAGTAGGCTGTTCATGCGTGATTATGTGTTCTGCGTGTTGGGCCTAATAAGACGTTGTAAGGGTCATCCATCAGTGATTATGCGCATTACAAAGACAGTTGTGTGCTATGTGTTGTCCCAGTAGGTAATTAAGTGGCCTTTCACAAGTCCGCTTGTGGCGCTCATTATCCTATTGTTATCTACAAGTGCATTATCTTTTATATTTCGCCGTTTTCATTAAAAAAGAGAGGAGAGAGTACTTTAGCAGAATTACATTCCCGTGAAGCTTTTATTAAAAGGGAAAAATTAGGGCTGCGCAGGTCAGGTAGATTTGGAATGTTCATCGGCATCGTTACATTTTCAATGCATTATAGGTAGGCAAGAGCAGGTACAAGGGGTTGCTTCTGCTGATTATCTCGTCTGGAAATGCAACTTCACAGTGACTGGACAAGTATGGATTATTGACTTTGTACACTCACGTTCTTTGGTGTGATGTGTGTTTACGTTGTGCTGTGTTCGGGTATAATCTGTAGAGGCACTCTATCCTTGAAATTACTGCGCTGACATTTTAGGAACAACACTTCACTTGAGTGAAAACTTCAGCATCTGAAAGTGACTTGATTTATCAAGAGTCTACTCTACGCACCAGTTCCCAACAAACAACAAGACCTGGAAACAGTTCTCTAGTGGCTTCTTAGTGGTGCATACTAACTTTAGCATTTTTGCCATTGTCCAATGTCAGTGTTTTTTTCTACTAGATTCTCTGCTAGTTATAGTTTCTCAATGCATTCTTTTGACTTTATACCATGTGTTTATTATAACTTTGTTGGGTTCTTGCTTAAGGGGAAAATTGATGATTTTCTTTAAACTTTTTAGAAATGTTTTTTGTCCGTCGTGCTTCTGGAATGGAATACTGTTAATTGCTAATATCCTTGTTGTTATGACAGGTCATTGTGTTAGATGGACTCACTGGGAGCCTTATTTTGTTTGTCTTCCCAATGTCAATTTAGTGTAGCTATCAGTTTCCTGCTGTGGACAGGTCTGGATAGGAGAGGTCCACAAGGAAGTAAAAAGAGTGAGGTAGGGACCCATCAGGGAAATTGAAATGGGTATGGAAAATGGTCGGAGTATAGGTTTCTTAAATGATCTTTCATTGGTCGTTATTGGTTACAAGAGATGCATTTTGTCTGGGTCTTGAAATTGTTGATAACAAATCTTATAAGTGGAACTGACGGTATCTGAAGTTGTCTTTTCAGCATGCAATAGGTTCCACAAATGAGGGTTTGGACATTTCTGAAAGCCTTGTTCATTTTGGAAGTAAATCACTTGTTTTCCCAGCATGTTTCCTTCTGAATTTTGTTTACATGTTTTGTAGAGGATTAGTTTGCAATATTTTTTGAATATTAAGAAGGGTTCATTATATTATCAGGGGTTAATTATCCAAAGACCGACTATTTTCATGTTTAATTAAATTTGGAAATAATGGTTTTATGAGTGAGTTCATTTTTTAATTTAATAAAATTCTATTCATTTATAAATTTGTATGTTGTTTGCCTATGTAAAGATCAATTTTGTTACTTGCTGATTGGTGGGCCAAGGTGATCAATAAGTTCATGTTTGTGCTGAGAAAATTACTTCTGAAGAATGCAGTGTTTCACTCCTACCGATAGTTCTAGCACAAAGCCTATACTATTTGTTTATTTGTTGACATCTAATTATCGGCAACCACATGACTTTGTAATGTCTTGATCTTTTGCATGGAGGGACGTTACTTTTTCAAGATGCTTACGCGCAACTTCACTCCCGTGCTGTGAGAAGGAGTGAAGCGTTGCCAAGACCACGGCTGCCGCTCCCTGTCTCCCTTTTGTTGGGGGCTGGCGCTGGTTCCTGAATGTTGAGCTCCTGGCTCCATGGTGGCTTGCCAGTCCCGTTGCCTGCTTGGTAAGGGTAGCTGGAGTCTCATCTAGGCTGACTTGCTTGGCGTTTTCTGGCTCCTTGTTTTGCCTGTTGGGTGCTTGGCTGCAGGACCGGGAGTGGCAGCCCCCGCAGTCCCAGCTGGAAACGTCACCTTATCAAATGAATGGGTTAATAGGTCGAATGATGTCGTTTTGACTTTTCTGCTTTCTCCAATCACGTGTCCACTAGGACCTTCTTGTCAGTCATTTCAGACAGAGATCTTAGCACCCATTAACTATACTTTTGATCCAGAGTGCGGTTGCTGTAGGATGACTTGAGGGGAGCAAGCTTGAAAGACCTCTGTTTAAAATTTTCTATGTAGAGTCCTTCATAATTGATATACCTTCTGCTTTCATAAATGTATTTCACTACACTTATGTATATTTTATTATGATTTGTTTTTTGCTCACATCAAGCTCGATCACACTAGCAATGTTTTTATTTGATCACGCCACAGCATTTACTCTTCTTTGTATATTAGATTTCATATTAATAGTTATAGTTTTTACAGACAGACGGAAATCTTATTGTTCCATCTAGCTAACACTCATTTATACAGCTCTAGTTTCATCTAGTATTTTCTGCACCTCGCCTCATGGTTGAGTTAGGACCTTCTTTTAGGAGTTCCAAATCTTGAGTAAGCTCCAGCGACGGGATTCCACATCACTTGGCCACTATTCCAATTTGGAGTTAATTACCTCAATGGGTTAAAATCGCATACTTGTAAGTTGAAGAGTTTATTAAATGGTTTTTCAAGTGGCTCTGGAATTTTTTTAAGAGTCTTAAAGTTCTGGCTTGTCCGATATTTCTTCTCTTTGAAGAGGCGTGAAAATTTTTTGCAAGGTAAGATCTGTTTTCAAGTTGCCATCTGAGGGGAGGGCAGGTGTCCTTTTAACTATTCATGTCTTCTGGTGGTGCCCATTTCTAGACTTTTTTTTTTACCTCCTGATTTTATGCATTCTGCCTCACTCCCATTGAATGTATGGGGATGTAACGTAACTTTACTGGTTGGATGAAGTCTGATTGCGTTTTAACAGTATTTCTTGTGGCTTTGTCAGTGGTGCTATCATGGATGTTAAAGTGCTTTTATATATATACATGTCAAGCTCTTGACTTGAATGTCAGTCTCTTTGTGGCAACCCCGACTGGTTTTTCCCCGGTGCAGATTCGTTGCCTAACAGTTAAATGGCCTTTTGTATGCTTTTTGCTCTAACATTTTGAAAAAACTCACTTAAAAATACTGACTTGCTAGAGTTCTTAATTACTTTACTTGTCTCATCCAATTAATAGTTTGAAGTCATAGAAACTACTCCACCACTCAATTTTTTTTTCTTTGTTTTTGTCATGAATTTATTTCCCCACTTTGAACTGTCTAGGTACAAAAGTGAGGACCTGATGAACGCTTCTAAGCTTATTACTAGCTATTACATCTGTAACGCTGCCACCCGGCCAGAATTTAGTGTTTGGCACACTTTTTGTTTCCCACACCTTCCTGCAGAACCCAGATCCAAACCCTTGGATCCTTTAAAACAGTGGAGAATTAACCATCCCACCACCTTTTCCCCCGCTTTCCCTCCATGGGTTGACTTGCGACGTCCACAGATCCAACTCCTTGGCTCTTAAAACAAGAGAGGAATTAACATCCTCCCCATTTCCCCCACCAGATCCCTGGTGAGTTCAGCCCCCCTTGGGATCTTCAACAAAGGGGAAATCATTTCAGATTCTTAAAGAAGCTTTTAATTAAGAAAGAAAAAAGTTAAATCTATCTCTGTAAAATCAGGTGGAAATGCTTTTTACGGGTACTCAGATTCATACAGACCAGAGGAAACCCTCAAGGCCTAGGTCAAAGTTACAGCAAACGGGGTAATCTTCCAGGCAAAAAAGACGCCTTTAAAGTTGAGAACAAAATAGATAATCCGCCTTGCACTGGCTAATACTTACATTTTGAACATTAAAGACTGATTAGAAATGATTTGGAGAGCCTGGCGTGTACGTTGGATCCCTTTAGTCCAGAGCGAACAAGAATCAAAAAAAAGCACAAACAAGACTTCCCTCAGCAAGATCCTGAACGCTATCTTGTCCCCTATTGGTCTCTGGTCAGGTGTCAGCCAGGTTTTCACTGGCTTCTTAACCCTTTACAGGTTAAAAAGACATTACCCTTACATCTGTTTATGACTTTTTAAGCATTTTTAGTTGCCTTTTGGTTTTCTTAGATAAAATGAGGACCATTGTACGGCCAGCTTATACATTTTTCATCAGTCTTCAGACTAGACTTTAAGCAAAAGTCTATTTTCCAAATCGCTTTTCTCTTTTTTCTTCTACTCATTTGTTTTATACCTTCAACTTTTTTATCTGTTTACCTCCCTGCATTCAGTCAACAGAGATGATTAACTGCATATTAGACGTTCAACAATCTTGTGTCAAGTTTCAAGACGAGTGAGAAGTCAATTATATATTCAAATAGAAGCCCTTGAAGAGGAAATCTCAGCTGGCAAGAGGATGTGGTTTCTATAGATTGCAATTTAATTCAATCTGTGCGTCATGTGTTTAAGTGAGAAGAAGACTTAGTTTAGAAAAGGTGCGTTAATAAGCCATGTTATTGATAGCTAGATGAATAAGTCATTTACTAATCTGTGTTCGCAGGATTCCTGATTTTGAACTGAGATGTTAGGGTTCATGTTGATTTAAATTAGCATGAACCTCAAATATATTCATGGGATGAGCAATTCGTAGGGATTCAGCTTTTGGTTAGACACGCACTTAGAAACGTGAATACCTTATGTCTTGTGTCTGACCAAACGGAAGGGATCTTGTGGAACAAGTTTCTTCATAAGCACTGTTCTGCCCAGAGGATCAGGAAAACTACAGTAAGCAATTGTTCTTCCTTATTGGCTTCACATATACCAGAACCATTAGCAGAGATTCTCTGCAACAATGTCCTCCTTGGCTGGATTCCCAGTTGTATGCTCGATTTCTGTAGGGGTACAGTGGATAAGCTCAGCCTTCTGCGGGAATTCTGTCCAGTGGTTTCTGTGCCACTTTCATTGGTTATTCCATTGAGATGTTCTTTATTTTGCCTATCAGCCCTCCCCCAGCATTCCCGCCAAAAGTGTAATGATCTTAACTTCTTGTATTAATTGTGGCAACTCAGGACTTGCTCCAGAGAGTGTGTATTGCGTCCCGAGGCTCAGCCCTGGAGAAATAGGTTTCAGCTGGAGCAGGGTTGGGACTAATTAGGTTCGCTGGCCAACGCTTGGGACCTTTTTTATTCCTCCTGCCGGGGAAGCAGGGGGAGGGGAGAGCGCGTAGCTGCGCAAGTTGGGGCAGCTGACTCTGAGTCTCTGCAGAGATTGCATTCTCCCCGCAAGGAGGAGGAATAGAGCAGGGGTTGGGTGAGGGGTCAGCCAGACTGCGAGATTGGGAAGGTTTTTTTTTTTTCTTTTACTTTGCCAGCCATGTGTCTCCGGAAGGCATAGGAAGGATTGAGCTAACAAAAGGCGAGCCGGTACTTTTTGCCACCTGGTGTCAGGGGTGGGATGGTCTGTCGGTGGCTCTGGGCAAGCCATACACTGAGAAGGTTAAAAAACAAAAAAAAAAAATTCAAAAAAAAAAATTTTTTTTTTTGGAAAAATGGAGGATGTACTGAAGGCATTGATGCAGGCCACCGCGGCCCAACAAGAGGCTACCAGAGTGCAGATGGCTGCCCAGCAGGAGTCCGTACGGGTGCAACAGGAGACCAACCAGTTGCTGATGAGCCAGGCAGCCCAAGATCGAGCAACCCTGACCGAGGTAGTAAACCAGTTGAAGGCCCTGACCATGATGACACACGGGGCCCAGGGGAGTCAGCCGCTGCGGGCGAGCAACTACTTGCAGAAGATGACAACTGATGATGATATAGAGGCATATCTCCTTGCGTTCGAGAGGACGGCACTGCGGGAGGCCTGGCCCCAAGACCAGTGGGCCGGTCTGCTGGCTCCATTCCTATGTGAGGAGGCCCAGAAAGCCTACTTCGACATGACCGCAGAAGCAGCTATGGATTACTCTTGGCTGAAGGCAGAAATCCTGGTGAGGGCAGGCGTGACGCCGGCCATAAGGGCCCAGCGCTTCCACGAGTGGAGGTACTGGGAGGACAAACCACTGAGGTACCAGCTATTTGATTTGATACACCTTGCTCGGAAGTGGCTCTGTCCCGAGGCCCATGGGCCGGAGAAGGTAGTAGAGATCCTGGTATTGGACAGATACATGAGAGGTTTGCAGCCAGACATACGGGGGTGGGTCCGCCAAAATGACCCATCCTCTTATGACAATCTAGTTGCTCTCATGGAGAGGCACTTAGCAGCCCAAGAACTTTCTCAGACCACCGGGGGAGGAAGGCGCCAGTATCGGAGGCCAGCCTCTACGCCGAGGCCCCGGTTTGCCCTAGCTCCAGGCCGGAAAATGGAGGGGAGGCAGGAGGCGGAAGAGCCGCCGGCAGTCCCGGAGAGACTGGAGGACCGGGGAAGAAAGGCTCAGGGAATACATCCCAGCAGCCTGAAAAATAGGGGGCTGCCCAGGGTGGGGTACCAATGTTATGCCTGTGGTGAATTAGGGCATATTGCTGCCCAATGCCCTAATCTTGGAGAGCCTATGCAGTGTTAACTGGGAGATATCGGGGGACCATGCGAGCTAATAAGTCTAGTTGGGTTTGTGATGGTCCCTCATAGATACACGAGGGCCGTTAAGCTGAACGGTGTAGAGACCACAGCATTAATACACTGGTCTCAGGGAAGCTGGTCAGGTCGGGGCAACTATCCCAGGCCAAACGCTCGGGAATATCCTGTGTACATGGGGATCAGCTACTACCCAACCGTTCCTGTACGCATCGAAGTTCTCGGAAACCCCACCGAGGTGACAGTGGGAGTCGTTCCGAAACTCCTTTACCCTGTCCTTATCGGACGAGACTTCCCAAGGTTTGATGGCCTACTCCCCGGGAACGAGGGAGAAGGAAGGGAGGACCCTGGGATCCAAAGGGTGGCCCAGATAGGGGACCATCTCCCCGCTTTCCACGAGTTTAGCCAGCATGTGTTCTCCCCACTGGGGAAGTCCAGGAAGACTCGGAGGGAACGGAGGGCAGATAAAAGGAGGGGGACGAGGATCCTGACCCGGTACCTGACACCTACACTGGCAGGGGAAAGAAGGGACTCAGCTGACAGCGGGACTAGATCAGCCAACTCCAACCCAATTGTTGGACCAGGGTCCCCCAGGGCTGTCCCTGAGGGGGAGACGGAGGTGGACCCCCCCAAAATGGGACAAATAGGGACCGCACGTGGGAATTTTGGTCAGGATCAGGCCAATAATCCCATATACTACAACATTTTTAAGGAGGTAGTCAAGGTGAATGGGGTCCCAGTGGAGGGGAGAGCTAAGGGCCCGGGACCATATTACATGATTAAAAAAGATCTGCTGTATAGAGTAGTCCATGTCCAACAGCAAGTCATCGAACAACTCTTGGTCCCCCGGAAGCATTAAAGAGTGGTAATGGATCTGGCCCACAGTCATCTGTTTGGGGCCCATCTGGGGATAGATAAGACCCTCGATCGGATTCTACAGAGGTTTTTTTGGCCTGGTATTTATGCAGCCATCCAGCGATATTGTTCCTCCTGTCCGGAGTGCCAATTACATGGGCCCCGACCATACTTAAGGGCCCCTCTGGTACCTCTACCCATTATTGAGGTTCCATTCGAGCAAATAGCTATGGACATAGTGGGGCCGTTGGAAAAGTCACCCAGGGGCCATCAGTACATCCTGGTAGTACTAGATTACGCCACCCGATACCCCGAGGCCATCCCCCTATGGAATACCATGTCCAAGTCCATAGCCAAAGAATTAGTCCAGATATCCTCCAGAGTAGGGATACCTAAGGAGATCCTGATGGACCAAGGGACCCCCTTTGTTTCTAAGCTGATGAAGGACTTGTGTAACATGCTCCACATACGGACCCTCAGAACGTCGGTCTACCACCCCCAGACCGATGGCCTCGTTGAACGCTTTAATAGGACGTTGAAGAACATGTTACGGAAGGCGATCAGCTGCGATGGAAAAGACTGGGAAGCCCTGCTACCTTATGTGCTGTTTGCCATCTGGAAAGTTCCTCAGGCGTCCACTGGATTCTCCCCCTTCGAGCTGTTATATGGTCGGCACCCCAGGGGCACACTGGACCTGGCTAAAGAAGATTGGGAAGAGCAGCCGAACCCGGGGAGAAACATTGTGGAACATGTACTACAAATGAGAGACCGAATCGCCAGAGTCACCCCCCTTCTGCGCGAACACATGGAGAAGGCCCAAGGAGCGCAACGGACGTACTACAATCGTCAAACAAAGTCCCGGAAGTTCCAGGTGGGGGACCGGGTGATGGTGCTCATACCCATGGCATAGAGCAAGCTCCTGGCCAGATGGCAGGGACCCTATGAGGTAATCGAAGCGGTAGGAGAAGTTGACTATAAGGTCCGGCAGCCAGGTTGCCGGAAGCTGGAGCAGATCTACCATATAAATCTGCTGAAACACCCCTGGCAGGATAGAGAAACCCTGTAGCTTGCGCGTGGGGGGCACCACACCTAAAGGGCGATCCAGCCCCACCTGGTGGGATATCCCCTGAGCTGACCCCGGAACAACGATCTGAGTGATCACCTGGTCAAACGCAACCAAGATGTGTTCTCCGGAGAAGCCAGGCAGGACTACGAGGTTCACCATCAAATTTTCACAGAGCTCCCCTGGAGGAAGGTGCATGTCAAGCCAACCGCAATCCCGGGAGGCCAAGAGAGAAGCAATCAGAAAGAGGTCCAGGAAGATGCTGGGCCCTAGGAGTTACCACTGAGAAGTCGCATAGTCAATGGTCCAGTCCGTGGTTAGTGCCTAAGCAGACGGCAGTATGAGGTTCTGCAATCGACTTCGCAAGCTAAACGAGGTGTTCCCCGATTTGACGCCTACCTTTACCCAAGGATCGATGAGCTGATTGACAGACTGGGAAAGGCGCCGTTTTATGTCTACCTTTGATCTACTAAAGGGCTATTTGGCAAGATCCCCCTGGCTAAGGCAACAAGGAGAAGACGTCCTTTGCAAACCCGGAAGGACTATATATAACTGTTCTTCCTTTGGATTGCATGGGGCCCCACTACTTGCCAGTGCTAATGGACAAAACTCGTTAACGGTCCCATAGGGGAGTACCCTGCTGCCTATCTTGATGAAGCCCCATATATATACCCCGACTGGGAGACGCACCTCGGAAGGGTACAGAGGCAGTCCCATAGATACCGAGACAGGAAAGGACTGACCGCAAATCCTCCAAGTGGTTCGATCGGGTTAGCTGAGGCCAAATTTACCTGGGTATACAGTGGGGAGGGCGGTGTGAGGCCCCAACCTCAACAAGCTAGACACCATACAGATGGCCCCCGCCCACTCAGAAAAAACACAGGTCCGTAGCATTCCTGGGACTCGTGGGGTACTAATTAGGCGGTTCATTCCCCCACTTCCCCACCAGCGGCAAATGCCCATTAATGGACTGACAGGGCCTCGGGGCCCAGACATAGTAAAATAGTTCCCTGCTTGCGGCCGAAGCCGCTTTGCAGAATCTGCGAACGGCCCTACTTTGCACGGACCCCCGTACTTAGTAAGCCCCAGACTGGGCAGGAGTTTATCCGTACAGATGGACAACCTCTGTAGTAGGGCGGGGGCGGTGCTTCCCAATGGTCCGAGATGAGCGGGAAAACGCCCGTCCTCTTCCTCAGTAAAAGCTCCTGCCCTAGGGAACGGAGAAGGTAACGCCACCGTGGAAAAGGAATGCCTGGCCGTAAAAATGGCCGTAGAAAGCCTCCACTATATCTACTGGACGGAATTACCCTTGGTCACGGACCATTCCCCAGTTGCAGTGGATGCACCAATAACAAAGGACAAGAATGCGCGAGTAATGAGATGGTTCCTATCGCTTCAACCCCTCCACTTCACGCGTTCGGCAACCGGTCCGGAACCCAACATGGCAATGCAGATGGCCTGGTCGAGGGTGCAACTGCCTTCCGACCAGTAGCCCAACCCGTAGTGGTTGACGAGGGCGGGGGGATATGTGGCAAACTCAGGAACATCATTAGCTACCAAGAGAGGGGTGAATTGGTCCCGGAAGGCTCCAGCCCTGGAAGAAATAAGTTCAAGCTGGACAGGGGTTATCAGGGAACTAATAGTTCAGCTGGCCCCAATTGCTGGAACCTTTTAAATCCCTCCTGCGGAAGCCCAAGAGGGGGGCGAGGAAGAGAGAAGCAGAGTCAAGCTGCCAGCAGTAGGGGCAGCTGAACTCTGAGACTCTTCCCTGCAAGCAGATGCAATTCGTCCCCAGAAAGGAGGAAACTAGAGCAAGGGGCTGGCTGAGAGGGAATCAGCCAGACCCTGCGAGATTGGGAAGGTTTTTTTTTCTTTTACTTTGCCGAAGCCTGTGTCTCCGAGGCTAGGAAGGACTGAGCTAACAAAAGGAGAGGCAGGTACTTTGCCACAGTATGAAGAGAAATCTTTCATCTTATCTGTACCTTAGCCTTGCTATACCATGTCAGCCTTCAGAATATATATCCTTCAAGGAGACAATGGATTTCCCCTGCCAATATACAATAAATTCTCTCTGCTATCAAACCTATGGCTAGCACTGTAGTGGATGTTCCATGTTTTTACTTTTATCTCAGCACTTCAAATCTCAGAATCCTGGCAGTGATTAAACTCAGTCACATGCCATAAATCTCCACTGACCAGAGCTACAGTCTGTCCCCTCCACTCTTTCTCCAAAATGATATTAGTATCTAGCTTTATGAGCAGTAGAGGGTATATTTGGGATCCAATGCACAAGAATTTGGGGGGACATTTAAAAAAATTTTTTTTTAAAGTTAAAGTATTCTAAGGAGCAGTTCTATCATGAGTGAATGCAATAATTCAGAGGCTATTAGGACATGGCAGTAAGTGTAATTAGCAGGCCATTCTGATACAAAATCCATTCTATTTTGCACCATATGTATTTTAAGTTTTTCTCAACAGCTTGTATTAAATATAAATGTTGTAAAGAACTTTTGGCTCTTCCGTGCACTATTGCATTCAATCCTGTGAAGTACTTAAAACTGAGCTGTTAAACCTTTAAAAATTACCTACAGTCTCAAGCTTAAATCTTTTTAATAACCAGCTCCTCTCTTATATGGTTAGGGACTACAAAGTCCGCCTACCTTCTAAGGCCAAATTTATTTAAATATAGCAAAACATGGTCTCAAGTTTGAGGCAGTGGACTAATATTCAAGAAATCTGGGTCTGGCACAGGCTTCCCATAGGTTATATTCAAAGTCACTTAATATTTCTGTGCCTCCATTTTTTCCCATGTAAAAATGGGAATAAAAGTGCTTCCTTTCTGCCATCTGTCTTGTCTGCTTAGTCTCTTAAACTCTTCAAGGCAGGGACTGTGTCTTACTGTATGTTTGTACAGCTCCTAGCACAACTGGCCCCTGAGCTCAAGGGGGAATTGTAGTCGTTACTATTATAGAAATAATAATTAATATAGTATTAGAAGCTATGTGTTATCATGGCAAACAGTCAATGCCTCAACAATGTTTCTTATTGGTATTGGGCCAGATTTCTAACATTGGTGACATAGAATTGTGTGTAGCTAAGGGATGCTATACAAAACCCACACTGGGCAACAAGAGGTTAAGGACCTGCTCTGGACTCATCCAGCCCCACCCTGCCACACCAGCAAGAGATGCACAGACTGGAGGAGGAATTAAAAAGGAGCAGAACAACTTATTTGTGGGTAGGCCAGGGAAGGGAAAGGACCTGTACCTTGCAGCTCCTGATAAAAGGATTGAGAGAAGGTAAGATCTCTTCCTCAATAACTGACTGAAGGTTCCTCCCTGAGAGAAGGGAGGACCTCCTTCTGTTATACCTGGAGAGGGAGACATTTCCCCTCTCACCTACTAACCCAGTTTATTTGTGTTTTGTTTTGTTTATGGACTACCCCTGAATGGAGAAAGACTTCGAAATGACCTGGCTGAAGGGCCAAGATAGGTAGGGTGACCAGACAGCAAGTGTGAAAAATCGGGACAGAGAGTGGGGGGTAATAGGACCTTATATAAGAAAAAGACCCAAAAATCAGGACTGTCCCTATTAAATTGGTACATCTGGTCACTCTAAAGACATGAGAGGAGGCAGCTGCTTCCCCAAGAGGCAGGAATCTACCATGCCTGGCTATGAAGAGATGCCAAGTGGTGAGCTGTTCCCCTTCACAGCCTACTGTGATAGACTGTGAATTTTGGACAATAGTGGGGTGGTAGGCAGTGGTCCAAGGAGGGAAGCCTTAACGTACTTCTGGGTATCGGACCCTTGTGTTGCCCTCACGGGGCTACAGCTAGATGAAATGGGATGGCTTGGACTCCCCTATTAACCCTCCCCCCTCCCCCAAATGTTGAATGTCCTAAGCCCTGACCACCAGATAATGCTCCTCGCAAGCAAAGATCATAACCACCTATTATATACTTGTTAATACCCTATGTATACATTAAAGTCATCTATTTGTACTTAACTTAGTTACCTATCTGTGCACAAATACTTCATTTCCACCCGTTAATAGTGATGTCTGCTACACTGTGGTGTTCCTGAATGAAAATCTACTCTCATATATTAGGTACTGTTTGATATGCCTTTTCCCAGATACAATTTACATTGTCTAGTGGCTGGCTTAAAAGAATGTCATACATGTTTTAGTAGTACACTAAAGGACATTTTTGTCTTAGTTCAAGTGGTGGAAACATGTATTTAGAAGCCAAATCAATGAGTTCAGCTGTGCAGAAATGTTGTTACAAAACCTGAAACTAGGTAAATTCATGTTCAACACAAGGCAGGTTGTTCTGAAGGTTTTCTAAACTTTACACACCTTTTGAAGGAATCTAGGTTGGTTTTATCGTTTCATGTAGACTCTTTTTAAAACTTGACTGCTAGGAATAGAGTTTCACTTTGAGTTTTGGGTTCTCTCAAATCTAAAACTCAAAGTGAATCATGGAAGCAAAGGGAATGGTAAAACCATGCAAACTTAAAAATTCATAGTTCTCATTATGAGTTCTACTCCCAATGTCAAGTGCAGCACCTATGACAGTGATTTCTCTGTGTATATCCTGTCATAGACTGAGACAATATGTCCTATAAGTTTTAAACAATGACACTTTGATGTTGTGAACCTGTAAAGATACTATATTCCCTATAACTATCTCATCATGTCTCAGATTTTCCAGGGAAGCAGAGTTATTTTCCTCTTCTGGCTCTGAAGATTCTAATTAGTCGGTAAAAAGAAAGCTTTGTTCTTTTCCCTTCCTACATCATTGACAAACAAAACAAAAGATAATCCCCAAACCAACTAAAAAATTCAAACCTACAGTTCTTTTAAAATCAGAACAAGTTTCCTCTTATATGACTGATTTTTAGCTAAAGGAAGAAGAAAACTTGATTTTCACATACCCCTTGAAGCTGGAGACTTTTAGCGAGAGTTGTGACAGCCTGTTTCTAAACCAATTTAGACAGGAAAGCAATACAAACAAAAGATTTGTTTGCCAACATCCATGGCAGTTAAGAACTTGCTTGGGTTCAATCTGAAGCATTCACTTTAATTTCAACTCCCATCATTACAATTTTGTACTGTATCTTTATGTTTTAATTGCAGAAGCACTGGTGACAAAAGGCTGGGAAAAGCCACCCTTAGACTGATCTATGAACAATACAGGAATTCCAAATTACTATCTGTTACAGAATCTTATGTCTTGTCTATGTTGGAATTTACTCCAGTTACAGCTATTGGTGACCAGCCACTAGTGTAGCTATATTTAAAGAAATGCCTGCTGTAAACAACATAAAGCTGCTATAAGCTGAGATTCACATTTTTGCAGTTTTCCTTTTTCAAGGGTTCCTTATGTGACTGGCTACCTGAAACAGACCACGCTGAGAATACCACACTCAGAGCAAACTGCAAGAAATAAGGCAGGCAATTCCCAAAAACTGGCAGTTTACTCTATAATTAGATTCATCAAGCAAGTAACAAAAGTGCTTCTGCAGTACCACACTGGTTAACCAGAAGCCAAACATAGACCCCCTTTAGGCAGTCCAGCCCTTGGCTTCCATCCAGACAAATAGGTCTAATCTAGTGAGAGAAAAAACCCAAATCACCATGTGTGAGGTTCTTACTATCCTCGGGTCAACATGAATCTCGGATCTTACCCAAATATCAGCGTCAGCCAATCCATAGTAAACTAACTAAAGGTTTGTTAATTCAAAAAAGAATAGAATTATTAATGGATAATAGATAATATAAGGACTTTGCAATCATTTGTATGTATATCAGGTTTGTAGCAGTGATGGAATAGACAACTGGCTTGAAAAGTCTCTCTGGTAATTTATAAAAGATTGGAA
The DNA here is from genome assembly GCF_003597395.2 of Chelonoidis abingdonii. Classification (NCBI taxonomy): domain Eukaryota; kingdom Metazoa; phylum Chordata; order Testudines; family Testudinidae; genus Chelonoidis; species Chelonoidis abingdonii. The sequence goes on along the minus strand of NC_133770.1, from coordinate 102,170,790 downwards.
GGGCCTCAGTCCATAGTTCAAAATACTCCCGGATCCACAGTCCAGAGAATTAGAGCAGAAAACAAGCAAAACTGAACTGTCTTTTATATCCTTTGCCATGTGCACGAAAATTTACTGTCCCAAACAAAGCCCCCAGCCTAGGTGCATGAAAAGTTACTGGCCCAAGATGGAGTCCAGAGTCACATGTCTTTACATGCTTTGCTGACTCACAGGGACAGTCATTGCCCATATTCTTTCTGAGTGTCCACAGGAAAGGCTTACTGGGTGGAATGAATTTCTTCAATGGCCCATTGTGAGTTGAGTGTCCTTAATGGGTCATCAACACATAGCTGTAATGTAAATCTGTTTGGGGGAGTGTCACCCAGAAATATAACACATGTTTAAAATACACGTACATAGCCAATATTTATAACTTCAGGTACAAAGATGATACATGCATATAAAAGGATAATCAAACTTCGGAAATTATAACGTCTCCATTGATCCCTTACATAACATACTTTGTACTAGACATTTGGAAACTGTGTAATAGTAATAACAGTGATATAAATTGTCATCTTCAATCATACAGCATCACATCCTGTTTTACTGATGCAAAATGTAGTTGATAGCTGTTCTGCCTTGTTTTCATTAAAGGTTTCCACCAGTACAGCTATACCCATGGCTGGACACCAATGGCTGAATTCCCCAGTGTAAGCAAAGTCTTAGACCCTCAATCCTCGGCTCTGACCAAGATGTGCTACACGGCTGTTTATAGGCTTCACTGGTAACAGTATTTAAAAATTGTTGTAGGTCTGTTCAAATGGGGTGAAAGTCAGGGCGTGGGTATATATGAATACATATGAGAGCCAAAGGGCATACATCTCATCATGATATATTCAAGAATTTGTTCTGAACTATTATGGGCAGATAGCTGAATCTAATCAGTGCTACTGCTTTGCAAAACTGTAGTATTTTTGTAACTTATGATTTACAGGAAATATTTTGCCTTTATTTCACACCTGGAAATTTTGGTTATTCATAAAATTTGATTCATCTGTTTAAAAAAAAACATTCAAAATAATGGAATTTTGCCCTATTCTTGCAATCAAAATAACCAACTCTGTTCAGAGGAAATCTGAACAAAACAATCCCCCACACCTATAGGCTAAAAAGTGGGCTCTGTCTAATGTAACTGAGGCAAAATGCTGTTTTCCACTGCCCTAGCTAGCCTAATATTAATCTCAGCAGTCGCCTCCACTAGATTATTTTTGTGGATTTTATGCCATTCTATTTCTAAATTCATATTATTCCTGAATGCTAATAACCCATGTACAGCACATCCCTAACGACTCTTAGCTAAGGCCTTAATATTGGAAATGGAAAGGAGAGAAACTGGGCAAAATCCACCTTGGCAAGTGAGCCTGTTTCAATTATTCAAACAAGTCCTCCAAACCTGCTAGGTCAGCAAAACCTACAAAGAGATTAATTGAAAGGAAATTCAAAATTAAGTACTTGAAAGTAGTTTATCATGAGTTCATGAAATCCATTATCTGTGATTATTTGTTTATTCTGGGAGCAGAGGAGTTTTCAAAAGAGTCAGGGAATGTGAGTGCTCTGTTTTGGATGCGCTAGGTCTTTTCAAAGGAACAGTACAGGAGTTCTGAAAAACCAAGATGCCTGAACTGCCAGGATTCCGTAATTCCAACCACTGAGACTTTCAAAAGGCAGCTTTACCAGGGACTGAGATATTGCTCTGAGTGCAGGATGCTAAATGCTTGTGAGATCTTCCAATGTTCTGGATCTCAAGCACTGAGTAGGAAAGCAGACAGTCAATAGAAGGAATATTATATGAGGAATAATAGGAAGATCCCACACAGGTCCTGCAAATAAGCAGGACTTCACAGAGGCAAATATTGATCAAATGCATAGAAAAAAAATCTACTCCATTGCTCATACTGTGTCTGCTCAGGCTAGCTACAAGAGAAAGCGTTCAGAAAAAGAACATAATCAAGATAAAGGGCAACACCAGTATATTTTCACCTCAAAATTATATGTTTCTAATAATAAAAATTTCAGTGTAACTCATGTGCTTTCATGGTACTGTTTAGTTGTTCAAATATGGGAGAGTAGTGGAGGGATGACATGGATTCCCCTTCCCCTTTTGTTAGTTTGGAGCACTCTGTCTCTGCAGATGCGGGCAGCAGCATCTAGACTCTCGGTGTGTCAGTTACTAGCATGTTCAGCTATTCTGAGGCTATGTAGGAAGCTTTCATTGTGGACAAATCACCTGATAAGATATACCCATAGTCACCATCTGAGGGCTGAGCCAATTAGTGCTCAGTAAGGAAGTGGAGATGGCCTGGGAGAGCTCAGCAGCAGAATCATGGAGGGATGAGAGGTATCTGCTGTGAGGTGCATGTCTCAAAGACTGTGCAACTCCATCTGGATCCAGATGATGTACTGACAGGAGACCGGTTATGTCTACATTGGAAATGGAAACCTGCAGCAGTGAGTTCCAGAGCCTGGGTCAATTGGCTTATGCTTGCAGTATTTGGGCTGCAGGGTTAAAAATAGCAGTATCGGTGTTTGGGCTCGGATTGGATCCTGGGTTCTGAGATCCTGCTAGGGGAGAAGGTCTTAGATACTGGGCTCCCTCCTGGGCCTGAACATCAGCACCTACCTTTAGCCCTGCAGCCTGATCCCTGTGATCCCAAATCAACTGATCTGGGCTCTGAGATTCGCTGTCATAGGTCATTTATTGCAGTGTAGACATACCTTTAAACTAACTACTGGATGTTAGAATTTGACTGTTGTTGCCAAAGAGATGTGAAGGTGTTAGGGCAAGACTATGGAACAGCCACCGTGCCATAGCTCTCCCAGTGCTGCACGTAAACCACATCCTCTACGGGTGTAGCTCTCCCAGCGCTGCAGCACTGATTACACTGAGGCTTTACAGCGCTGTATCTTGCAGCATTCAGGGGGGTGTTTTTTCACACCCCCAAGCCTGAAAGTTGCAGTGCTGTAAAGTGCCAGTGTAGCCATACCTTTTGACTTGCACACGGTGCAAGGAAAGGCTGAGGACTCATGCCCTGAGAAAGTTCGAGGGAAGTGTATGCATATAGGTGAGTACAATGTATATGATTTTTTTAATAGCAACTAGTGTGGAAGTCTGGATGAGAAACACCAGAGCAATAATAGTGGTTTTAATAAATTGTCACAATCAATTCAGATATTCGTCCCGGGGATATTCTGCGCCTAAAAGTTATGCACACAATATTTTAAAATTCTGCAAATTTTGTCAAAATAATGCTATATAATCATGCCAGTTTCAATTTTTTGGTAATTTATTTCAAAATACCTGTCAGCAAGTATGTCTGTAACAATACAGATACACAAAAATCCCCCCGGGCGTAGAGAGTTAAAGAAATCCCTACGACAACCCAGTTACTGTTTCTCTGCCCCCTTCCCTCCAGAGCCCACCTGTGCCCCCCAACCCAAACTCCCTCATCCCCAGAGTCCAACCACACACCCACAGCCCAGATATCCACACCCCATCCCCCCCAGAGCTCAGCTGCAGGGCCCTCCCTTGCCCAGACATGCCTGCTCTCACAGAACCAGGGATCCAGAGGGAGAAATGGCCTGACGCTTGGTTCCAGGATTGAGCAGAGTTTCCTGTGCGCTGCCTTCTCCTTGCTTCGGGACATGCTGGGAACTGAAGCTGCCAGGAACCCTCTAACTTCTTCTCCCTCCTCCCAGCAGTGTTCTCTGTGGAATCCAGTGGTCCCTAGTGGTGGCTAGTAGCATTGCAGCCCATTTCTGTGCGTGAAAGGAAATCCTGTGTGCACGATGTTAATATCTGCAAAAATCTGCATTGCGCTGTGGTGCAGAATTCTCCCCGGAGTAAGATATTGCTAGTAACTATTTATACTTATTAAATGTTGTTCTTTAAGAAACTGTCGTGCTCTTCCTCTCAAAGTCAATTCTGTGCGATGTTAAATCTCCATCCTATCCGTCAGCAGAGGAATAGGCTCAAGTGCAGGAAAGGGGAAGTAATCACATATAATGTTATATCTCAGTCCCATTACACCTTAAGCTCTACAAGGCCATTTTAGGAATCATCCGTTGTACAGAGTATCCTACTCAGGAAACACTGTAGTGATCAGGAAACAGGCATGTTAGGATAACTCCTGATCTGTGATCTGCATAAAGGACATGAGACAGGAGGGGAAACTCTCTGAAGTCAACAGGTCCTCAAGACATCCCCTCCCCTGAATTGTTGCAGAAATAACAAACAGGGACACCACGTGCAGAGATTTCTACTCAACATTCCTCTGTCCACTATCTACTATACACCACACGGCTCTCAACCTTTCCAGACTACTGTACTACTTTCAGGAAGCTGATTTGTCCTAGTTTCAACTCACTTAAAAACTACTTGCTTACAAAATCAGATATAACAATACAAAAGTGTCACAGCAGATCATTGCTGAAAAATTACTTATGGTCTCATTTTTCCCATATAATTATAAAATTAATCATTGGAATATAAACATTGTACTTATTTTTCAGTGTATAGTATACAGAGCAGTATAAACAAGTCATTGTCTATGTGAAATTTTAGTTTGTACTGAGTTCACTAGTGCTTTTCATGTAGTCTATTATAAAACTAGGCAAATATCTAGATGAGTTGATGTACCCACTGGAAGATTTCTGTGTACCCTCAGAGGTACGTGTACCCCTGGCTGAGAACCACTGTTAGACAACTCACTAGCTAGCTTTGCCATTCAGTTGTTTAATAGGATGATACCCACCTACATCAGGATATAATATTACAAGCAGCATTCAAGCTTATGCAGGGTGTGGGGAAGGAGGGCTCATCCTGATGCAGTGAAAGATCTTCTGGCCACATGGATATACAAGAAATGTGCTGCTCTCAGCACTGAGTTCTGGGATAATAGCAGAATGATCAAAAGCTTTCTGAAAAAAATAAATACTCCAGTTAAACTCCTTCTATTTAAGCAGTATCACACTCACAGGCACAGAGTAGCACCTGCCAAGAGAATATGGTGCAGCAAAGCCAACACTGGCTTAATTCCCTGTGGGGAATGGAAGTGAACCGCCTGCTGTAACCAGATCAGCGTGCTCCTATTCCTGACTCAAGTTCTTTTTGAGATGCCTGGGAGAGCTGCATCTGTGTCGCAGCTGCATTTGTGAAGATCTTAATAGGCAGCAGGTTTAAAACAAATAAAAGGAGGTTCTTCTTCACACAGCACACAGTCAACTTGTGGAACTCCTTACCTGAGGAGGTTGTGAAGGCTGGGACTATAACAGCATTTAAAAGAGAACTGGATAAATGCATGGTGGTGAAGTCCATAAATGGCTATTAGCCAGGATGGGTAA
>NC_133770.1:102148555-102164106 GCF_003597395.2 Chelonoidis abingdonii | reverse complement strand
CAGACACAGGAGGAGTTGCCCCAGACTGTGGGGAAGATCATTGAGGTGAGCAAATCTGCCAAGAAGCACAGGACCTACCAAGGTAAAGGAGGCACTTTGTGACAACAGATACTGGGCTAGATGGACCTTTGATCTGACCCAGTACAGCCGTTCTTATGTTCTCATCCCTGTGCAACCATTGTCTGGTTAGTCAATTATATTTAAAAAAACTTTAAAGATAGAACCACCCTGGGGCTGTACTTTGCATTTTTGCAGGATTCAAATGCACTGAACTTCATGATAGAACTTGTGTGTTGTATTGCACTCCGAAGAAGCTCTCTGCTTCTTGCTGTTAAAGGGCCTCTTATAAGTTAATGCAAGGTGTGTTAAAGATCTGATATACAAACAGGTAAGAGACTGGTCTTTCTATCCATGTTCCAGTCATATGGCATGGATCAGGGTTACTCCAGTGAAAACTGTTACAGAAGGCTGCTTTATAGTAGAGCTGGATAGGACATTTCTGGTAAAATCAAATTTCATTCCAATGTGGAACAAAAACAAATTTCAAATCCTCAAAAGTGGCTGTGAAATGAAATTGTTTTCCTCTGGTTAGCTCTACTTTATAGGCACTTATCCATATAATTAACTGATAATTCTTTCATGTTCTAAAAGCTTTTACAACATTTGTTCTAGTAGCTATTTTCCTGGCATTGCAAAACAGTTTATACTTACCTTCCAGGACTAAAGTAGCAAAGTTTACTGTAGCCCACACACTCAGTGCAAACTTGCAATCCATTCTCTGCTGCTCTTCTGCATAAACTGCTGGTTCTTTGTAAGGTAACATAGCATTTTACTTTCAAACCTGTCCTCAGTAAACGGGATGAGAAATCACCTTTTTGAAGGTATAATCAGTTCTGTGACAGTGTTTATCTACTGTAGTCAATATTTTTTTTAAAAAAAGCTCTCCAAAAGTAATGATTTCAATTCATATGTTAAACAAGGTCTTTATGCTTTTAGTCTTTGTACAAATAGAGTCCAGAAGACAATGCAAAGTGTACAGTCAACTCTATCGTGTAAAACTAAGTTAACTACATTAATGCAAAAGGAGGCACAAAATGGGCAATAAATCACCCAATTAAAATCTAAAACAGTTGTTGTTGTTTAGACATTCATTGATTTTTTTTTGATTTTTTTCCCCCTCTCTAATTTTGTCTAGCTCCTTCAATCATCAGTCTCTTGACTGCCCCCTACAACCTAGAAAGAAACTATTAGACTTCACCTAAACAATAGGTGCAATTTATAGGAGGGACAAGGAGCGCCTTTATTCACCAAAGAGACTCCTTCCCGCTTAAAGGACAAACAGTTTTTGGATGGTTTTCAGACCCTACCCAAAAATCAACGCAAAGATAACATTTTTCTTCTAAACTGCTAATGAAGCAACCAGAGTGCTACCAGATATTTCATATTCTTTATTTATTTCCTAGTGCAATTAAATCCAGGGCAGAGTAGCTGGGACACAGGCCAGGAGGCCGTCGTCTTATCACAGACCACAGCAGATGTGTTCCTCAGATTACCCTGCCTCAGGCAGACTGGCATCCTCCTCCTCCACCTCCATTTCACAATACTGGAAAATAACCATATTCCTCCTTTCTTTTCATAATGCAGGAAGCTGTCACTCTTAACCAGTCCTGAGTACTGGTGGGTGTTGGGAAATGTAATTGCTGAACAGTGTTGATGTTGGTGAGTGGGTGAAAGAGGGTGATGTTACCAAGCATCCAGGACTGAATTTTTTTCTTCTGATTCTTGGCCTAAGAACAGGGTTTAGTCCTGATTGCTTTTGTACTGCTTCTGCCAAAATGTTTCTTCACCCTAGCAAGCCACAAAGCATTAGACCTTACAGCAAAAGGGGCACCTAAATTATTACATTTTTTGCCCTCTGTTTTCATGACTGAATGTTAATTATGTTAAACTTCAACAACTTCATAAAACTTGGAGTAGTGTTATCATTTCTCTTAGCTCTTCCAACTAAACCTGGTCTAGGGTTGCCAACCTTCCTGGTTTTACCTATTTCTTGGAGGCTACTGATGCCAAACCAGGAGATTTAAGGTGCTAAAAGTCCAGCGGCACAGTGGAGCTAATGCAGGCTACCTGCCTGCTGTGGCCCCATTCCAATCCCAGAGGCAGCCATCATGTACCTGCAGCCTGGGGGAGGCAGAGGGTCTCTGTGCGCTGCCCCCACCTCGGGCACTGACTCCACACCTCCCATTGGCCACAGGGGCAGTGAGCAGAGACTCCGGGACCACCTGCCTTGGGGTCTCTGCTAGAGGGATGTGCCATTCACTTTTGGGAGCCACCTGAGGTGAGCCCTTCACTCCCTCTCAGCCCTCTTTCCCCTGCCCCAGCCCAGATCCTGCACCCAAACCCCCTCTGAGACCCCCACCCTCTTCTGCACCCCAACCCCTTGCCCCAGTCCTCTCCCGCACTCCGAAACCCTTGACCCCACCCCTCAGCCCAGATCCTACACCCTCTCCCACACCCCAACCCCCTGCCCCAGCCCGGTGAGAGTGAGTGAGGGTGGGGGAGAGCAAGGGACAGGGGGGCTGGAGGAAGCAGGGAGTGAGGCCTTGAAGAAGGGGCAGGGCGGGGTGTGTCCTTGGGGAAGGGGCAAGGCAGCAGACAGGGCAATGGTGTTTGGGTTTGTGTGGTTAGACAGTTGGCAGCCCTAAGCTGGTCCCCAAAAAAGGGTTAAAATGTGTTTTTTGGAGGGGAGGGGAGAGTTTAACTTCCCATGTATCCAGATTAAAAATTTTGAAATTTGAAAAATTTTGACTAGCTTTATCGTAGACTGAAAAAAGTTGGTGGAGAGGCAGTTAAATTGAAACATTTTTCCCAAATTTTTTTACATTTCATCAAAATTTAAAAATTTCACCCAGCATTATTCCCAAAAAAGCGTAGGGCTATTTAAGTCCATGCTGCTTCTGTGAACTGTCCTCATAAGCGGTCACTGTTTCCATCTTCACAGTAGCCCAGCAACGTTTAGTGGCCTTCATCTTGTATTTTTTCTTAGTCTAATATTTCCTCCATGGAAAATATTCACAGGACAGTTGTAGCTCTTGGAATGTGGAAACCAGACATTTTTATCATGGTAGCAGCAGCATGGAACTCAGATTTCCTGGTAAGAAAATGTTCTTGGTTTCTGTGACAGGGTGGAAGAAGCCCTGGGGCACTGCTCTAGTCCAGAGCAGGGACAAACACAGTGACATTACAGAGGGCACTGAGAGAGGCCCCTGTTGGACCCGTGCCCCGGAAGGGGTTTACTTTGTTTTATTTCACATACAGACTGTGTGTGACTCGGCCAGAGGGCTGAGTCACTGAAGAGACACCACAAAGAGAGAGTGCAGGCACACGCACTCCACCAGGGGGCGCTCGCGAGAAGTGAGTGCACCCTCTTACAGGTTCTGATAGGGGTCAGGGTTGATGTATTTTATGGATGAACAGACATGTTTGAAGAAAAGCCTTTTCTTATTAAAAGAAACCATGTACAGCATTGACTTAACTACTACTCTGTGTCGTTGCAGCATGTAAGTGCACTGTCCTGGGCTTCTGTTTCTGCTCCCTATCAGGAGGTGTCCCGGGAAACAAAAGACTGCATCTAGACTAGTGTAGAGATGTTACATGTCCTGTACACTTCCTGCAGGACTCATTCCACAAAGGTTACAAAAGTTAAACCCCTTTCTACTGACTCCAGTGGCCATGGCTACCGATGGGTCCTTTGTTGTTCTTATTGATCATTTATTACTTGTGGTAGTGCCTAGGAGTCTCAACACTGGGACGTAATTGTGCTAGGGGATGTACAAACACATAACAAAAAATGTCCCTGCTCAAAAAATTTAAAAACAAAGGATGAGCCAACAATGAAAAAATGAAACAGCATGACAGGCAGTGGTCTCAACTGTCAATATTTTTTTGCATAAGAAAGAAGGAATCACAGCTAAGATGCAGATATTCACTTCCATTTTTTTAAAATCTCTGTCCAATGCATGGGCAGACCTGCAGCCCATAGCTCCTGTACTGCAGAGGAAAGCCTAAAGGCTCTGACACAGCTGCCCAAAGCTGCCCTCCCTGAGGGAAGGGAGAAACCATGCTGGAGAGGAAAGTATCCTGTGGACCTTGAACACTGGTAACTCCCTCTTACTTATTTTGGTTTGGATTTCCCCACTAGGGGAAGGCCTTGGACTAAGCTGGAGAGTGTGTGTGTGTCTGTGTCTGTGTGAGGAAGAGGCCAGGGGGGACACCCTTAAGTAGCTTTGGTGCCAGGTAGCCCAAAGGGCTCTAGATCAGAGGCCGGTGGAGTGGGAGGGCCCAGGCTTCCCTCACCGCATCCCTCTTGGCAGTCAGGGGTTGCAGCTGTGACCACTAGGTCTCACACTCTAACCAGACCCCAAGTGAGGAACATTACACCTCGGCATCACTTCTCTGTTCATTTCATTCTGAATCAGCTCTGGTGATATGTGTGGCTGTAACTTCCAGACAGGACACTGTCTAAGTAACATTTGGTTCATTCTCTCCTCCCTTCACAAACATACCCCAGTTCCAGCTTATACATCCTCATTTTGACAGCTGAGTCCACAGTTCATTTATTTTCACTGTTATAATTACTCCACTGCTTTTGATATGCACTACTACCAGCAACACAGAGTGTATGACCATAGCTTACTAGAAGCATCAGAATTGGCCAGATCAGGATCATCAGTATGGACAGGATGTAGTGACATAGCTGAAGTGTGATGAATGAGTCTGGGCACCTAATAGAGTCTGGGTGGTTCCAGAGCGGGATGATTGGAGGTCTGTGGTTACTGCCAATTTGAGGGGCAGGTCTGCTATTTGAAACAATGTAGAGTTTACAGCCATGCCAAGCAAAGGCACATTCAATCCTGCCGTTTAGTAGTGTGATTCTTGATTTCAATGGATTCACACCGGTATAAAACCAAATTAACCCAGTTGTGAATCAGGCCCCATGTATCTGAAGGGGGAGAAAAGAGTGTGTAGTCCTCTTCTGGGAGTCATTTTAACTGAATAAATGTCAACATAAATTGACATTAAAGCACATAATTTCTTATCAAAACAAAGCGCACATTGTCCACATAGAATAAATGTCACAGTATAACTAACTAGCAGAACAGTCAACATATGGAAACCATAATTAAATATGGCTATCTTATAGAAAAACAGTGTGTGTTAGAAATAGGATGATCCAGGTTAACTGAAAATAATTCAGCACTTCTATATGATTACATTTTATTTATGCATGGTCCAACAGTGAAAACTATATTTGTATTTCTTAATAAGAAGGAAAAGTGTGTGTTTATAAGCTGGAAGGATACCACTTGCAATGATGGAAAGCCTGAAATCACATAACCGGGCCAAAGTTTGAAAGAAAGCTGAGAAAAGCTGCCAAACTTGCACAGGGTATTAGTCAGTAGGCCTGGGTGGCATGACAGCATCAGTAGTGGGCTATAGAGTCATTCACCAACGGCACTGTTTCACATCCAGTCCATATCACTAGTGCTCAAAAGTTGTCAACATCTGATGCCTGTTTAGTGGTCTATGTGAAATGACTGGTGATCTCACTCCAGTTCTCAGCAGGTAGGAGCCTATAGCACAGGACTCATCACCAGAAATGGGTGTCTTGTTGGCAGTCTCAGTAGAGGAATTAAGGACTGAACAGCACATGGAGGCTAAAGTCTGGTCTACACTACACCGTTAGGTTGACAGAAGGCAGCTTTTGTTGACCTAATTATGTTAGTGTACACACCACAGACATATCCCACTGATGTAAGGGCCCTGCTACACCAACGACATAACTCCATCTTCACAAGAGGCATAGGGCTTACGTTGGTGTAGTTAGGGTGAAGCCGTGTCTGTGTAGACACTGAATTCCTTGCACTGGCTGTTGGCTGTTTTGTCAACTGACTGTACCAAGGCTCCCAGCCAGGAGCCCAGCTGCCCCCTCCTCCCAGGCTCTCTGTTCGCCACCAAGAGTATGGCCGCTTATGGGACTCCGAGTGCGGCTCTCCCTGCCTGAGGTAACAAGCTCCAGGTGACTTCCCCCTCAGTCCCAGCTGGGTGTAGGAAGGTGAGAAGCCCCGGTGTGGGGGGAGTGGGATCCCAACAGGGAGCTGAGAGCCCTACTCTCAGTCCCCCACACTGCCCCTTTTCAGTTGGTATAAGCACTCCTGGTGAGGATACACACTGCTGACAGAAGGAGGGTAGTGTGGACAACTACTGTGGCTGTAAATCAACCAAACTTAAGATTGTAGTATAGACATGCCCTAAGTTATCCACTAATGATTCTGTTGCTGGATAGAGGACTATGAAAACAATCGATCATACAAAGTGTTACTGGGAAGCTCCATCTCTCTCATTCTGATAGCATAAACTGAGCCAAAGTATGGTTATGCCCTCACTATGATGGTATAGATACTGTGCCAGCCAGTTAGAATGGCCCAGTGAAAGTCAGTAGATCTGCAAAGCTAAGCAGAATTTCCTTCTCTGTGCTCTTATGCTGGGGGACGCTGAATGCTGGCCAACAGTAGTGGGGCTGGCCAGTGTTGTCTTTCTGTACTGTGGGGTTCAGGACCCAGAGTGCAGTCTTTTCAATGTCTTCTGACCAACTACCCCTATTATCCAAAATTCAACTTTGTCCATGGATTTTGTGTCTCTCCTGCATCCTTTGTGTAAACAGAGTTGTAAAGTATGAGCCCAATCTGCATACCAGTTTCCACAGGTTCTGACTTTTGTTTTTGCTGGTAGATTCTCCTTTACATTCGCCTCAATGCAAATAGTGAGCGGAGTCTCAGGGGGAAGAGGGATGGGGGCCTTAGGCAGAGTAGGGGACAGGGCCATGGTCAGGGTGCTGGGGCCCACAAAAGATTAATCTGGCCCTGTGGGTGCAGAGCATCCCCTATTTTTCTCCTGTGGGTGCTTGAGCCTTGGAGTAGCCATGGAGTCAGGGCTTATTCCAGTTTGTACAGCAGTAAGAGATATGTAAGGCCTAACAGGTCTTATAAACTGGCTATGCATTGGGCTAAGCAAATTTTACAGAGCTTAGGCATGGTGCAAGAAGGGGACCCACACCTGATCTAGAGGCACGATAATGCTTGGATGAGGGCAGGAACTTGAGAGAGATCTGTCTGGCAAGCACCTCTACATGAGTCCTTGACTCTTCTCTTGCTCAGCTGTCTGGGGCCACAGATAGAAGACATTGGGGGTTTCTGAAGCCCGCTTTGCTCCTGTGGGGTCTTCTTCAAATTTAACAGAGGATATAAAATAGGCCTTTCCTCTCCACTTCCTAATTGCCTTGGATGGTAGAACTCTAGAAGTCCCCATCTCAAGACACTGGGTGGCAGCACCATTTCAAAGCTCTGTTCAGCCGTCTACATTAGTTGTGAGGCCCATTCATATTTTCTCAGATACTCTATCAGAATCCAACCTGTGCTGGGGTATTGAAAAGATGCTCTGTGTGGTCAGCGACCATGTCATCCCAAGGACTTACCAGTCATAAATGTCATCCAGGCTAGGAAGAGTCTCAGACATCTCTAGGAAGGGAGAAGACATAGATGGATGCACAACAGAGGGACCCTTCAACCTGAGGAACCTCTCCACTGTCCGGAGCTGGAGATGAAGCACCTGCAGGCTCTGAGCTTCTGGATACTGCTGTCTTAGCCAAGGATCTGACTCTATATTATGTGATTTAGTGGCTGCTGTAGGTGCTTATAATTGAATTCTGAGGTGCCTCACAAACATATCTGCAGGTGTAGAGAGGATGCAAAGTGATGCTGTTTTTTCCTCTCCTCAGCTGGAACTTGAGCAAGACACTTTATGATCCAATTAGTGCCTCCAGGAGCTCTCTAATTGCATTATAAAGCAGCTTAACAAAATAGAAGAGCAGAGGTTGGTTTTATCATTGGAAAAAATAGATGTAGTATTTAATTATTCATTCCTCTCACAGTAATTCAGTGGTGACAGCACCCAGCAATCCATCTGTATGCTTCATAGGGTGCAAAATGTGTTCCACCAACTACAGACGAATGTTCTTTATTGCTCTATAATCCAAGCCTGAAGAATTCCGTGAAGGAATGTAGCTTGTGGCATATGCCTCTTGCTCATTTAGGAAAACTAAAACTGTGCTGCATTCTCTGTGGCCATTTTTAGCCTAATAACTATGCTTTCTTTTGAGTTTTAATACCATTCTCCTCTCCATCTTGACAGAGATACATTACATATAATGAGCTATGCATTGCTTTCTACTTCAGAGCTCAACCACTGTATAATACTCATCACGTACTTTATTGGTGAGTGGGCAGGAAGAAGACATTGAAATAATATTTAAACTTGTGCTTTTCATCTGTTGATAACAAAGTATCATCTGTTGATAACAAAGCATTATCATCCCATTTCACAGATGAAGAAAATGAGGCACAGAGTTTGTGTGATCTAGGGTAAATCATGTAGAAGCAGGAATAGAACCTAGTCTTCTGCTTCCTACTTCAGTGCCCTTTTCATTGGATTCTACTGCTTCCATGTAGCACCTGCTATTTTTCTCCATTGACTATCAATAGGGTTTGTCCCCTTTTTTCAAGATAGGCATTAAAGATTGAAATGTTTAAAAGCTGATAAATACTTGAACAGATTGGACATATTCCATCCTTTAGATAGCAGTGTGTGCGTGTGCGTGTGTATATGTGTGTGTGCACCCACACGAGAGGGGCTGCTGGAGACTATAGCTACAAAATCTGGACTTTCACCAACCCCCTTTTTAAAGGAGCTTGGATATCTGGCTTTGGTTCAGTCAGGACAGAGATAAGACACAATGGCAAAATTCTCTGATGAGATCAGATTGTGCTAAGCCCCCAGAAGTTTCAGCACATAGCCACTGATAACAGCAGTAAAGGTAGCTTTAAACCACCTTTACATCCTTGGAATTCTGGGTTGGTCAGAGACTGAAACAGTCACTTTCATAACTTAGGCCTTGTCTATACTGGCAAGTTAAAGCGCAGTAAAGCAGCTTTCTACAGTGTAACTCCTGAGGTATAGACACTGCCAAGCCTCTTAGTGCGCAGAAACTACCACAGCGCAGATGCTCCCGGGCTGCATTACCAGTGTAAACACATCAGTTCCTTTCAGTGCTGTAACTGGCCTCCGGAAGTATCATTGTTTTGAACTCGGCTGGCTGCCCTGGAGAAATGTGCCTCTCCCCTTTCAAAGCTCTGTTTCTGACAGCCCTTCTCTGCTGTGCTGATCTGCTCAATGCCACAAAGCAAACCATTATTGTGGAATGCTCGTGCTATTGAACACAGAGGCAGGGGGCGGGGTGGGAGATTGCTGTGCAGAGAGCTGGGGAGGGAGCAGGGGCGGCTCTAGACATTTCGCTGCCCCAAGCACGGTGGCATGCCGCAGGGGGTGCTCTGCCCGTCGCCGGTCCTGGGGCTCTGGTGGACCTCCCACAGGCGTGCCTGCGGAGGGTCCGCTGGTCCTGCGGCTCCACCGAAGCCATGGGACCAGCGGACACTCCGCAGGCATGCCGCCGAAGGCTGGCTGCCTGCCACCCTCCTGGCGACCGGCAGAGCTCCTACCGCGGCATGCCACCCCAAGCACGCGCTTGGCGTGCTGGGGCCTGGAGCCACCCCTGGGAGGGAGGCAGGAGCTGATGTTGGGGTTTTTGGCCTCCCCCTGCCTCAGGACTGGTTGCTTCCTGCCGCTGTCTAAACTTACGAGACAGCGTGCTGACACACTCTCTCTGTCCCCCAAAACAGTCTCTCCCCCCCCCACACACATACACATTCCCTGTCTCACACACTCCCCCTTCCACTTCAGTTGCAAAGCAGCTGGCAATGTAGTAGGATGCCCATGGAACAATGGGATTGGGAAATCTGCATCGTGTGATGTTGTGTCTACCCCATGATGCATTGCAAACCCTTCCCAAAGCACCCTGTGGCCAGTTGCACAGTAGCATAGCTACCACAATACACTGCTGTTGTCCATGGCAAGAGCCGCTAATGTGGATGCACTCCACCATCACAGGGAGTGCAGTGTGCACTCACAACAGCAGTTTAATTCCAGTGCTTTAATAACAGTGGTATAACTTGTTGCGCAAAAACTTTGCAGTGTAGACATACCCTGAGAGTAGCCCAGGCAGCTGCTCAGCATTATGCCAGTGCTCCCAATCCCATCCCCTTCTTTCACCCATCCACGTACACTGTATATGTGGAGTTGTAAGGAGTCTTACATATATCAGCTTATATCTTCCCTACTCACTGCCTGCACTAGGTGAATTCTTTTATAATTCTGTCAAGCGCTGCAGTGGCGTAGAGGAGTCATAGCACAAGGAAGAACCCCTCTCTGCATGCAGATTCAAGGTTGGATATCAAACCCTCAAAAGGCTCAGGGGGTTGGTTTGGGTTCAGTACTAGTTCTGACATTTTCTAAGCAGCAGAGGATGTACCTATCCACAAAGCATTCGGAATAAAGCCATCAACCAGACATGCCAAACCTGTGAAAAAACCTCAGAAATTGGGCTAGTTTTTGGCTTAATTGGCTTATGAGTTGTTTTTTTGGCTTTTAGCTTGCTGCTTATTCGGCTTGTAGCTTGTTGCTTCTTTTTTTTGATCAGCTCCCGGCAACGGGGGGCAAGCAGGAGCAAGAGGGGGAGAGAATCAGTGGTGCACAGCGGGCTCACCACAGTCCCAGACTGCACGCAAGGGGGATCTAGTCACATAGAGTGTTGGGGTTCATAGGTATTGGCTTGTTTTGGCCTTGTTTTGAAATAGGATTAGCTTGATTTTTGGCTTATTATGAAAGTCGAGGTGCTTATTTACCACGTGAAAGCTGGCAACTGTGCTGTTAACCCTTGGTGGTTTCACTTCGTACAGCCTTATGGGAATATTCTCTTTGGTTTTATTCTGCTCAGGCTTGCACTGCCTTGCACTTTTGCTCTGAGTTTTGGGTTCAATCAAACTCAAAAGCCAAAATTAAAAATCACTCACAACATGTTATATCCACATTAATTAACAACAAAAACACACACATTGTCTCTCAAAACTGGATCCAGTTCCACTGTAAAAATCCTGACTCAATGTTCCAACAAATCTGGTTTGCATTTCAGGTTTGTTCTTTAATTTAAAAAAAAAAAAACCTGATGTAGTGAATTTTGTTTGGTTTGGGGGTCTTCTTGGGAATGCTTCCTGTAACTAACACCAACAAATGAAATGTGATGTTACCTAAATATGGGGCATGAATGTCATGTTTCTTTCACCGATATGACACGACTTATTTCAGTGAAGTCTGTCTCCATTTCCACAAGCATAGCTGAGTTACTGCAGAGAATTCTTTCTTGGGTGCTGGCTGGTGAGTCTTGCCCACATGCTCAGGGTTTAGCTGATCGCCATATTTGGGGTCGGGAAGGAATTTTCCTCCAGGGCGGATTGGCAGGGGCCCTGGAGGTTTTTCGCCTTCCTCTGCAGCGTGGGGCATGGGTCGCTTGCTGGTGGATTCCCTGCAGCTTGAGGTCTTCAAATCTCAATTTTGAGGATTTCAATAACTCAGTCATGGGTTCGGGGTTGTTATAAATGTGTATGGGCAGGGTTTTGTGGCCTGCCTTGTGCAGGAGGTCAGACTAGATGATCATATTGGTCCCTTCTGACCTATGAGTCTATGAGTCTATGAGACATCAGAATAAAACTTTACTGTATGCATCATTCTCAGTGGTTTTAAAAATTGCACTGTGTATGTGTGTCTGTGTGTATCTATATCTATATATGTAAACCACTTTCAGAATATTTTCACTAGGTGGGACAGGAGGAGACAATATGAGGCTTATTGTTAAAAAAAAATCTTGCAGAACATTTCTGGAAACAATACCACTGTGTGTCTGTGTGAGTGTGTGTGTATGTACACACACACACATATATATACACACACACATACTCACAGACACACACACACACATATATATACACACACACACATACAGACACATACTCACATACACACACACACAGAGTGTGTATATATATATATATGTCTTTTGGAGACTTCCCTTTATGGTGATGTATTCCAATAGTTGTAATAAGAAAAGAATCTGCCCTTTTTGTCAATCTGTCATGAAATGTATTTCAGCTCAATCGTTATGCTCCAGGGGTTTATGGAAATCACAGAGCATCTCATTCAGATGAAGAGTTTGACATTATAAGAAGTACAATTAGTATCTTCAATTTTTGCCTTCAGCATAAAAAGAGGCTCCTAAGCCTTTCTGAAGCTGAATCACTAATGCTGTCTAATAGTCTACATCTGGCCTGTGCTGTTTCTATAAAAGTTGTTGCAATCAGCAGTGCATTCAGTGACATACTAACCTTCTTGCCTATAAAGGCATGAAAGTAGTGGTGACCAAAAGTCGTTTTCATGAAGATGGTTTGGCAGGCTATGTTTAGCAAGTTAGCAGTCTCAGTGCGGTTGTCACATCCTTGTCCAAATGTTGTCACCATCATGAATGTCTGAGGTGCAAAAATTTTGTTATGCCACTTAGTTCAGCCCCTACCAGTGTAGGGCTGTTCCCCATAATATATTTTCCACAGTTTACAAGAATCATAGAATATATTGAGAACAGTCTGAGCAATATCAGCCCACATTTGCTATGGGCATAAAGATGCTGGCCTCCTTTGTAAAATGTTTGAGATCTACTAATGAAACATATAAGCTCTAGAATTATTTATTATTTTATTTATTATGATGTGTATTATAATTGAGATTAGGGTCCCATTGTGCTATACAAAGACATAGTAAGAGACAGTCCTTGTCCCATAGAGTTTAAATTCTAAAGTTCTAATGCTGTGACCCTAAAACTCTTCAATGCCAGATATCAAGGGATTTACCCACACAGTACCTAATCCTGGTATATTCATGCTGGTTCACCAAAGACTGTCATGTAAGATCTTAAATGAAAGCCAGGATCACACTGGTCATTAATATTATTGTGAAATGTATGTACAGATACTATGTAAGTAGGTATATATGTACAATGAAAATATGTTCCTAAAGTCTATACCAAGGCAAGGTTGACAAACCGGTTTCTGCCAGACAGAGGATGTATATTCACCTGTCTCTTAGTTCACATGTAAATTGAGTTTTTGAAGAGAAGACAGTGGAAACGCTATTTACATACAAAATCAACAGGTGATGGGATATCAGCGGGAAGACAGGACACCAGAGAAGGAACCTCAGGGGATTGTCCTGTCTCTGGGGAGAGGATGAAATTTGGGGAATATTAGAATGCAACACAAAGATATCTCTTTATCCTGCATCTACCAAATAATCAGGCCTTGCCATTACATTCATTAAAACAGGATCACACCCAGCCTGGTTGAAACACTGCAGAAGACGATTTGGGATGAAATTAGCTTCTTTAGGCAGAAGGTTAATCTGCTAAATTCAGCTTCTAGAAAGGATGTTATTACTTTTGTTTTATATGTAACCTGTTCGTTTTATCCTTACTCGCTATCTCTTAAATCTTGGTCTTTGATGATAAATTTAGATTGTTTTCACTGTAAAGATACCTCGTGCTGTGATATTAAGTGGTGAGCCTGAGTTAAACTTAGTATACGCTGTCCTTTTGGGAATAGCAGACGTGGTATTCGATGAGTGTTCAGGGGATCAGGGACTGGATACTACAAGGGAATACATCGAAGGGGCTCGGGGACTGGGGTACACCTATTGTTAACCTTCAAGGCAAAGGAAGGGTTGGCAGAGCACCAAGGAGATTGTCTGGGTAGCTAACAGGCTAGTGGTGCCAGGGAGCTAACACCCATTTGAGCACAAGTAAGTTTCCCTCTCCCCATCTCACCCCCCCCATGATGTAAAAAGTAGTTACCAAGGAGACAAATGGTTATTCTATTATCCGACTTGCTGAAAAATGGTGGAACTTCATCCTGTGCCAAATTTGGAAAAATTCATAACTCTGTCATGTCAGAATATCACTGTGTTCCTGACAAAATCTGGGACCAACATTTTCAGATGGACATACCTAAATTTGTCAGCTGAATTTACAGTGAGAATCTGATACAATGTGTTGTATATGAGTTGGCACTGCGCCCACTTCTTTTACTTTAGTGAGGTTCCAGGCAGGCACAACTTACTTAAAGATTGAGACCATCGACAACTAACAGATTCTACACATTTGCCCAAATATAAATTTAAGTGCCTAGCAGTGAGCACTTATTTTTGAATTTGGATATGAACATGCTGACCTGATGCAGGAAATAACTGGGGTAATACTCCAACTCTTCCATTCCTCCCACTTTGTCCTGGCTCAGATTTTCTCTGGTAACTTGTGTTTTGGCTTTTTGCTTCTCTTAATCCTAAGTTTAAAAAAAAAGGGAAAGTGAGTAAGGGAAGGTGAAGAAGCAATTGGATCCAATTGGTAGTAATGAAAAACATGGTGGCTTATGCTAGTACTCTCAAAGATGGTCTCTCACCAGGCAGAATGATGCATGATAATAGGCCAACCATTTCTAAGGAAGCTGCCCACAGTCCAGTTCTGTTTGACAAATGTTTTCCAAATTCTGTTCTTTTTAAATAAAACAGAAAAAAAGTGAAGGAAATATTTTTTTCAGACTGAGATAAACATCTTTCCTTGAGCTCCGCTATATCCTCCTTAAGGCCTAAATAAACATCACCAAAGTTTATTGGCCAAAACGCCAGGGAAGGAATGACAGCAGCACTTGACCTCCTCCTTGTGATTAAAATGCATTGGAAAAATTCATGTAGTCGGCAGTAAATTATCTCCTGCTCCCCATAAGGAAACCAACTGTGCATTCAAATTCTGATCAGAGGTGTGCCTTGTCTGTGCAGTCATGACACTGCAATATATGAAGAGCCGCTGAATAGTTTGAGTTAATGCTCTAATTCCAGGATATGAAGCAACTGGGCAGATGAAAGAATTCCTAGGGAGTTCCTAAGTCCTACATACAGTTATGAATAACTATAAGTTTTCACTTCCTGAATTTCCACAGGTGAAAACATATTAAGAATCTTTTTTTTGACAAATCACAACTTTTCCCTTAAAGATTCTCTTTGAAGAATTTCTCCAACACCCTTAGATGGTTCTTTCACCCAGCATAGCCTATGCAGTCGGACTCATTCTCCAGTGTCTTGCACATTGTGCCTCAGTCATTTACATCTGTGCAGAGTGTGGGTGTATAACTGTCATAAGTAGATAGGTAAGGGTTAATTTTCTTTTACCTGTAAGGGGTGGACAGGGGGGAATCAAGCACCTGACCAGAGGACCAATCAGAGAACTGGATTTTTTTTTCCCACCACTGCCCACCATGTGATAAGCTTCTGTCCCAAATCTGGACCTTAGCATCCAAAATTTGGGGGCTTAACATGAACTCCCCCAAGCTCACTACCAGCTTGGCTCGGATCTCGCTGCCACCAACCAGGATTTTAGGGCTCCTGGTCACCCCGAGTCACCCCAACCTTTCCCTGGGGGACCCCCAAGACCCAGAACCCCTGGGTCT
>NC_133770.1:102088976-102148246 GCF_003597395.2 Chelonoidis abingdonii | reverse complement strand
TATTGCTTGGTTTCCTTTGTACTCACACTTGATAGTAGAATATTAGAAAGAAGATTGGAGTTAGCAGAAAAGCTGTTTCAATCCATAGCCGGGAGAAACAAAAGACCCCGAGTTCCTTTCCCTCCCAGACTTTAAAAAAAATCCAGTTCTCTGATTGGTCCTCTGGTCAGGTGCTTGATTCCCCCCTGTCCAGCCCTTACAGGTAAAAGAAAATTAACCCTTACCTATCTACTTATGACAATATCCCTTCTGGTTGGATGAAATATGCTGCCAGTTTTGCATTGATGTAAGTGACGATGCACAATGGAAAGCAATGAAGAATTAGGCCCAGAATGTGAGAACTGTTTAGTCTGTGTCTCAACTAGAACATATGTTGTTTGAGACAGGGACTATATCATCTTGTGTGTTTATACAGAGCAGAGCAAATGGTTAGCAAATGTTAATAATAATGTTATGAGATTAACCTCCACCCTTCATTTTAAAATAAGTTCATCATGAGTTCCCAGCTAAGACAAATGATACATGAGCCCACCCAGAAGTTATCATCACTTGGGTGGAGGGTTCTGTTGGGTATTATTTGACCAGAAGTGTGTGTCAAAGGGAGACAAGTTGAAGACAAGAAACAGAGACACTGAACAGGCAGCTGGCAACTCAACCCTGGAAAAAGCTTAGAGAAAGAGCTGGCTGAAAAGAGTGTTTTGGGTGCTGTGGGCAAGGACCTAGTCCCCTGTTTGGCTTTTTCTGTGTTCAGGGAAGCAGGACTTTGTACATTCCTTGTAAATAAAAAAGATTGCATCAACAAAAATACCAGATTCCATCATCAATATCTTCTCCCACCTGGAACACCCGCAGAGCCTCAAACTTTGACTACCTGCTCAGGCCAAAAGGGGTAACAATAATTTTGCCAGAGATGTAAATGTATTTCCTTCAGAGACACCATAGGCCAGGTTCTGCCTGGGCTTTACATGAGTGTATAGTGGGAGAATCCAGTCACCCTTTGCATAGCCTACCTAGGGGACAGAGAGTATTCCAGCTCCTGGTCTCCCATGGAATGCATTGCCTGCTCACTCACTGTTCCCTGGCGACATACAGTCTCACAAAGGGTCCATGTAGAAGAACTGGCCAGACAAGCAAAGGGGGAGTATACTGTACACCATGAAGGGATCATCTGCAAATGTTGATTTGAGTATGTACATCACGGTAGAGTATTTACCAGTCTTTTTATTTGGATCAAATCATCTGTCCCCATTTCTATATTTCTAATGGAGCTTTAGAAACCTATCCTATAATTTTTTTTAAATCCTTTCTTTTCCCAGACAGCTGGGTGAAAATACAAATGTTTCATAAACAAGTCTTCCCTGTGATTTAATACATTGTCTTCATGAAGGAAAGTCCTATCAGTAACTGAATGGGATTGTCAGATTCCATGGTCCATTCTGTAGCAAATGCAACAGGATCAGTGGCAGGGAGTCTAAATGAAAGTGAAAGAAAAGGAAAACAGAGGTGCTTGCAATAACATGTGAAAAGAAAATTGCTGTGGGCCTGATCCAGCTTCTGTTGAAAGTCAATGGGAATTTGGCCAATGATTTCAGTTAGGATCAGGGACTTGAATGTTCTGTGAGGCCCATATTTTAGCAAACCTTAGAACTGGGAAAGGATAGGAGAAAACATCCATTGCACTGGAAAGGAATAAAATAAAATAGAAAAATATATGGAGAAATAAACTCTTTATCACTGCAACTCCTCCCTCTTAGCATTTATGTGACACCTATAATCTGAAGCCCTCAAAGACTTTTACAAATCTATTTAAATTATCACATATAATCAAATCTCATCAGGGATTTACAGTCAGCTGGTTGTCAACTCACATGCAAGGAAAGAGCAATGAAATTAAGTGCTCCTGTTTCTCCACTTTCAAAATGAAGCACTTGACTAATTTAAATATTAAGGCTGAGTTCCCGAAGTTCCTATTGCCAAATAATCGAGTCCCTTTTACAGCTATAAATGAGCTCAAGCCATGCCCGAATAAAAGATTTAGAGCTTGGTCTAAAATCAATGGAAAGACCCTAATGGGCTTTCGATCACATTCATAAAGAGCTCACGTTTCCTCACATCCTATCCTATCCTGAATTTGATATAATTTCTGTTGCATATTATAATGAAGAGACTTGTCTCAATTATTTCAGTACTTAACGTGTTTTCAGTTATTATTCATGTTATTTAATTCCCAGTAGTATTGACTCCTGGTTTCACTTTGGTATGATGTAATATATCAAAGCTGAAAAAGATGTAAGTGTGGTCCTATCATCTACTTTGTAACACTGAGGATTTTTAAACTATCATTTTCAGGTTAAGAAGCATAGGCCAAACTATGCTCTCAATCACACCTGTGTCAGTGTGAGATACTTCTGTGAAAGGATTTGTACCAATGTAACTGAGAACAAAATTTGGCCCTACATGTTTAAACAAACATGATGTCCTGATCTGTGTTAACAACACCTGAGACCATTAACAAAGTGAACGAGCTCTCAAAAACTAATTTATTTTTTTATTAAATGTTGGTTATTTACAGTTTGTATTTTGCTCAGGTTGGGCAATGAAAATGGATTAGTCAATTTTACCTGCCTTTTCAGTGAGTTTTAGATTCAGCCTATCATGCATTAGCAGAATCCAAGGAATGTTTAAATTCAAATATTTTTTAAAAGTTCCTATTAGAATTTTAAAAAATGGGGTGTATGAAAACATTTCTATTGTCTTAAGGTTAACTCTTGTTTTAAGAAACACTAAAATTTTAGCTTAGATCAACCTGTCAGTATCCTTTTAAGGTGTCAGGAAGAAATCTTGTTTATATTGTTTGGCATATTTTCAATGCATCTTAACAGTTAACACTCTTTACCATTTCATATTCATTGGTTTATAGTGCCTCTTGTTCTGTTGTAAGACAACATCTGATATATCACAGAAAATATAGGCTTATGTTGAGTTCTGTTTTTTAATTATTACAAGCTTCTTATACCTGCTCCACTAAGGGTCAGACTGTGATTTCCCCTGCCTCCTGTCCACCCCATGCAAGGGCTAGGCACAATAGTGGTTCTTATGTTCTCTCAGGGCTTGATTCATCCCCAAACGAGCAAGGATGAAGTACAGATGAGCCATGGCTATGTTCTTCCATCTCTTGAGGAGATGATTAAGTAAGCTGGATATTTAAAGTCTGACTACAAATCCTCTCTAGGACGAGGTGGTGTCATTTTCATCCAAAGCAATGGTACAGTGTGCATGTTCCCCTGTGCTTTGGAAACACAATCCCTTGCAGAGCTCTCCCCCAATGTCCACCTTTGGGTCATTGTCTAGATTAAACAGTCTGTCCTGAAAGGCGATTGTGACGCATGACCAGAAAGGGTTAAGCATCCTGCAGAATAAATGACTCAAATTCAACCCTTAATGACATATGGGGAGATAATGTTTGTGTTTTTGTGTATTTACATATATATATATATATATGGGTAGTGGTCAACAATGTAATCAACAGTCCCTGTCTATGCTGTATTCTCTTAATTAGGAGATCAAAAGCATTTAAATGAATTGTAAACATGGAATATTGTTGTATTCATCTCTTTTTGAAATGTATAGCAAATCATCTGGGAATGGTGAGAAACAGGCAATTGCCTTATGTTAATTTGTATAGCTAAGTACCATGGACTTACTTCAAAGTCACCCTAATTACCTATTGTAAGTCAAGGTACTCTGACTTCTCAAAGAAGGCTTGAAATTGTAGACTAGATCCTTGGTTCCCAATCCTTTCTAACTCAGATCTGCTGGAGGTTTTATGCAGGGAAAGCCTAAGCCATGAGGATTGAGATCCAAGTTCTGACTGGACTACTCTGAAATATAAACATTGGACTTGGACTATAACCTATGGACTATTCTGAAAGAACTTTTTGCAACTACAAAGCTCACCATCTCTGCTATGAATCTGAAGATTACTCATGTCTGTATGTATATTGAACTTTTAACCATACTCTCTCTCTTTTCTTTTTAAATAAACTTTAGTTTAATTAATAAGAATTGGATGTAAGTGTGTATTGGGGTAAAATCTGGAATATTCATTAACCTGGGAGATAGATCCTTTGGGATTGATAGAACCTTTTCTTTTATATGATGAAATAAGATTTTCATTAATCCTTACCATATCTGACTTGGATAACTAGGTGGAGGCTTGAAGGGAACTGTGTTGTGGACTTCTGAGTAACCAGTGAGGTATAACAGAAGCTGTTTTGTGCTGGCTTGATAAATCTAAGTATTGGAATATCCACCAGCTTTGAGGATTGTCTGCCCCATTTGTGGAAGTTCACCCTAATTGAGTGACCTCAGCTGGCTTCCCTGGGATTCTGGTCACAGCGATATTCATCCCTGAGCAGGCAGGATTGGCAGATGTCTGTTTTTTGACCGGAAAGTCTGGTTGAAAGGGGCCCTGTGCAGTGTCTGGTCAGTACTGCTGACTGGACACCAAAACTCCGGTTGCCGCAGTAACTGGCTTCTGCTGCTGGGAGGGTTGGAAGAGCAGATGCTCCTGGAGGAGTCAGCTGATGGACTGGAGAGAAGCTTAGGAACTGGCTCCCAACTCCAGCAGAGAGGAGGCGTAGGTACTGCCTTCTCAGACTCCTGGGACTCCAGCTCCAGGGCCCAACACCCCTCCCCACCATGTCCTGATTGCCCCCTGGCTCCTTGCTCTGGGGACTTCTCCGCCTCTCCACCCTGCCATTCCCCAATTGCCCCAGACCCTCACTCCAGGGACCGAGCTGCCCTGCCATGCCCCAATTGTCCCTTACTTTGAGAACTGCCTTCCCCCTACCCCCATGTCCCAATTGGGCAAGTAGGCTCTGCTGCAGCTCCTACCAGGTGAGTCCCAGGGAAGAGGGGAGTGAGTGACGGGATGGAGGTGGGGTGGGATTGTAGTGTCTGATTTTGAATAATTGGAAAGTTGGCAACCTAGCAGGCCTATGCACCACTTAAAAGCCACTAAAATTGTCAATGTATGGCTTAATTGGGGCTTAAGTGCTGCATAGGCCATATGTTGGCTCTCTGCAGAGAGGACAATTTCACCTGCAGAGAGCATTTTGCAGGGATATTTGAAGAGACCTTTCTCTTATCACCTATTAATACTTTCAGACAAAAGTTTTACTATGCTCCATTTGGGAATTATGCAGATTAAATGAGAATTGCCTGTGCCAGAGTATATTTCTTC
This sequence comes from Chelonoidis abingdonii, assembly GCF_003597395.2. Taxonomy (NCBI): domain Eukaryota; kingdom Metazoa; phylum Chordata; order Testudines; family Testudinidae; genus Chelonoidis; species Chelonoidis abingdonii. The sequence continues at coordinate 102,143,001 of NC_133770.1, read as the reverse complement.
AGCAAACATGCAGTTACTGATAAGCAGTAAACGTAAATGATATGACATGGAAACAAGAAAGCATTATAACCTGTACTGTATTATTACCTATCTGAAAGATTTATTTGGCCAATATACCAACACTCAGGGGGCTTGAAATAGGGTAGCAAGTTTCAAACATAACTGTAGCATAGTGTGTATGCTTCATTTGCAGGTGTGAATGACTTTCAGCATTGTTTAAAATTGGTGATTAATGACCCTCAATAAATGTTTAGGAAGTTCGATTCTGATATGTTTATAGACCTTCTTGGTTCTGCCAAAATAGTTCTCTTGTGAGATTTTCAGTGAATCCTGCTCTTTTCATGTTTGAAATGCTAGAATAATGGTTTTTTCTCATGGTATTATGATGCCTCCACTTCTACTCAGAACATGTGAAAGTGAAAAATAAGCCAGAAATAAATGAACCAAGCTTCTTCAAACCTCAGAAAAAGTTTTCTTCTGATTCCATTCCCATGGAAGTCAACCTAGGGTTTGGTTTAAATGTTGGGATTAAGGTTCAAGTCCAGTTCTTAGTTTATTTATTTTTATTGAACCCATTCATCCATCCATTTAAGACACCCTCCCGCCCCCATATATACTTTCACAGGTATGATCAATGGAGCTTCTTGAGCTGATGCCCCATTGATATAAGAGAGAGGATACAGCTGGCAGGGCGTTTTCTATTAGGGCTCTGGATCGTTGGAATGCCCTATGTCCATGACATTCTAAGCTTTAGTCTTCAAAGCTCACCTGTTCTTTCTTGCTTTTGAAGAGGGACGTGTCAGATGAGGCTCATTAGTGGTGATATGGGACTCTGGTGGGGACCGTGTATGTAGGTTGATTAGATCTTGGGGTGTTTACATTGTTGCTATGTTATTTGATTTCATTGTGGTAAAATTCAGGGAGAAATTTTCAAGATTACATCAGTACTCAGTAGGTTCTTGAGTCCCATTTTCAAATGAAACGTATGCAATTAGGAGCTAATTGGTAGTAAAAATAATGGCTGAGGCATTTACAGTGCAAGAAGAGCATGAAAGTGCCCTCAATTCTGGGTCAACAACATGTTGCACTAGTCCCCCTGTGTCAGTTAGAGTAGCCTGAAGGCTGGTGCAATTTGCCCAAAAAGCCTCATATGTGGCAGCTAGAATTAGCAAGGCTTAGGGAAGTCCAGCCCATCCTCCCTTTCCGCCAGCTATACCCTGTATTTCAGCAGCTGCAAGAAGAAAGGCTTGAGCCACGGTTAGGGTATTAGTCTTTGACTTTGAAGACTGAGGTTCAATCCCCTTCTCATCCTTGAATCTATGTGTGATCTTGGGCCAGTCACATAGTTTATGTCTACACCACAATTAGCCACCTCCAGCTGGCCCATGCCAGCTGACTCAGGCTAAGCCTAGACATCTACACTGCCATTAAACAGCTCCACAGCACAATCCCGAGTTGGGTTTTTAATTGCCATGCATACACAACCTTAGTTATTCAGGCACAAATCTTCAATGGGAGTTAGGTGCCTAAATACTTCAAAAAATCTGGGCCTTGAGGCCTCAGTTCTCCGTCTGTAAACTGGAGATAATAGCACTCTGTGACACACCTGTGATGAGATCCATACATTTAGCATAACTAGTGAATACAGGTAGCAGAGCCCCAACCTGCTGGATAGGGAGAAAGAGGAAAAAATGCCTCCTCAACATTTCCGCTAGTGTAGGTATCATGTAGTGAGATCCCTTTCCCAGGGTCCCTGTACCAGAATGGAAGAGTTATTTGGCCCATAAAATCTGAGTCCCAAAGAGAGAAGAACCTCACCTATTTTTGTGCTGTGTTTTGCTCAAGGCTGCCTAAACTAAGGGTACGTCTACACTACGGGATTATTCCGATTTTACATAAACTGGTTTTGTAAAACAGATTGTATAAAGTTGAGTGCACGCGGCCACACTAAGTACATTAATTCGGTGGTGTGCGTCCATGGACCGAGGCTAGCGTCGATTTCCAGGTGTTGCACTGTGGGTAGCTATTCCGTAGCTAATCCCATAGTTACTGCAGTCTCCTCCACCCCTTGGAATTCTGGTTGAGATCCCAGTGCTTGATGGGGCAAAAATCATTGTTTGGGTGGTTCTGGGTAAATGTCATCAGTCATTCCTTCCTCCGGAAAGCAACGGCAGACAATCATTCGCGCTCTTTTCCCTGGATTGTCCTGGCAGACGCCATAGCATGGCAACCATGGAGCCCGTTCAGCTTTTTTTACTGTCACCGAATATTTACTGGATGCCGCTGACAGAAGCAATACTGTCAGCGCTACACAGCAGCATTCATTGCCTTTGCATAACAGCAGAGACGGTTATCAGTCGTTCTGTACCATCTGCTGCGCCATTGTAAATGGCAATGAAGATGACGGTTATTCTGCCTTCTGTATCATCTGCTGCTGTCGTGGTGCCTGTCATAAACAGATAGCTAGGGTTAATGCCTCTTTCACTGGAAAGGGTTAACAAACACTGACCAGAGGACATTAGAACAAGATAGTTTCAAATCTCAAGGAGGGAAGCCTTTGTTTGTGGTTTTTGGGTTTTGCTTTTGTTCTCTCTAGGCTTGAGAGTGACCACACATACCTACAGGCTCTCTAATCTCCTGTTCCAATTTGTAAGTACAAGGTAGAAAAGACAATTTAGTCTTCTAATTGTTTTTCTGTATTTGCAACTGTGTATCTGGCTGGTGGAGTTTTAATGTTGTATTTGGGCTAAACGTTATTTTAAATTGTATTCTGCTGGAGAAAGCTTTTCTCTATTGTCTATAAGCTGAAAACCCCTGTAATATTTACCATCTAGATTACAGAGATAACTTTTACTCTTTTCTTTCTTTTTATTAAAAGTTTTGCTTTTTAAGACCTGTTGATTTTTTCCCTAGTTGAGCTCAAGGAAATTGAGTCTGTACTCACCAGGGAAATGGTGGGGAGAAGGGAAGGATAATTTTCCTCTTTGTGTTAGATTCAGGAGCTTGAATCTGTATTACCCCTGGGTGAGGGGTAGAAGGAAGGTAAGGGGGAATCTCTTTGTTTAGATTCACAGAGCTTGAATCTGTCTATCTCTCCTAGTGTACCCAGGGCAGGAAGAATTGGGAGGAAGAGAGGAGGGGGAAGGAGAAATGGTTTATTCCCCTTGTTGTGAGACTCAAGGAATCTGGGTCTTGGGGGTCCCCAGGAAGGGTTTGGGGAGACCAGAGTTTATCAGACACTCAAAGTTCTGATTGGTGGCAGCATATCAGATCTAAACTGGTAATTAAGCTTAGAGGAATTCATGCTAGTATCTCATTTTCTGGACTCTAAGGTCCAGATTTGGGAAAAATGCTATGACAGTGCCCCTGGCTGAGGTCGGCCGGGGGCGCAAAGACAAAAAATGGGAATGACTCCCTGAGTCAATCCCTCCTTTATGGTATCTAAAAATAGAGTTCAGTCCTGCCTAGAATTATGGGGCAAGTCTACTAGAGGACCAGCGTATCAGAAAGCACAGCTGCTTTGTGTCAGATTCCGCAGAAATGATGAGCTGAATGCCATTCTAGGGGGTGTCCCTGCAACAATCCCACCCGTTGCTTCCCTTCTCCCCAAAACCTTCCTGGGCTACTGTGGCAGTGTCCCCACCACTGTGTGATGAAGTAATTAAAAGAATGCAGGAATAAAAACACTTGAATTGTTATTGAGATTAAAATGAGGGGGAAGGCAGCCTCCAGCTGCTATGATAGTCTAGGTAGCACATTAAACGGTGTCGAGGAGAGGAGCCCAGCATCCGCTGCTATGATAGTCCAGGCAGTACAGAATCTTTTCTTTACACATGAAAGGAGGGGGCTGATGGAGCTCAGCCCCCAGTTGCTATGATGAGGACGGTTACCAGTCATTCTGCACCATCTACTGGGAATGACCAGGAATCATTCCTATTTTTACCCAGGCGCCCCGGCCGGCCTCACCTGAGACCAGCCAGGAGCACTCACGGGCTCATGACCAGGACGGCTATCAGTCCTACTGCACTGTACCATCTGCCACCGGGGAAGGGAGGAGAGAGGATGCTGCTGTTTACTGCTGCAGCACCGTGTCTACCAGCAGCATGCAGTATGCATAGGGTGACATATAAAAAAGTCAAGAACAATTTTCCCCCTTTTCTATCACGGGGGTTGGTAAATTGATGAGATAGACCCTGAACCAATCCCCGGACAATGTGTTTGACCCTACAGGCATTGGGAGCTCAGCCAAGAATGCAAATGATTTTCGGAGACTGCGGGGATTGTGGGATAACTGGAGTCCTCGGTACCCCCTCCCTCCCTCCATGAGTGTCCATTTGATTCTTTGGCTTTCCGTTATGCATGTCACGCAGCACCATGCTGTGGACTCTGTATCATAGCCTGGATATTTTTTTCAAATGCTTTGGCATTTCGTCTTCTGTAATCGAGCTCTGATAGAACAGATTTGTCTCCCCATATAGTGATCAGATCCAGTATCTCCAGTACAGTCCATGCTGAAGCTCTTTTTGGATTTGGAACTGCATCACCACCTGTGCTGATCAGAGCTCCACACTGGACAAACAGGAAATGAAATTCAAAAGTTCACGGGGCTTTTCCTGTCTACCTGGCCACTGCATCCGAGTTCAGATTGCTTTTCACAGCGGTCACAGTGGAGCAGTGTGGGATACTGCCCGGAGGCCAATAACGTTGATTTATGGCCATACTAACCCTAATCCGATATGGTAATACCGATTTTAGCGCTACTCCTCTCGTTGGGGAGGAGTACAGAAACCAATTTAAAAAGCCCTGTGTGGACAGGTACAGCGTTAAATCAGTTTAACACTGCTAAAATTGGTTTAAACACATAGTGTAGACCAGGTGTAAGGCACTAGTCCTGCAATGAGTTGTACATGAGCAGACCCCTATGCTTACACAGAGACTTGTTGACTTCAGTGAGGTGCCAGACAGACACCTGAATCCATTTGTGTGGAGCTCCTTGCAGGACTGGGACCCAACACACTACATCAGAAATGCCTGGGGCAGGGAAGTTGGGTGGAGGAAATGTTTAAATAAAATTGATCTGTTTCCATTTTTATGTGTTTATTTAATCATTTGCCCATCATACTGTCATATGGCAGAAATCCAATCTACAAATAGTTTTAGTAATATTTTTCGAGTTCTAATTGTCATGCTCTTGGAGAATGCAGAAGTCAAGGACTGGAGCCCATGAATAGACTTCTTATCTTTGCCTAGACTAGCATTTTACTGTTGTGCTACCACCTGGGGTAGCAATGGCGAGAGACTAGCAAAGATTGGACTCGAGCATTTTGTGACCACCGTGCCATCGAGCCCCATGTACAACAGGGCTAGACAATACGGCAGTGAAAAAGCCAGTGACCAATTTGTACCGTCTCCCACTGTTGCTACCACTTATAGAGTTGTAGTGCAACAGTGAGATGATTTAAGAAAAATGCCAGTGTAGACCAAGCCCTTTTAGTTGAAGCTGTAATTTTACGTTACACTTGCAGTCTCATTCAGGCAGCTCCTGGATGGGTTAAGAAGAGGTTCAGATAATCTCAAGCATCACTGGGTTAAATTGCCTTAAATTATCCCAGACTTTATATTTTCTTACATTATCAAGAATGATGATGTGTGTCAAGTGTACTCAGAGTCTTAGTTTTTTACTAGTCTCCTCTAGATAAATACAGTTGAGGTGCATGAATCCCTGTATAGCTTGAATAACGTGCTCTGTCTGTATTATTATTTTAAACTTTACCAAGTTATTTTATTGTTCCGAAAACTGCCTTTTCTTAAAATCCGAAACGAAAATGTCTTTGTTGAACCAATCAGTTGTCTTGGTAAAATTCAGGGATACATTATGTTAGTAAATCATCACAGCAATGTAAAGGCAGCCCGAAACCTGCACTTTGAAAACTGGTTAGGGTTCACCATCAGAGTGAAAGAAAAAAAACTGTTCCAATAATTAATCTTGTCCATATTCTGTATTGTGGATATAACAGTCTCCCATAAAGCCCCTTAAGCATGCAAGTAGACGTTAAGTGAGGCCTATGTATAAGCGCTGTCATGACTGAGGCCAAATGCATGTGAATATTTGGCTGTTGAAGGATGTGGATGAGCTTTTAGCTCAATGATAAATGCTCATCCTTTCTCCGTACGGTGCACTTGGCACCATTCACCACTGTGCCTGTAACAGAGTGGCAGACTCTAAGGTCCTGATCCACAAAGCTACCTAGGTGCCTAAATCTAGGGATTAGGGCCTAAATCCTAGGTTTAGGCTATACTGTGATCCACAGAACCCCCACTCAACCCTATAGATGCTAAACTCCATGCCTAAGTTTTCAGGATAAAAGTTCCCTGTGTGCCCAAGTTTCTGCCGCTGGGCATGCTCCCTGCTGCCTCACTCTAAGTGTCCAGACAACCTATCTCCTGCATAAGTCCCAGAGTGAAACACAAACTGGGGGAAGATAGGCATTTGGCCACCAATCTCATGTGAGAGACCCAATCCAATAGGCATGCTCAGAGGCTGCCAGCCAGATCAGGTCCCATTAAAATGTGGCTGCCAGAGGAGAAGAAGGTGGTGGTGATGCTGCCCACAGTGTAACTTTTAACCTCATGGTTAAAGCAATCACTTAGGATGGGGAGACTCAGATTAAATTTTCCCTTCTCTGCCAGATGGAGAGAAAGGATTCAAACACACCTCCCATCTCTCAGGGGAGTGCTCCAACCATTGAGCTATGAGATAGTCTGGTGTGGGACTCCTTCATTGTCTCCTATTGAAGCTGTTCCACTGTGAATTAGATAATGAAAGAGTGATTGGAGCAGTGGGACTGGACCCTGGATCTCCCACCTCCAAGATGGATGCCCTACCCATTTGATTACACTCATTCTCTGGCTGGCCAAGTGACTGTTCCAGTGTGGATAAAACCCTAACTAGTCCCTCAACCGTTGGTTAATCATGGGAAATGTATTGTCTACCAGCGAAGCTGGCTCATAGAGAAGAATGGGGACATGAGGTACCAGAACTACAACTCCCATGAGATATCAGCAGTAGCATTTCCAAATAAAAATATTTAAGTTTTTAGGCATTTGTTCAGTTTCCCACAAAAAAATAATAATTTAGTCAAAATCCCAATTTTCCACTTAAAAACTGTTTCAACAAAACATTTTCAACCAGCCCTACTTGCAGGATCACACCCTGGGTGTAAGAGACCTCTGTGCAGAGTGCCAGTACAAAGCTTATGTATTGCTTAAGTGAGACTGGAGTGGTACATTGACTCTGTGCTGGCCCTTTGTATGGGGATGAATGAATTGGTATAAGACACTCTGTGAGCTTTACAATAAGAATTGTCAGGGTGATTACCACTTCTGAGGTTTTTACATTCAACTGCTGTTTTATCTGGCTTGTAAGTAGCCTGGGCAGACTTAATTAGGCTAAGTGCAGTCTTCTGAAATCCTCTAAACTAAAATGATCCTCCTGAGCTGTAGTTGCAGTCCTAGTTTTACAGGCATTGTATTACTGCTGGTCTTTAAATGCATACTTAGAGGGACAGAAAAAGTGTTTCACTTTTTCTGATGCTTCATAGGCCAGTGACCTTTATAAATGACAGCAAATCTCTGCTGAATGACGGATGGAGGAAAAGAGGAAAACATTAAGATATTTTGTCCTACTTTTTTTGTGGCATGTTGAAAACAGTCACAGGTCCTATTTGTCATGCTCCAGCTTCTTCTCCTTTCCCTGGTAGCGTCTGACAGGCTGAATGAAGAAAGTGTAAGTGAAGATGAATTGGCAAAGGTATTGCTTCTGGTCTGTCTAATTTTTCCCTAGATGAAAAATATATATAATATCAGATCGGTTAAGTGAAAGAAATATTAAGATCAAGGAGGTGGGGTGGATGAAATAGGAACTCCGTGAGCAATTTAAAAATCAAATGAATAAAGCTGAACAAATCTGTCTCTCTCATAATTTAAGTAGTTTCTGTGAGGTATTTATGTAATTAAAATAATAACCAGCTTGTTTATGGAAATTGAACACACAATAAAAAACAGTTCTCAGAGCAAAGGAAAATACCGGTAAAATTTCCCGAACAGTGAAGATTATTAGACTGTAGAATCATCTCCCACGGGGAAAGACATCTTTTTGCTCTGATTCACTTAGTACTAGACTGGGAAAAACACTCAAAAGCAGCCTATAGAGAAAAATCCTGCATTAAGTAGAGGGATTAATGAGATGACCTGCTAGGTCTTTTCTATTTCTAGATTCTATGAGTTATTGTGAAGCAGACATTTTAAGGACTAAAGTACAGATACTCCTGCGTTGGGATGCTAGACATGAGCCATCCGTCCATGGAGTCCTTTCCTTAGTTCAGCCATATGGGGTCAGGCTTAGTCTGTCTGTTTCAGGAATCAGGGTCTGCAACTGTTGCTGGGACCAGCTGATTGACCTACAGATGAACACCCTGATTGACCAGACACCCTGAGTGGCTGAGAGGCATCCCAAGCCTGCTCTTAAACCCAGAAACCATAATAAGTCAATGGCTCCTCAACACTTGTATCTGCAACTTCAATCACTTCCAGGCCTGCCTTGTGCCCAACTCTGCTCTGTTCCTGACTCAGGTTCTAGCTCCTAGTTCCCAGCTCTGGCTATGACCCATTATTCTGACTCCTGGTGCCTACCTCTGTTTATGACTCTCTATACCATTCCTGGCCTCTGGCTGTCACTGTGCTGAGCACACACGTCCCAGTTCATGACAGTCTGCCAGCACTCTGTGCGAGTGTGATGATTGGCTTTGCCTTCTTACCATCTCAGTGGCTGCCTACGTGAAAGTTTCAAGGTCCCATGGTGGTACTTAGAAAAAAGACCAGGCTACGGTCAGCAACATTCCCTCTATTAGTAAAATAGATTCTAATATCTAGGCCTGTGTGTGCTATCTGAGTGTGTTATGGCTTCTGTATTAGTTGTTGGAATCCCTGTGCTGTCAATCCCTCATTATTAAGTACAGTTCTGTGCTACACCTTGAGTAGGAAAGACACTAGACCACACTTGTGCATACACATCCACCTCACTAGATGCAAGTAAAGAGAGAGAGGAATTGTTGTTCCATTAAAAAATAATATAAAGTGGTGTATGTTCATCAGGTAATATTCTGCATGCAGATTGTGGGCAAGCTGAGGCATGATGTTGATAAAGAGTCATCACACTCTTGAAGTATGTGTTTGTTGGAAGAAAATTCCATGGGTTCTGAAATACTGCCATCCAATCAGAATGCAACTTTCAACAAGTCTGTCAAACAGATAAGAAAAGTTAATAGCACAGAAGTACTTTATATCTCTTTGACTATAAAGGGTTAACAAGTTCAGTAAGCCTGGCTGTCACCTGACGAGAGGACCAATCAGGAGACAGGATACTTTCAAAACTTGAGGGAGGGAAGTTTGTGTGTGTGCTGTTAGTTTTCGTTGTTCACTCTGGAGGCTCAGAGGGACCAGACGTGCAACCAGGTTTCACTCCCATCTCCCTGATACAGGTTCTTATAGATTCCAAATAGTGAGTACTAGATAGATAAAGCGAGTTAGGCTTATGTTTGTTTTCTTTATTTGCAAATGTGCATTTGGCTGGAAGGAGTTTAATTGTGTTTTGGCTGGAAGGAGTTCAAATTTGTATTTTGCTAAAAGGATTTTAATTTTTACTTGAATACTTAGGCTGGGAGAGTATTCCCAGTGCCTATGGCTAAAAAACCTGTACCTATTCCATTTTCAATTTACAAAGAATAATTTTACAGTTTTTATCTCTCTAATTAAAAGTTTCTTGTTTAGAACCTGATTGTTTTTATTCTGGTGAGACCCCAGAGGACTGGGTCTGGATTCACAGGGAATTGGTGGGGAGAAAGGAGGGAAGGGGGAGAGAGAGGCAATTTCTCTCTGTGTCAGGATTTGTCTTTCTCAGGGATAGTGTGGGGAGGGGAAAGAGAAGGAGGGAGGAAGGTGAATTGTCTTCTCTGTTTTGTGATTCAAGGAGTTTGAATCACAGTGATCTTCCAGGGGAACCCAGGGAGGGGAAGCCTGGGAGAGACAATGGTGGGGGAAAGGGTTTACTTTCCCTGTGTTAAGATCCGGAAGGTCTGGGTCTTGGAGTCCCCGGGCAAGGTTTTGGGGGGACCAGAGTGTACCAGGCACTGGAATTCCTGGTTGGTGGCAGCGCTACAGGTTCTAAGCTAGTAACCAAGCTTAGAGGAATTCATGCTGGTACCCCATCTCTTGGACACTAAGGTTCAGAGTGGGGAATTGTACCATGACAAAGTCATTTTACAAACTTCGGGGCAGTGATTCTTTCTGCAATGGGAGCTTTGCCAGTGACTTAAATGAGAGCAGGACTGACTTCTTAGTTATCTCATCATTTATAAGTCGGTTTGGGAGAATGATTTTTTTACATAATTATGATGCATATTATTGATGTTTATTTTAAGCAGTTTTCTATTTGTATCAATTTTAAATTTTCACAGTTGCAGGAAATTATAGCGGAAGGCTAGACAATAATTTAAGGACTATATGCTGAGGTTCAAGAAGTTAAAGCTTTATAACCATTAAACCACAAATGGCCAACATCATAGGTCAAAATATACAAAGTAAATATCCTTAACTCAAACTCTAATAAGTTCCTAGGCATGGGAAAAAACTGCTGCTTATCTGTAAATTTCAGATACTATTGATGGAAATATTTGTTCATCATTTTGTGACAGTACGGTGAAATAAATGTTTACCAACATTTACTGATAAAACTGTAATCCTTCCAAGCCTATTTGTAATACAGAGCAGAAGAGCTGGTTGAAATGTTTCAAAACAAATTGGTTGGTGGTTTGTTTTTAAAAAAAGGTGGGGGCGGGACTCTCTCTCTTTTTTAAAAGTGCTGGAAAAAAATTATATTTGAAATTTCTCTCTTACTTAGGAAAATGTTTCATACCATGTTTGGCCTTGTTTCAAATTTTTTATTAAAATATTTTCACAAAAAAAGGGGAAAAAAACCAAATGTGGATCCATTTCAAAATACTTCTCAATGCAAACAACTTCAACATTGTGATGTGTATTCAAAAACTTTTCTTTTATTTCTTGATCAGCTGAATAGACTAGCTTTATAGTTTTTTAATTCTTTAAGAACTGAATTTCTGCCACAGACGCTTTTATTTTAAAGTTCCTGCCTGTACATAAGAAAGAGTCATAAGAGAAAAAGGCATGACAGAATGTCTCATTCAAATTGTACTCCCACTAAATTGATATGAGCCAGAGAGCATGGGAGAAATAGAAAGATTGTGATCTGGATGTAGACTGATAGACTCCATATAACGTGACACCACAGGGCAGTGCTTGTGACAGTCATGTCATGCACAAATGATTTGATGTGATCCACAGAGCGATTACTTTGGAGCCAGTTGTGCTGCATACATACAAATGCAAAGTGATGTACCTGTTGTGTCCCTAATTACTGGGGAGTTCCTAAAATAAAGGCATTGAGAGCCTAAAATAAGGTAATATCTGGGTTTTATTTATCATACCTGTACTCCATGAGTATCTACCAGTACTGAATTAACTTTCATAATGCTATAGGCTTAGTGTAAAATGCATTTTGGAATGCATGTTCCAGTGGTAAGTACCCTAGCTTTGGGTTTAGGAGATGCAGGGTTAAGCTTCCACTCCACTAGAAGCATCCTGTATGATCTAGGGCAGTGTTTCCCAAACTTGGGATGCCATTTGTGTAGGGAAAGCCCCTGGGAGGCTGGGCTGGTTTGTGAATCTGCCATGTCTGACTGACTGTGGTTCCCACTGGTTGTGGTTTGCTGCTCCAGGCCAATGGGGGCTGAAGGAAGTAGTGCAGGGTGAGGATATACTGACTGCTGCTTCCAGCAACTCCCAATAGCTTGGAGCAGCAAACCACGGCCAGTGGGAGCCATGATCAGCCGGACCTGCAGACGCGGCAGGTACACAAACCAGCCTGGCCCACCAGGGCCTTTCCCTCCGCAAGCAGTGTCCCAGGTTTGAGAAACACTGATCTAAGGCAAGTAATTTAGTTTCTCTGTCCCAGATCCTCAGAGGTAGTTAGAGGCTTAACTTTTGGGAGTAGGGATAGATCAGTGGTTTGAGCATTAGCCCACTAAACCCAGAATTGTAAGTTCAATCCTTGAGTGGGCCATTTAGGGATCTAGGGAAAAAAATTTGCCTGGGGATTGGTCCTGCTTTGAGCAGGCAGTTGGACGAGATGACCTCCTGAGGTCCCTTCCAACCCTGATAGTCCATGATTTTATGGAAATCAATGGGAATTAGACATCTAAATATCGTTGAGAATCTGTGCCTCTGTTCCCCATCTGTAAAATAGCGCTTCCTTATCTCGCAAGGATGCTGTGAGAATAAATACATAAAAATTGGTAGGTGCTCAGATACTACAGTAATTGGAGCCATATAAGTACCTAAAATAGAATCTCTGAGACAATCTCAGTTTGGATAGTCCACAATTCTGTTTAAGAATCTTGAAGGGATATTCCCAGGACAGGACAGAAACTATCCTGCAACAGCAAAGAAAGTAGGCCGTCACCATTACAAATATTCTTTATAGTTGTTCTTGAAAGAGGAGTTGAGGACCAGTGTCCAGCTATTGTCCCATTGCCACATGATAACAGTGATTAAACAGCAAAATAATAACTTTGCAGCTACTTTTCAGTTCATCTTCCCACACTTGAAACACAAGTGATAAATATTTTACTTGGAGGTATATGTCACTTCAAAAAGCACTGAGTCACTAATTACAGTCATTTTGTTTTGTAGCATGTTTAGTGTCGGTTCTTCAGCAAATTCTAGTTTTCAGAAAATAATTGCTAGACTCAACATAACTTATCACATCAGGTAACTAGATATTTTGTGGCTTTATGTAATAGTATTTTCATAGAGTTACACCCATATTAAAGTAATTTTAGTAAAACAATTGTCATCTTCAAATGTGTGTGGGGGAGAGGGTATAGCCAGTTTTAAAAAACTCATTCCCTTTTAGAGTGTGTTATAAAATATTTAAAGCTTGTCAATTTAGAAACTTTTAAATAGAAAAACATTCCTATTCTACAGATAGGATGGCCTTGCAATTAAAGCACTGGCTTCGGACTTGGGACATCTGAAATCTTGTTCTTGGCTGTCTTCATGGTCTTGGGCAAGTCATCTCATCTCACTGTGCTCCATTTTCCCTCTTTATAATGGGAATAGTATTTCCTTTGTCTATTTAGACAGTAAGCTCTTTGAGATATGAAGTCTTTCTTGCTATGTGTGTTTGCAGTGTCTAGAACAAAGGGGCCCTGATATTGGTTTGAGCCTCTAGAGTCTTATGTAAGACATATAATTAAAAAATAAAAAAAAATCTTAAATAAAACTGCCTTGTGCTACTGTAATGCCGACAGACCCTGGTCATTGGCAGGCAGGATCAAACAGAGGGGACCTCTGCAGCTTAGTGCAGAGCCAAAAGCCAACTGTCTGTTAGCTAAAGCTATAGAGCAGAGGCATTTTCTCTCTCCCTCGTTAAGTGGTCTCAGTGCCACTAAATGGGACAGAACATCACACCCAGAAGGCGTGTGGGTTACTGTACCTTAAGAGAAAGATGTCTCTAATATTATGAGTAGTTAGCTTGTGTTCTGAGCCCGGCTTTGACATGTGCTCTCCCCCTATAGCCTCTCTATCACAAGTTCTTCACCACTTTGTTTTTACAACTTCTTTCCTCCCTTGTCTACAAAGTTTCCTTCACACAATTAATGTATTTATTTTCCTGTCAACTCATTATTTGCTGATACTGTATCATTTCCACTGCAATGCTATTTTACACTTTGTGTAGTTAACTTGTGGATTTCATTGCCACAGAGTACTGCTGAGAAAAAGTTTAGATTCATAGATAATAGGACCCGAAGTGATCATTATGATTGTAGTGTATATGAATTGGGTAGCATCCCTTAACATCATTTGGGAGCTCTCTAGTTGACCTCTTATTTTGTATTGCAGAAGCTACTAGAAATTAATAGAGCAGCAGGTTAGCTCTATGTGTATATATATGTAGCTGAGCCTTGCATGTTTATATAAATATATAGTTAGTAAACACAATTATTTGGAACACAATTGTGTCCATATACAGTATTACACAGTTTGATATTGTAAGGCTTTTTCACACCTTCTTATAAAGCATTCAGCATTAGACCTGTAGGCGAAGGCTACAGGAGTTGCTAGACAATTGATCCATTCTGATGTGGCAATTCTTGTTTCTAAGCTTCATTTTGTGGTATGGCTAAACTAAAGGTTGAGGTTGTTTTACTGTGTTACTTTATCAGGATTAAACTTTTTTTCAAATGTATTTAAGAAACTTTGATTTAAACCTCCTGATTAGCCACCTGATATGAAACAGAGAGATCATAAATCAATGTGTAATATTTTAACAGAGAAATACTGAAGTTTCCAAACAACAATACCTGTCTTTCTATCAGAAATGCTAGTACAGTAGCCTCAGCTTTTTACATGTAAAGACATGTTTCAAAAATGTTTGATCTTATATGTAATATACTGCACTTCACTCTGTTCTCTGGAATATAATTCTGAAAGTTAGTATTCAATTTATTGGTCTGAGAGGTCTAGCCAAATTCTGCTTAATTAACTCATTGAGTAGTCCCATTGGACCCATATGCGTAACTCTGGTATAAGGAATCACCACTGTGAGAATTTGCCAATAGTTAACATATACAAAGGTGTCTGCAATACAGGGTTATTTCCTTACACTCTATAAATAGAACATATGTGCAGTAACTCAGGTAACTCGGTGTATAGTCACTATTAGAAAAAAATTGACTTTTTAGTGGAGGCAGGTTTAAAAGTGTTCATTGTCTTTGGATTCTACAACTTGATATTTTTAGAAGTAAATTCAGGCAAAAGCTGAGAGTATTGATTTATTCTTGACTTTTTTACTCAGACAAACTCCCATTAGGCCTAATTTAGTTCACTACACCAGCATTACACTAGTATAACTCCATTACCTTCAGTGGAGTTCCTCCTGACTTCCGATAGTAGGAGAACATAATCTAGCCTACTGAGTTTAATGGGAGTTTGCCTGAGTATAGTCAACCCCTGGGGCATCTAAGAATTCTTTCATGAAGAAAAGCATAAAATTAGGATCAAAAGAAGAGCTGAAATCCTCTTGGTACTACATGACTCACAGGATAGTTACAGACAAACGCAAATTAATATAGCCAAAAGTGTAGTGTTGCTACATCTTGTTCTTCCACAGGTATATTTAATTCTGCTTCATGTGTCACGAAAAAATGGCCATCCCTTAATTCATATTCCAGTATCCTTGTTGGTCATGATGATGGGGAGAGACAGAGCACACAACTTCATTGTTTTCCAATGTCAGGTTGAGCCTGCAGTTTTGAAAGTTGGAAAAATCTAGTTTTGACTTGTAAAACTGAATGCATTTGATGTAAAAGTCATTGGAAGAGAATGAATAGAGAAACCCAGATGTCATTTTTTTCCCCGAGTCATTTTTATGGCTTTATCCAAATTTAAATGCAAGCTAAGGATTCAACCCAGTGATTAACCCCAGGAACAAGATGTGACTGGTATACTAATTGACCTAATAAAATATTCTACTTTAGGCAGCCTTTGTCTACATCCATTATACTTCAGAACAGCCAGCCAGACATAGTACTTATAATTCACATACAAATTCACAAGACAACTGCGTTGAAGTAATAGACATAATGCACCAGCATATATAAACTGCCAAATGGGAGCTCAAAAATCTTTGCTACTGAGCCAATAAATGCAAGGGTGAGGGTTAAATATCCCATTCTTAATTCAATGTTTTACCAACATTTTGGTAGTGAATGTCGCTCACTTTTATGACACGGCTTGATTTTCCTCATTTTTGCCATTTAAGACCAGAGATCTTTTTAGTTGAATTTTCATACAGCTTGTGTATTTGACTAGGTTTTCTCTTTTAATATTTGTGCAAACATTTTTTCAAAAATTGTGTAGTATGTTTTCCAGATTTTCTCTTGCGAGTACCGGATATGCTCTCTTGAAGATAGTCTCTTAGAATCAGAAAATATTAAATAAATCTGTACAACTGTGGGTCAGATATAGGTAAAACAACAATGTACTTACTCTTTATTAAGTGTAGCCTGAAGAATTCTGAATTGATAAGGTTACTAAAATCCATAAAGACAAACCCTTGTTGTTATAGCGGCAAGAGAACATTACCTATAAGCTGTGCTACAATTTGGAAATGTAAAGTTTTCAGGACTACAGAGAAGCAGATGTAACATTAACTGCTGTGGTTAAAGTGGACTGGAAGCTGTCAGTGCAGCAGGCCAAGAGAGTTGTGAGGGAGCACCGCTTACACAAACTAGGGTGAGGCGGGGAACCTCTTCTGTTTTGAACACAGGGGAGCTCCTCTGTTCACTCCTGGTCACTCTTTAATATCTCTGAGTTGGAAGCCAGTCTTTCCCAGAGACAAGGAATCTTTCTGAGTGAAATCATGGCCCTATTGAACTCAATAGCAAAACTCCCAGCAATTTCAATAATTTGGGCCAGGTCTTGGGAAGCTGTCTGGCCTCCCAGCAGGATCACCAGGGGCTGGGCTATTTGTGTATCTGAAGCTTAATACATGATGTTTTTCAGCTTGATGATTTGCACTTTTCCACAAGTCTTCTGTCCATCCCACACTGACACTGATACGTAATACCTTTTATTAAACCAATACAAATATAAACTTGTAATACACCCAGTTTCAGACCAAAACACACCTACTTCATGTTACTCCCATCACTGATTTTTGTGATGATCAAGAATCAATTCAGCCACAAACACTTTTTGCAGGGGAACTGAGGATCAGGCTCGAAATATGCAGGTGGGTAGCCCACCTGTACTGGAGCAGAAGTGCCATTTGCAGAATGCCCTTCTGTACTACTTCACTGTTCCCCATTTAAACATGTAAATCTTGCTCTGATTGGGACATGCTCCTTGTGAATTTAAGATTTGCATATTCCTAGGTACACCTGCTACTCTAGCTCATGATAAATGTTTTATGAGGATTTTTTTCTTCTCATCTCCAAAAAAATAATAACCTCCATTCCTTTCCTTCCAAGCTGTTTAAATTTTCTGCATTGTTATCCACATTGCCAGAGATTCTCATTAACTCTAGCTGTTAAGCATCAGCTGAGTTCAAGCAGCTCTGAGAGCAGATATCTCAGTAACCTGGAGCTTGCTTCATAGTTTTATGTTAGAGCAAACTGTTTTCCAATAGAAATACTCCAAATCTTAGCCACCCTGACACCACCAGAAGTTTCTGCAAGGTCTGTCCAGCACAGGAAGTTCTGTGATATACAAATGGACCTAATCTAATTTGGGTGTAACAGTAATATAAGAGAGCAAGTTATTGGTGGTTAAGATCCATTTTATTCTGAATCCAAGGAGAATTTTTTTACCATGGCTTAGAGCAAGATTACTTTGTGATGACAATATCCAGTGAAGCTTTGGGAAGAAATAGTGATTGAGTTAGGGAGTCAAAATAGGGTTAGCTTCTAGCTTTCATTTCACATTAGGTTTTCATAAAGTATCCAGCTAAAATGGAAATGCAGGCTCCTGAAGAATGACGGACAGCAAAAGGCATACTGGGCTAGATTCTTTTCTCACTTCCACCTGTATTGTATTGACTTCTGTGTAGTTATTCCTGATTTAAATTGGTGTGAGAGCAAAGTCACGGCCACAGAAACATAATCTGTGGGAGGTGATTTAAAATCTACCATCAAAAGTGTGTATATAATTTAAGAACAAATTCTTATATTTCCTGCAACCTCACTGATTTCAGCGAGTGAGTCCAGGATTTGGACCTTAAATGGAGAGATTATTATTATAGTATGAGTTGAGGTGGACAAAGACGATCAGGTTTCAGAAGGAACCTAGTTTAACGTGACACCAGGGGCAAGCTGTACTGTGCTGCTCACAGACAAACAAGCCTCTCAGCCTGAAGCAGTGATCTTTCTGTAAGCTCAGTAAAGATCCTTTTCTTTTCCCTTTATGCCAATTCTCAAGGAGCAGGATATTGCCTGTCTCCTCAGAACAATTCATCTAGCTATCACCCTTTCTTGTGCATCATACAGTTCTGAAGCACCCCGAGGTTCACTGTTTTATTTGTGTTGCATGGTTGGCCACTGTATCAGGCCAACAGATTCTAGGACCCTACAAAGGAGTAGAGGATTCCTCTGAGGGCTGGTCTACACTATGGGGTAAAATCGATTTTAGATACGCAGTTTCAGCTATGTGAATAATGTAGCTGAAGTCGAATATCTAAAATCGATTTACTCACCCGTCCTCACCACGTGGGATCGATGTCCACGGCTCGCCATGTCGATTCCGGAACTCCGTTGGGGTTGGTGAAGTTCCAGAATCGATATAAGCTCGCTCAGGGATCGATATATCCCGTCTAGATTAGACGCGATATATCGATCCCCGAACAATCGATTTTAACGCGCCGATACAGCGCGTAGTCTAGACGTGGCCTGAGTATTGTGAGGTCAGGTGCTTGAGGATATAAGATGGGTTGAAGAGTCTTAGAGACAAAGGAAAGTAGGGACTGGGACAGGGCAGTAGGGACTGGGACAGAGTAGGGGAAAAATGTAGGTTAAGAATAGGGGAAAATGTAGGTTAAGGCTTATTTTCCATTGTCATTTGAGTTACCAGTAAAGCCAGAAATGTTCAAGTTTGGACTCCGTATTGAGTCTACAGTCTGTTCAGACCAGTGTGAAAACGACACCTGCTTACAGTACCCTAAATCACATGATATTGTTTCTGCTCTCTGATTTGATGATTGGCAAATAAATAGTAATGCAGGTAGTGGATTTTTAGAGGAATAATAATATATGGTAAAATTCATGTTACTTTTGGGAATTACAAACAGTTGTTAAATATTAAATAATATGACCCCATGAATCATAGTGACCCTTGATAAAATAAAGTAATTTTGGGAACTACTCAAATTATTTACCTATTTCAGTGGCTTTAGAAAATAATTTGCAGTGAGGAAGCAGTGGTATCATGCAAGTTAAATGAATAGCAGTTGGGTTCTTGTAGCATTTTTACAAAAATTTTCAAATGTCATTAGAAAAGATAGCCAAGAAACTAATACACTGATACACAATTTTATTTTTGTCCTCTTTTTTTCATGTGTGTGTGTGAAATGATACTTACCTTTATAATCCTAAACCTAATGTGTACTGAAACTTTATGTAATTTTCTTTAGTTGCAGTACAAAGACTGATCAATCTTTTTTAATTAAAAGAAAATAATGTGATTGTTTGACAATATTTGTATTTCCCAGGGCAAATCAAAAATCAATTTTAAACTTAGCCAATTACTTCTTTTTGTAAATTCTTCCCCTCACAGGAAAGTCTGATTATTCTGCTAGTAGACTTACACTGATTAATTATTAGGCAAGATATTGAATTCAAAGTTTTGTTCATGGTCATTTTATTATTTAGCTGGTAAGGTACATCCTTTTTAAGAAAAGGTAATTCCATCTTAGGTGTGTTTGGCTGTTAAGCAGTATCTTCTTCCACTTAGTAACTTATCTTACTGCCAACTGCTATGAGCAACACCAAGTGAACTTAGAGTGCCATGAGCTGGCCAGTGGAGAACTTCCACTGTGCAGGGAACCTCAATCAGTGGGAAGCTGGCAGAGACAGCTCTGCCTCCTCCTATGCCAGCTGCCTCTGCATCAGCATAACAGAGTGAGGACATGGTGGTAATGGGCTGAGGGTAGGGTTTGGCTTGGCAGAACATGGCTGTCCTATGACTAGTCCTTCATTAGTGTAAGGTCCCTGAGCATCTTTGCAGCTCCAACTTGTACCAGGGCCAGACAGCTTGAGACCAGGGAGCTGCAGAGAACTCCCTAACTGTCCCTCTCTTTCACTGGGTCTGAATGAGAATCCAGCCTCCTGGCTTTTGCCATCTATCTCTGCCTCAGGTATTTCTATCGTTCTTAATATTGAGATTATGGTAGCACCTAACTGAGATCAGAAGCCTATGTGCAAGGCACCATACAAACATGGTAAGAGTCAGTTCCTGGGCTAAAGAGCTGTCATGTACCTGTGGTTCTTTCTGGATTGTGGTGATATGTAGATGTATCTGAACCATTTTTGTTTCTGATGAAGCTCATTAAGGTGAAGCTTTTCACAAGATGTTTGGTGAGAAGTAAAATAGTTTGTTAGCCTCTTATTTCAACCAGCATATGCCATACTGTATAATTCCAGCATTAACGGAGGCAACTAACTGGCTCTTCCATAGCTAGCTCTACTCCAGAAAGCAGTTCACAAGATCTAGTGTCAGACATGTCATCTTCAAATAACCAAAGAACTGTTGTGGGTTACTGAATGTGAGTTTGAATTTCCTAAGGACTGGATCTTCCAGTTCAGAGACTGGGGAGGTGGGGGGAGGACAGGTAGAGACAACATCTTCTGAGACCCATTCTGACAATTTCAAATGCTGTATTTTACTCAAAAATATCTCTGTGTCGCTGCAATATTGAGGATGGAAGAAAGGGGGAGCATGCATTCATTCTGATTCAGCAAGTTATTTAAACGTGTCTCATTTCAAGCATCTGAGTAGTGCCATTAAAATCAGTGAGACTATTCACATACTTAGTTGGATGCATGCTTAAGTAAATTGTTGAATTGGAGCCAAACTACCTATTTACACATACACACACACACACACACCCCTTCTTCATCTGTGTGTCAAGCAAACTTAACTTTAAAAAAATAATTAAAAGTGAGCTTTTTCTCTAGGCAGGCTTTCCAAAATGCTCTCAGTCCTAAGTCATAACAAGTAAATTTACTGTCCCATCTATCACTGCTAGTTTATTACAGGAGGAGCAGTATTTCAGTGTTGGCAGCAGTGCTAAATTGGTTACAGTCTGCTTAAGCTTCCAGTTTCTGTCCAAGCAATGGCAGGTAATTCTTATAGGAACTAATCTTTATTTGGGGGTGGGGGGCAGGTGTTAAACATAGAATTTAGCTTATAGTTATCTTGTTTTATATTAGAGCTTAAATCAGACTGGAGTTTATGGAAAGCAAGACCCAGACTTAGATCTGAATGTTGTCATTTTGACCACCTCTAATTTATATGGCACCCCTCACTGCAAGTCCTCCAACAAAGTCCTCCAGCAGCACTGCTAAACCCTTTTATGACAGAGACCATCCAGTAAGCACCACATATTACACTGCCCAACAAATGAAGAAAGGAATTGTTAGCAAAGGACAGTGGGATAAAAGTGCCAAAGGAACTTTAATGTCCATGCAGAGAGTTCAGGACTTGGATTTTCAACATCTCAGTCAAGATTCCCCTCCTTGTTCAAAAGAATCATTGTGGCCCACAGATGGCATGGAATTCATTCCCAAGGGAGAGCAGACCATTTTTCTACCACCAGTTCTCCACAGAGCATTCAACTCGGGGTTGGGGATAGTTTTATTCCCCACCAGGGGTTCTATAGGAGGAATGGACTGAATCAGTACAACTCTTCCATACCAGCTGTCCTGGCCAAAGCCTCTCCTTTGGTAGTGCTGCCCACTTTTGGCCAGGAAAGAGGAAGTAGCAGTCACCTTCTTCAGTAGTATTTCTACTGTGAGAAGATTTCCTACCATCAAGGTCCCTCTGCCAGGGTCTGTGTTAGCAGAAAGTACTACAGACATTATAGTGAATCTAGCCCACAATCTGAAAGACCCAAATGAAGTAAAATGCATAGAAGTCAATTTATCTGTCTTGGAAGAATGAAGGGCTTAGTTATTCTTGCTGGGATCTGAATTTTAGTACCAAGGAGCATGGAGCACAAAAACATCCCTGCTTTAACTCCATTAATTCCAGTGCAGTTAACACCACAGATGACTTAGGCCCTACGTGTTTCAAACCTGAACTTAAAAACAATGAATCATCCCTCTGGCACGTAGAGCAGAATTTTCCTCCCACACCTCTGTTGTTGTTCTTCTCTGTGTTTTCTCTTCCATTTCATTTCTTTTTTTCAGTATTATTAAGCTGTGGAAAGTTTTAAGATGATGGTGATATACTTTAAGGATGCTCCATCCTTTACATGGGTGAATGGGTCTCTGTAATTGCAGCCTGTTGTAATTAATTTTACTCAAATATATGTTGTTTTTACTCTTTTTTCCAAATGTAGTAATTTTGAAATAAAAAATTACCTATTTAAACTTAATATAAGCTTTGAATGTGCAAAAGGACTTACAATTTTTCATTTGAATTTCTTCCTCCTAGAGGAGTCAGAGTTATTCATTAATTTGTTTTTCTTAGCCAAAGCTAATACATGTGCCTATACCCTAGTTTTTTCTCTAGAAAAAACTATTATAAGTTTACATTTGGACAATAGCTCTCATTAAGCTAAGTTGTTGGTGTCATAGTTCAGTGCAACTGCATCTGTATTCCCCCTTTGTGTACACCAAAGGCACCCACTCTAGGCTCCTAGCTCCTCAATTTTCACCTCTCTTGGGTACAGAACCATGTCTCTTTCCCTTTCGATAAGGATTTTTCCAGGCTGCATGGTTCGCTAAGTACACTGTGATATTGACTGCCTAAACAGGCCGGTGTCTGATCTTTGCTTTCTCTCCAGAAGCAATGGACCGCATAAGGGCCCACAGTTATAACTTAGCACACAATTCTCCATAAGCAAGCACATTTATTGTTAAGGTAAAAGCATTACAGAGAAAACATACTAAAAACAACAAAAGAACCTACACACCTACTAAAAAGTTTACCAGAGGTTACTACAACTCCAATTTCAGGCTCTGGTTGGAGTCAGGCCTTCAAAAACCCCATAGTTACAAGTTCATAACTGTCTCAGATTCAGAATCAGAATACCCACAGATAGTTCAGTCTTTCCTTTATACAACTTGGCCTGAGGTAACAGCTGTTCAGCAGACAATGACTCGCTCCTCAGGATGTAGCTTCAAAAGGCTGGATTTTTGCACAACCAGAGGTGGGGAATTTGCATTCACCTCCTGTACATATACTTTTTGCTTCACACTTGTACACTTTTTGCTCCATATACCCATTCTTGTCTGGCATTTGGTTCAATATAGTCTTCTGAACACCCAAGTCTCACATCTGTCACACCTCCTCGCTCAAGAGGTTACATACAATCCTGCCCCACAATAATACATAAACCATTCATTTAATAGAATGGACTCTGGAGATACTTAAACTTAATTCAATAAGTTCTCCCAAGGATATGGCAGGAAAGTGTCATATCTGTCCCAGTCAGGAGTTGTCAGAAATTTTTCACTGTTCAGTGATGGAAACATTCCCATTGACTTCTATGGACATTGAATCAGGCAGTAAATTCATTTTATAGTAGTAGATTTATTTGGTAATTTTCTTCAGAGGCAAAAAGTTGCCTAAATATCAGTATCTCAGGAAATGGGGAGGAAAAAGAGTTCTGTTGCATATTATAGTGGAATTAATTTGTCCATGAGAGAGAGAGAGAGCTATCACATGTGACTACTTCTAGTGATAGTTTATGTAGGGTCAATATTAAAGATCATACTGGCTGTAATAGCATTCAGTGCAGTGAGTGGATATTGACTCCTGTCACGTGACCTTTGGCAATTCTCATAGCACTTTAATATTAATGTCAACTGACTGAGACCAGGATAAAGCTAGTTTATTACACAGTCATTACTGGCCTGATTCTCCTCTTTAAACCAGTACTTTAGCCATTCCCAAATTGTGGCCCATTGGCCACTTGCTTATGGTCTTCAGAGAGATGGCTGGTCACGTGGTTCAGTTCTCCTCCTTGTTTCTGTTGTGTATTGAGGACTATGTTGGGTCTGCAAGCTATCACTTTGAGAGTGGAGGCAGGGGGAAGAGAGAGGGGGTCCTGGTCCTACTTGCAGCCAGGAGGCTCTGTGGGAAACTGTTAGCCATCAGTCAGTCTGGAAATAGCTAGCTTAAATTAAGAGGAGAAGAGTTGTGCATCACTGCCTTAAAAGCAGCCTGTTCTCTCTGTGTTTTGGGGTTCTTGGGTGTTCTGCATTCTAAGTGACAAAGTAGTGTTACAATGCAACCTCCAGGAAAGGTAATTATGTTTTTTTTAATCTAATTTCTCTGAGTCTATGCTGTAAACATAAGAGTTTTTGGATGCATGAAACAGAACAGATCCGTGAGAGTGGGGGATGAAGTAAAGAGGCAAAACAATATGATTAACTCTATTTTCTCCAAAATGACAAAACATAAGAAGGATGGCTAAAAATGCACTACTTTCCCAATATTCCTTTTTCCATGTAAGCAATTGCTGTAGTTCCCACAGAACTAACACAGTTGCATATGGGTGAAAGGTGATCCATGGGATTGCAACTGGATGTGCACTGACCAAACTTTCTTGTCATAAACAGATAGTTAAGGGTTAATGTGTCTTTTACCTGTAAAAGGTTAACAAGCTCAGTGAACCTGGCTGACACCTGACCAAAGGACCAATCGGGAGACAAGATACTTTCAAATCTGGGTGGAGGGAAGTCTTTGTTTTGTTCTGTTCTTTGTTCTCTCTTGGGATTAGGAGAAGCCAGACATATAACCAGATTTCTCCAATCTCACTGAAACAGTCTCTCAGGTTCCAGATAGTAAGGAATAGATAGAAAGCAGATTAGATTTATATTTGTTTTCTTTATTTGCAAATGTGTATTTTGCTGGAAGGATATTTCACTTCTGTTTGCTGTAACTTATACTTAGGCTGGGAAGAGGAGTCCCTCTGGTCTAGGTGAAGCTGAGACCCTGTAAACATTTTTCCATCTTGATTTTACAGAGATAATTTTTTACTTTTTCTTTCTTTCATTAAAAGCTTTTCTTTTTAAGAACCTGATTGATTTTTTTCTTCCTGTGTAAGACCCAGGGGAATGGGTCTGAACTCACCAGGATTGGTGGGGGGAGAGGAGAGAAGGGGGAGGGAAAGGTTAATTTCTCTCTGTGTTAGGATCCAAGGAGTTGGGATCAGTGTCTCTCTCTCTCAGGGAGAGTCTGGGAGGGGGAGGGAAAGGGGAGGGAGGTGAATTTCCTCTCTGTTTTAAGATTCAAGGAATTTGAATCACAGTGATCTCCCAGTGTAACCCAGGGAGGGGAAAATCTGGGTGGAAGAAAGGAGAGAGGAATGGTTTATTTCCCTTTGTTTTAAGACCCAAGGGGTTTGGGTCTTGGGTCCCCCAGGGAAGGTTTGGGGGGACAGGGAGTGTACCAGACACTGGAATTTCTGGTTGGTGGCAGCGCTATCAGATCTAAGCTAGGAATTAAGCTTAGAAGGGAACAGGCAGGTCCCCACAGTAATAAGTAGGAGGTGGAGGGAGGAGTGAGTGCATACTGTAGAACCACTGAGACTGTTGTTAAACTAGCCACATCTTATCAGGCATATGAATTAATAATCTGAAAAGAAAGTGTCATGGTTCTGGGCTATTTCTGACCCTTTTCTGGTCTGAGTGCATGCCCTTAGGTGTCAGGCCTTCCCACTCTCAGACTGGGTCCCTGGCCTGCAGCCCACTGGGTACCAGCCCTGATTGTTCGGGTCTTGCCACTCGTGCCTTTGGGAGCTGCAGCTAGTGGTGAATACAGTGACCCAGAACCAGGGCTGGTGCAACCATTTAGGCGAACTAGGCAGTTGCCTAGGGTGCCAAGATTTGGAGGCGCCAAAAAGTGGCGCCCCAAAAAATTTTTTTAAATGGTTGCAGCCGCTGCTGCTGGAGCGGCTGAGCTGCCGGCAGCAGCAGCTGCCTGCCGCCGGCAGCCCAAGGTGTCCCCCGGGTCAGGGCGCCACAGGTCAGCACGCCCCTGAGGTCAGTGCGCCGCCGCCGCAGCCCGGCAGCCCAGGGCGCCTCCCGCCCCTGGGGTCAGCAAGCCGTTGCCACCGCAGCAGGGCAGCCCAGGGCGGCCCCCCCCCCCGGGGTCAGGGAGCCACCGCCACAACCCGGCAGCCCAGGGCACCCCCCTCGCCTGGGATCAGGGAACCGCGAGACCTGCGAGCGGGGCGGCGAAATGTCCCGGCGCCTAGGGCGCCAGAAACCCTAGCGCCGGTCCTGCCCAGAACAACCTTTGTTAAAAGAAAGTACTGTTTAAATCGCAATAGTAGGAACAAAGCACAAGAAGCAAAATGGGGTTTTAAGATAATAAAAGGTATATCCATGTCTATAGGTTTAGGTAGGCCTAGTTTATCCCAAACACCCCAACTTCTGGGGGCTGGAGGTCCACTTTCTGCCTCCCGTCCCTTGTTCTTCAGAGGCTGTTTTGGTGTGTTGTTTTCTTTTTTTAATACACCCAACGTTCATTGTTCCTATTTTTCCTGCATAGATTCCCCATGCTGTGGCTACTGACAGGGACTCCCCCTCCCACCCACCATAATCAGAAATAAAACTTCAACAAGAATGACATCTGCATTGTCCTCTACATTGTGATACAAAGACACGCAGCACAGCCCTATTTGGCCCAGGTCAGCTAACTTGGGATCCAGCTGCAGGGCTATAAAATAGTAGTGTAGATATTTGGGCTCCAGCAGGAGCTTGGGTTCTAAGGCCCCATGATGGGGGATGATCTCAAAGTCTGGCTCCAGTCGGATCCCAAATTTCTATACAGCTATTTTTAGCCTGCAATCCTGAGTCTATTGATCTGAGACTTGATGCCGTGGTTTTTTTATCATACAGATGTACCCTAAGTATGCATAAATTAGGTGCTATCTGAGGCTGTTGTATGCTTTCCTGCATATGTACAGTCAGTTCTTGCTTGAATTAACCCTTTATTCTCAGCCAGCTAACCATTCAATAACAACCAAACAGATGAAACATAATATTCATAAAATATTACAGCAGCTCCCAGGTTCTTTGCAGAGAGAAAACAACAAGGTAATTAAAGATTCAGATAATATTCGTTTGGGAGCAGTTAGTAACACCAACAATCCCAGAGAAATAATATAAAGTGACCTTGAGAGGGTAAGGACAGAAAACAGCACAAAGACTCAAGATGACAAATTCCAGCGAATAATTTATTGGCACAGAGTCAGCAAATATTGAGAACGAATTATGCAGGGTGGTTCAAGGAAGCAGGAATAGAAGAAAGATGAAATTAAGAAAGGAAAAATAGTGAGATCTATAGGATGTTCCAAAGGAATGGCATAAGCCCCATTGCTAGAGATGTTTAAATCACTAAATAATGTATTGTAGGAAATACTGGCAGGGGGAGATGCTAACCCATAAGTTCCCATAGGGAACGTAAGCAGGTTGCAGGGGATCACAACCATGCTCCCTTACCTTATAGTTCAGTGGGAGGAGAGCACTAAACCCTTTTTCTGTTGTATCATGGCATCACATCAAGGAAAAGATTGAGAGCTATTGGTCTAGAAGATCCTACCTGGTCTCTTTTAACTTTAATTTCTCATTATAATTAATATTAAAAACAAGGTGGGGGGAAGAAACAGGTTAAAGAATATTTAGATAAGTTAGATGGGCTCCAGTCAGCAGCACCTGATGAAATTCACGCTGGGATACTGAAGGAACTACCTGAACGTAAACAGCTTTCCCCTTCAGCTTCTGCAAATGCAGGCTGATAAGCTCTCCTGGTGAATTATACTGCACACACAGTACATCAGGGTACCTTCACTAATTGTGGTGTTATTATTTCTTCCTCAAAGTACAACCTAGAATAGCATGAGGTGGATGGAAGTCCCTGCCTGCTTGTTGGGTTAGCTTTTTATACTGCTTGCTTTCTTCTTTGGGTTCCCTGTCTGGTGAGCTAATTACCTCATTAGCTCCTCAGGCTCCCTACAGGTATAAGTGATCCCATCTACCCTTCCAACCCCAATCAAGCTACCTAGCTCTCTCCTATTTTCATCATACCCAGTGCCCTGGGTGATCTAAGAGACCAGGATGCTGGCCTCCAAAGGGCTCTATTTACAGCTTCAAACAGCACCCTGTCACACTGAAGCAATTATCTTTGAGAACTTATGGAAGATAGGTGAGTTCTCAGAGGAATATTTATGTCCTGGTTTATGCTGAAGTCAAGAAACTTTGAAGGTTGGGGCTTACTAAGGAACTCTCAGACCACCTACTAGTTAAAGGATGTTGAGATTTTAATTCTTTTGGGTCTGCTTATACTTGTGTCAGCTTCAACAGCTTCTCATGGGCTATTCCGGCAGTAGGGTTGAAAAAGTACAGCAGAATTTAAGCCACAAATCCTTCTCTTGACCATGGCCCCTAAATCATTGTCTGTGAGGTAATGGATTCCCCTACATCAAGATAATCCTCGATATCAGGGTAAACCAGTTATACTTTGTATTGGGGTGAAAATGTAAATGATCTGTAACAGGGTAGGATGTGGTCAGATATCTTCAAAAGAAGTCAATGAAGGTCACATGTTGGCAGGAATTTAGAGGGCCCAGCCCCATTCTTGTCTCACACTAGTTTACACCAATATAACTCCACTGACATGAGTGAGAATCAGGAGCACCTCCACTGGTTGAGATGAAATCAGAATCAGGCCCTTAGTGTGTCTTGGCAGTGTCCTGTCTGGCTAAGTAAAAGCTAGCATTAACAGTTTCCAAAGGTCCTCATTTTTTATGTGAAGGGGGTTGATAGGCAGGATTCCTAGGGGTCTTGTAGGAAGAGACATTCTCTCCACTAAAAGAAAACAACAAATAATATATGGATGCAAAAACTATGGGCCAGGTGCTCAACAAGTGTAAGTTGGGGTACTGACTTCAAAAGAGCTTCACAAATTTATACCACCTTGGTGTCTGCTCCTATATCCATTAACTGAATATTGTCAAACTGTTGAATGTTTTTTCCACAAGCCTTGTTGAGTTGATTTCATTCCCTCAGATTTAATTTTCCATTGAAACTATTGAAACAAAATAGTGGGTTTTCCATTGAAAATAGCAGAGTTTGCATTTCAATATTGGACTTTGGAATTAGGAAGCATAGTTGCTCAGAATAGGCTCACTTTCAGTCAAACATTTGTCTAGCAAAAACTTCCACAAATTGTTTGAAAAAACACTTCAGCCCAGTGGACCTCTTCTCATATTTGTGAAGAAACAATAATAATTATTTTTGCCTGTTTGCAATGAATATTTTAGATACCACTACTTTTATTGACCTTTTTAAATCTCTGTATTTAATCTCTTAAAATGAAAAAGTGAGGCACTGCAATCCAGCTAAATCAAACCTGAACTTCTCCCAGGGAATAAATCTGAAATACTACTTATACAGTAGCTTCCCTCAAAACTTGAAGCAACTACAATCATAAATAAGGATGAAATGCCAATGCCTATTTTAAGTTAATTGGTTATGCCACTTTTAAGGCAGTTTCAAGCTTTTGGGACTTTAGGGCAAAAATATTCCTTCTTTTGGGGAATATGTTGAAGTGTTTGCAGCTTTCCAACTACTGATGGCAAAAGTAGCTGGTGACAAGCTGTTAGAAAATGAAAACCAGATATTCAGCTGGAGTAAATAAGGATAGCTCACCTGAAGTCACTGAAATCAATGGTGTTACAGGTGTATTCTATCTGAGGACCTGCCTCTGAAATTCCACACAGTTTAGAGCAGGATTGAGAAGCCTGTTAAATTATGGCAGGTTTTTAATTTGTTGTTCTCCTTTTTGGTTTCAAAGCAGAGGGGAAACTGGTAAGCCTACAGGGCCATAACATGGAATATATGCATCCCAGAAGATCCCTTAAAGCATCTTTAGGGGCTGTGACAGTTATGGCAATTTCCTGCAATGTTTTGTGGAGATTTTGCTGTATTAAGTTTATTTATCATTTTAGGCCAGGGACTGTATGTAGTATTATAGACTTTAAGGTCAGAAGGGACCATTATGAACATCTAGTCTGACCTCCTTCACAACGCAGGCCACAGAATCTCACCTACCCACTTCTGTATCAAACCTATGTCTGAGCCACTGAAGTCTTCAAATCCTGGTTTAAAGACTTCATGGTGCAGAGTATCTTCCAGCAAGTGACCCATGCCCCACACTGTTTTCCTTCACTAGCCTATCTTTTCCTCTACCTGGTTCTCTTAGTCACATGCTTCCACTGTCCACTTTCCTCACCCAGCAGTCTCCCCTCAGAGTTCTTTGGTCCTGCTTCCATCTGTGAGTCTGAGCTTTTCCCTTCAAACTCCTCAGGTCTTTGCTCCATCATCTGCTTGAACCCCCTTCTAAACTCAATCAGAGTTTCCACCTGCATCTCCAATCCTCAGATCTTTTCCTCCAACAGCTCTATCAGGCGGCACTTCATGAAGACAAAATTCTTTTCAGGTACCTACTCCAGGATCATGTACCTGCCACAGGTTCCCCATCCAGTCATCTTCATTGCATCTTCCACTGCTTGGGTCACTACCACAGCTGCCTCTGTATCTGTCATAGGCTTCCCACCTAAATCCTGTAAATCTGGGAAACAAAACAAACCACAACATCACCACCCACAGCAAAACAAACCCCCAACGAGCACCAAAACACTGCTAGAACACCACACACTCCCTTTACTAGCCTGGCTCTCTTAATCTTCTCCCCTTGCAAATTCCTACTCAAACTCCCCTGTTTACAGCTATGTTGGCTGGCTCCTGTGCCACTGTAGCTGTCTGTGCCACTGGCTGGCTACCTTTATAGGACCCCTAGTCAGAGAAGGCTCGCCTCCAATCAGGGCTCAGCTTCTCTCCCAGCACACTGCCCCTACCAGCCTCCACATGTACAAATACAACTACAAATACCTTCTCCTCCAACAGAAGTCCCCACTCAAACTCCCCTGTTTACAGCTCTGTTCTCTGGTTCCTGTGCCACTGTAGCTCTCTGGGGAGGATGATCACAGCACTTCTAGGAATTAAGAACTGTTGGGTTGATTAAGCAAATTCACTCAGGTTATAACACCTACCACTCCCTGTAGAGGCTCACATATACTAGTTCAAACTGGATTCTCCAGAGACCAACAAAGAAAGGACTGTTGGTTAAATAGCTTGACATAGGGCTTTCTTTCTGATCCAGCAAATGGACTGGACCTTCTGTTGGAGGGGGGATGACCCCAATTTTTCCTGGGAATGACTGGAAGGACTTTGGCCTAATGAAGTTCTATTAAACCGATGCTGATATTTGGTAAGCTTTTAGGAACTTCTATAGATTTTATGTTTTTGCTATAATGCTTTCTGCCTAAGAATAAATGTGCTTGCTTATAAAAAGCTGTGTGGTAACTTGTATCTGCTGGCAATTATGTTGGTCATAAGCCTTTATAGAGAAAGCATAATGCAGATACTTGTCTTTTTAGGTACTGTGTCTTTCTGGGAATATCACAGCATAGGCAGGGAACTATGAGGTTTGGAAAAGTTCTTGTCAGAAGGAGAGAAATGCCCAAGAGAGGAGACAATGGAAGAGCCAGAAGCCTATAGTGGGTGTTCCTCAGGGACTGAGGAGGGGGAATACAGATGCAGTTGTCCTGGGCTGTGAAAGGGGCCATCCTTTGGGTCCATAAAGCCTGCAGTCATGGGATCATTGATATTTGTGATACCTCCAGTGATAATGCTCTAACTGCTTTCATTTTTTAAGAAGACATTTATAACCATTTCTCATGAGAA
Source organism: Chelonoidis abingdonii (assembly GCF_003597395.2). Taxonomy (NCBI): domain Eukaryota; kingdom Metazoa; phylum Chordata; order Testudines; family Testudinidae; genus Chelonoidis; species Chelonoidis abingdonii. Next base: position 102,111,331 of record NC_133770.1, on the reverse strand, counting down.
AAAGAAGACTTCAGTTGCTAGGGCTGAAAGCCTGACTTCGTGATGTTTCCCAAAAATCATTGGCTTTTCACAGATACTCCCCTGAATGGAACAAAATTTTAGTGCATGCCATTTTGAAGACATGGCATGGAAGCATTAGAGGCCTCTTCAATCTATTAAGACCCATATCTCAGAAACAATTTCTCTAATTCACCTCAATTTTTTCTAAAAAGAAAATCTGCTCTGTCTACTCCCTACACATGAAAAATGTAAAGTGCACAGGATTTCCTGTTATGAAATGTGGGGTTACGGCGACTAAGGCAGCCTTACTATGGAAAGCTTTGTCAACTCCTTAACTAGTGAAAATATGCCCTTTCTCATTAAAATAACTCATAGACAAAATATTATACAAACACAATGGTTTTGAAGTAAAAAGTTCCAGGTAGAAAAGGCACTGTAATGGCTGGACTAAGAATAAGGCACATATTTTTAGCAGTGAGCATAATTAACCGCCAGTAAAATTTACCAAGGGTTATAGTAGATTGTCTAGCACTGGAAATTTTTAATCAAGATTCTAAAAGATATGCTGTAGTTCAAACAGAAATAAATGTGGGGAAGTCCTATGGCCTGTGTTATACAGGAGGTCAGACTAGATAGCCACAATTGTCCTTTCTGACTTTATAATCCATGCAATCTATGAATAAACTAACATGGGGTTCTTACTCAAATTTAACTGTGGCCATGTTGATCATGTTCAGCAGTGAGACAAAGATACAGAGCATTATTCAGTCAACATAACCAGTAGTTAGCCCCAAAAGCAGGTTCATGGTTGATAGCATAATCAGCAATGGAATCAGCCAAGCCACTTACAACAGAATCAAATATGCTGCCAAAAATTGGAAAGATACATTCCAGGGAGCTTGGCCTAATGGTGTTCAATCTGCCAATGTACCTCATGTGTAGCCACAGCTGTTAACGCTGCTATTTAATAGGATACAACAGATGGAGGAGGAAGCATCATCAAATAGATATTTCTGCTCACACTGTCATTTTTAAAAATTTTTGCTTTGCTAAGCTGATAAAATCCAGGTTGTTGTTAATGGAGGTGACAGCATATAGCATATGAGGAAGTTTATGCTTTAATGGTGTTGTGTGTGACAGCGTATTTGCGGATTGGCCAGGCCTTAGGAGATTCAGACAAGGACCAAACTACAGACCTAAGTAACTATACATACTTGTACAATGAAGGGCGTGTGACTGGATGCCTATTTTAGTAAAGCATCTGTTAGAAGATATTCCTCCTGAATAACAAAGATCTTAAATGTAATATTTCTTAAATAGAACACATTTTTCCTTCAGTTGGCACAGTGAGGTGATACATGTTGATAAAGCATACTGACTCTTTTCCCCAGCTTCACTACCCCTAAATTTCAGTGTCGCAATGTGTGAACTACCAAAAAAAAAAAGGTGTGTTTTACCACAGATTGACTAACATGCATTGCTTGTCCTGGTGTAAAATCCTAATGGAGACAAGGCACTACCGGGACCTGTAGTTTTACCACAAGACGAATTAGGCGCTGTCGGCCATAGGTGAAGGCATAGTATTGACCTCATCTAGCTACAAGCATGTCTACTCTACAAAATTAGGTTGATTTTTATAGAAGTTGATCTTTAGAAAACAATTTTATACAGTCGATTGTGTATGTCCAGGGCCGGCGCTTCCATTAGGTGACCATAGGCGGTCTCCTAGGTTACCAGGATTCGGGGGGCAGCATTTTGTGCGCTCTCCATGGGGCACACGGGAGCTTCCGGTTCTGCTCCTGTCGTGCCACCAAAGAAGAACCTTCGGCCGACATGCCGCGGAAAACAGCGGCAGGCAATTGAGCAGCTCAATGACTACCGCTGTCACCTGCAGCATTTCGGCACAGGGTCCTTCTTTGGCAGCGCGATGGGAGTGAAAGTGGAACCTCCTGCGCGCCCCATGGGGAGCACACCAAATGCCGCCTCCCGAATTCTGTCTAGGGCGCCAGAAACTCTGGCACCGCTCCTGTGTATGTTCCCCACTAAGCACAGTAGGTCTGCGGAGTGCATCCTCTTAACCGTGGCTAGTATCAACTCATGGAGTGGTGCACTGTGGGTAGCTATCCCACAGTCTCTACTGCCTATTGGAACTCTGGTTAAGCTCCCAATGCCTGATGGGGGGGGAAAAAACACTGTTGTGGGTGGATTTGGGTACATGTTGTCAGTCTCCCCTCCCTCCATCCTTGAAAGCAACAGCAAACAATCGTTTTGTACCTTTTTTCCTGGGTTATCCATGCAGATACCATAGCACAGAGCCTGCTCAGCTGCACAGTGCTGTTGTGAGAATTTTAAGCACCTCACACGTTATCCTGCAGTATGTGCAGAGCCTGGCTAGGAGCCACAGCATGAGGACAATTGAAAGGAGGACATGGACACAGACATTCCTGAAAGCATGGGATGTGGCAATTGGGATATCATGGTGGCATAGGGGTTGGGTGACACAGTGGAACTCTGATTCTGGGCCTAGACAACAAGCAGAGAGTGGTGGGACCACATAGTGTTGTGAGTATGGGATGATTTCCAGTGGCTGCGAAACTTTCACATGCGTAAGGCCACTTTCATGGAACTTTGAGTTGCTTTCCCCAACACTGAAGCCCAGGAATACCACAATAAGATCTGCTCTGACAGTTGAGAAGCGAGTGGCAATAGCCCTGTGGAAGCTTGCAACACCTGACTGCTACCTGTCAGTTGGGAATCAATTTGGAGTGGGCAAATCTACCGTGGGGGCTGCTGTGATTCAAGTAGCCAAGGCAATCAATAAACTTCTGCTTACAAGGGTAGTGAGTCTAGGAAATGTGCAGGTCATAGTGGATGGCTTTACTGCACTGGGTTCCCTAACTGTGGTGGGGTGATAGATGGAACCCATATCCCTATCTTGGCACTGGAGCACCTTGCCAGCTAATAAGTAAACCAAAAGGGGTACTTCTCAGTGGTACTGCAAGCACTGAGGGAATCACAAGGGACATTTCACTTACATCAATGTGGGATGGTTGGGAAAGGTGCATGACACTCGCATGTTTAGGAACTCCGGGCTGTTTGAAAAGCTGCAAGAAGGTATTTTCTTCCCAGACCAGAAAATTACTGTTGGGGATGTTGAAATGCCAATAGCTATCCTTGGGGACCTGGCCTACTCCTTGCTCCCCCGGCTCATGAAGCTGTACATAGGCAGCCTGGACAGTAGTAAGGAGCCCAGGTGAGGTGGGGAAGGAGGGATAAGGCCACATTGCTTACTGTAGGCACACTACCAATCAAAGCTGTTTGAATGACAGCCTTCTATTGCTTGGGCCATCCCCTGGAGTTGAGGAGCTGGGTGCCCAGAGCCTCCTACACCCGCGTTCTTGGGCATCTGGGTGAGGCGGCTATGGAACATGGGGAGGAAGGCAAGCATTTACACATGGATGCAGTGGGGGTCTGCGCTCTAGTTGGCTTTCCTGCAGCTCCATCAGATGCCTGATCATGTCCATTTGCTCCCCCATTAGCCTCAGCATCTCCTCTTGTGTGTTTTGATAACACTCACTGTATGCTTTTCTGGCTTCTACCACCAAATGCCTCCATGCATTCAGCTGTGTCCTATCAGTGCAAAAGGAGTGCATGAGTTCCGAAAACAAGTTATTGTGAGTGTTTTATTTTTTTCACCTTCTAATCTGCAATAACCTCAGGGATGGAGTTGATATGGGGAGCGTAGGAACATTTGCACCTGCAGGGGGGATAAAAAGGGAGAGTACAATTTAAGAAGATACATTTCTGAGAACAAGAAGGAGACTCTTTCACAGTGAATCAAGCACTTCACAGCAGGCAGCACATGTTTTAGGTACAAGGTCTCATTTTGCCTTTTATTTTGAGAGCCTGCCGGCATGGTGACACATCACACACAGCTGTGCAACAGCATTCGGCTTCCAGGCAGCCATGGTAAGCCAAAGGATATGCAGGGTTGGCTTTTTCCACCTCCATAACATGTGGAAATGGTTTCAAACTGCAACGGTCTCCTTTCCCATAGCAAGCAATGCTGGTTGAGTGTGCCATTTAAAAGGAGGAGCTGGGGTTTTGGGGTGGATATGCAGCACACACACATCCCACCACCGCATGGCTATTCTTCAGGATGATCCCTTTTAGCCAAGCACAAACAACCCAGCATGAATAGGGTCCTTTTACTGTTCCCTTCCAAAAATTCCCCTATTTCAACCAAGTGACCATGAATTGTATCACTCTCCTGAGGCTGACACAGAAAGATACAGACCAAATGCTGTTTGAATGCGACCAAAACCCAGGACCACTGCCATGCTTTGTGCTGCAATGATTCCAGACCACTTACTACTGGCTTGGCGTGGTAAAGTGTCCTACCGTGGAGGACAAAATAAGGCAGACCTCCCCCGAAACCTTCTGCAAAGGCTTTAAGAGTACCTCCAGGAGAGCTTCATGGAGATGTCCCTGGAAGATTCCTGCTCCATCCCCAGACACGTTAACAGACTTTTCCAGTAGCTGTACTGGCCGCGGATACATCCGCAAATCAAACATTAAACACAATTGCTTTTAACTCCTGTAGAGTCATTACAAATGTGCACTCACCAGAGGTGCCTTCTCCACCTTCAGGGTCCAGGAATAATTTGCCCTGGAAGATGATTGGCTCCAGGGTGATGAAAAGGTCCTGGCTGCCAGGGAGAACAGATTCTCCGCTTGCCTGCTGCACATTCTCCTCCTCTTCCTCATCCACAAAATCCTCCTCTGTGTCGCACGAGACTTTCCACTTGCAGGTGTCCACAGACAGTGGTGGGGTACTGGTAGGGTCTCCCTCCCCCTAGAATGCCATGCAGTTGATCATAGAAGCAGCATGTGTAGGGTTCTCACCTGGAGAGACCATTTGCCTCCTTGGTCTTTGGAAGGCTTGCCTGAGCTCCGTAACTTTCACACAGCACTGCTGTGTGTCCCTGGTGTAGCCTCTCTCCACACGCTCTGTGCGATTTTTGGCATATATATCAGCATTCCTTCTGTTGGTTCAGAGTTCTGCCTGCACAGATTCTTCTCCCCATACAGCAATCAGATCCAGTGTCTCCCGTTCGCTCTGTGCTGGAGCTCATTTGCGATTCTGGGACTGTATGGTCACCTGTGCTGCTGAGCTGGCCACACTGACCAAACATGAAATGAAATTCAAAATTTCTCAGGGCTTTTCTTGCGTACCTGGCTAGTGCATCAGATTGAAAGTGCTGTCCAGAGCAGTCACATTGGAGCGCTCTGGGATAGCTCCCAGAGGCCAATACCGTCGAATTGCACAATGCTGCATCTGCACTACCCCAAACTCAGGTTGATTTTAGCGCTACTCCCCTCGTCGGGGAGGAGTACAGCAGTTGATTTTAAGAGCCCTTTAGGTAGGTGGAATGGAGTTGGCTGTGTAGCCATATTGCTTATAAAAATCTACCTAACACAATTAAATTTGGCCTAACCTCATAGTGTAGACCAGACCTACCTTATGGTAAATACTAAAAGTGCCTTCTCTCCACTATTTTACAGAGAGATTTCAAATGCATGTTAGTTTGGCAGTGAATAAGTATCATAAGAATTAAAAGTGGAGTTGAATGGACCAGGCCAGAGGGATGTAGGCACAAACATTCTGGTGAGAAACGTTATGACAAGTTATATTACTCCTGCACCTATTAAAAATAATGCAGGCAAACTAAGACCTCATTCAGGCCCGGCTTTACTATGCCTCCTGATCTTACTAGTCCATTTATCCATGGATCCAAAAGAATTATCCCTCCCCATCAACCATGGAAAAATAGACTTTTACTTGGTATGTTTTAGACCATTGGGACAAGCGTCTTGCTCTCACTACTGGCACAGATGTATATGATCAGCATTTTTAACTGAAGTGAGAACATCACTGCCTCCAATGAACCCTATTCATACTCTCCAGCAGAAAAACAGTGCTTCACATACCTAGTACATCTTTGCAACAAGTGAATACAAATTAATAGACATCATGGGCTATGTTCTGTCCTGATTTACATGGACAGCAACCCCACTAACTTTAACAGATCAGCACAGGTGTGTGTGTGTGTGTATGGGGGGGAGGGGAGGAGATATAAATAGCTGAAACGTTACAAGGGAAAGTGTGTCTTTATCTTCAGTTATAGTGATAGTAATGGGCCTAACTTACTTGTGTTTTATGTAATTGTAACTTTATTACTTCATTGATATATATGGCTTTACTATTGCTTTACATGGGTGTAACTAAGAGGAAAGCCAGAACTAATTAGTGGACCAAGCAGAAACCGATATCATAAAAACTGAATTTCTCTCTTTGTGCTGGATTTCAAAGGAAAGGTTTTTTCCATCCCTTGCTTTTGTAGCCAGTATCTTATGTGCCCACCTTTCAGCATCAGTTCTGAGAAGACGTATAGTAGAGCTGAGGAAATGAATATTCATTCATGTAAATTCAAAAGTGAATTTTTTTAAATTGCATATGTATCCCTTTCACTTTCATTATCTGGGAACATTTGCACATTCAACCATTACTACTAGCTCTAATATGCTCAAAAAGTGGAATTTTAAGCTCAAATATTTCTTGGAAAGTGAATTTTCTAGTCTGAAATCAAAATTAGGCTCCAGTGCTGCAAACACACATTTACTTGACTAGGCGCGGTCGGAGTAGTCATGTTGAAATCAGTGGGATTACTTATGTGCTGGACGTTAAGCACATGAAGTGTTTCCAGGATTGGAACCTTAATCTGAGAATTTTCCTGTCTATTAGCAAAAGTTATAGAAGCAGGAAAGGAGACACAAATTCAACAAACTACTTACTTATTACTTATTGTGAATTATTCATTAAACTATTTAGTTTTGTCAGTGACAAAAGAACTAATTGAAGCTGTGACTGAAGCTTGACAATACAGAGGAACTAATCATTTCAAAGCTTGACATAGATTTATGGGAATAAATGAGTCATTAATAGAAGAGAAAGTTTTGTATTTATTTTCTTCCATGGAAGGGCCAGGACCAGCGCCAGGGTTTCTGGCGCCCTAGGCACCGGGCCATTTCACCACCCTGCGTGCGGGTCTCATGGCTCTGGTGGAGCTGCTGCAGGCATGCCTGTGGCAGGTCCACCGGAGCCGTGGGACCAGCGGACCATCTGCAGAAATGCCTGCGGCAGGTCCACCGGAGCCGCGGGACCAGTGGACCCTCCGCAGATACGACTGCGGCAGCTCCACCGGAGCCGCCTGCCGTCCCCCTGGCAAAATGCCGCCTCCCCCCCCCCCAATGCTGGCACCCTAGGCGACTGCCTAAGTCGCCTAAATGAAAGCGCCAGCCCTGGGAAGGGTGGTGTAGGGCATTCAGTTATGAGACATTATTGTCTAGCATGTGTATAGGGAAGAACCAGGGCTTCCTGAGTTTTTTAATATCACCTCTACCACTGACTCATTATATGGTCTTGAACAAGTAGCCTAAATTCTCTGCACATCAGTGTCCCCTTCTATATAATGGGAATAAGAAATCTGAAGTCATTGGGGTATTATGAAGATGTATTTAATATTTCTAGTACACCTTGAAAATTGTAAATTATCTATATTATCCAACTTGGCACCATTTTCCTTTTTTTCTTTTCCACATCAAATGCTTAGTACAAAATGAATTCTTATCTGCATTACCGTAACTGACAACAGGGCCTTATCGCATGAATCATTGCACAAAGACACAGATATACACTGGAGCTAGAGGTATAATTTCCATCTTAGGTAAATGTGCTAATCAAGATCGGCTCTAAAAATGGAAGTCTTGCCAAGGCACTACAAGTAGTAGGACAGACTAGCCACCCAAGTATAATTCCCTCAAACTCTAGGTACATACTCTGGCCTACTGCTAAGGTCCCCACAGTGACCCTTCTATTTTTAACATGCTTGTTTGATCAGTGCTAGCACTGGTATGTCTACCAGGCTGAACATTACAACTCCAGTTCCAGTGTAGACAGAACCATGTTAAGAGATGGTCCCAGCCTGAAGGTATTATAACTTACATAGATGAGACAGACAAAGGAAACATCTCCATTTTTTACATTGTAGGAATAGAGGCACAGCCCTAGAACCATTTAGATGCCTGATTCCCCTTGATTTCAAGGTGAGTTAAGTGCTTAAATACCTTTTGAAGATCTGGGCCTGAGTGCCTTAACCACACAGAAGGTTTGTACTATAGTGGGAATTAAACCTAAGTCTTCAGTGTTCCAATATGCCACTTTACCCAGAAGACCACCTTTCCTCCCTTTGCAGTAGGTTCAGGTTGTTCACCACCTATCCTAAAATATACATAAAGCAAACAGTTTTTGAAAAGCTTTGAGTATAGAGAGCTGACTATTACAGGGCTTATGCACCCTGAACTTTGAGAGGTTTGCAAGTTATAGTGAGTGAAACCTCATCCACAGTTTGAAATTAAGCCTCTGATACATTTCATAATTATACCCACTGGAAGAAGAGAGAGAAGTAAATAACTAGTGTAGACTGTTTTCAAAGGCATATAGACTAGGGAGATAAAGGCACGGTTCTAAAAAAAAGTTATATTTTCACTAACAAACCCAAAAAAATCAGTTTAACCCTCATTAGAAATAAAAGCTAGAAATCAGGAAGAATATAAAATGCTCTTCTTTGAAAAGAATAAGGGGGAAAAAAAGTACTTTAGAAAAGAAAAAGGTCTTAATTCTGGCCAGATACTATTATAATGATTTTATTTTATTTTTGTGAAATCTGTCTCACTGGGCTGATCTGCACAGACTAAGATGGCAAGGATGTGTCATAATTTATCTTGAACTACTCCAGTTTTTTAAATTAAAAAAAAAAGTCTTGTAATCCAGTAGCAACTGTCATTTTCAAATTCATATCTTCTCTCATGCAACCCATCTCTGCTGCTATATATTTCTCCCCTAAATTAAACAGCTGCCCAGGTGGAAAAATAAGTTATTTTATGTGCAATTTTTTGTTATAAAACTACACTGATTTTGAATACTCAGTTAAAATATGTATGATATAGAAAATGTGTTAAATCTCATTAAAATAAGCAATGCTCATAGTATTTGATTATCCTCACTTCCACCAGCGGAAATCAGGAGTTAATGCCCTGGAGCCAATGGTTGTTTCACCAGTTAAAGACCATTGAAAGTAAGAGGAAAATTAGACCCATGGCCTATATTCTCAGCTGGTGTGAATCAGTGCAACTCACTTGAACTCAATCGGGCTAAGCTGATCTAAATCAGCTGAAAATCTGTCCCACAATATATGTCAAAAATGAGGTAAGATACGTTCCTCTTGAGTCTGCGTTCCATGCTCTTCCTTTTCTTTTCCTCTGATTCTTTACATTTTATTCTCACTTCTGATTATTCTACTGTACTTCAACATTCTTAAAGGTTTCAGCAGAGATGACTGTTGTGTGCCATCAAAAGATCTGAAGCGGTGCAGCTAATCTTCATTGATCTCAATGTCCTTTTCTTCCCAATGTTTCTGAAGGTCTCTAGGCAGAAGTAAAGTGTTCTTGGTGAAATAGTTTCTGCTTGTTTCCATGCTGCAAAGTGATATCCTTACTATTTTTGTCAAGGCTAAATTTCACAGTATTCTCTATGGAAATGAATTTCAGGAATCTTCCTCCTTTACTCTTTGAAACATTGCTTCTATTTCCATGAGCTTAAAACTCTCCTTATCCTCAGCCAAAGATATAAGAACAAAGGGTTGAGAAAACCAGTTTAGAAACAGTGAGAACTGTCTTACAGCTCTGATTGTGTACTAAACAAATTCTGAAACTCTTTGAAGCTTCAGATCAGTTTGCTTAAGAAAATCCCCTAAAAAACTTAGGTCATGATCAGTTCGGCCCTAAACAAGGCATTCATGCTTTAGCTGTTATCTTACAAAATCTATTGAAGGTCTCAGCAGGTCTACATGCTCTTTTGAAATGTCATATGCATTTTGGTTTCTCAGGGGTAGGAAGCTCACAGTGTGTTCCTTTTCTCAGCCAAATAAATGCTGGAGAAAAACGACATTTGAAAATAGCAGCCAAGCCAGTAGACCAGAAGAGAGGCTAGACCTGCTGGTGACACTCCTTGGATCAGGCTGGGGAATGAGTGTAATAAGGAATTCAGTGAAAGGTTGGATGAAAAGCATCATAGAGAAGAGAGAAAATGGGAATCTGAGAGATCTGCCAGAGAACAGATTTTTCTTTAAGGCGGGGGGGAGGGGGAGGAAAAGAGGAAATAAAGTGGGCTTTTTAAAAACTTCTGGCAGTAATTTTTCAAAGAAGCCTTGGATGCCCAATCTCATATTTGGGCCTCTTTTGAAAATTCCAGCCCATGGGAATAGTCTGAGGAAGAGCTAGGGTGTTGTCAGAAAGGTTGGGCTGTGTGGGGATAGAGAAGGATGGATTACAGTGAAGGGAAAGGTCAGAAAGGACCTCGGATAGTTGATAAGCTCAGTTAGATCTTCATACTCTGGTTCAGTGGTTTGTAGGTGAACTTGAAATATAAATTATTTCTCAATCTTCCTTGCTGAAGTGGCTGACTGAAGTTTAGGGGAGAGATCCATTGCTGCTATAAATTGGCCTTGCTCTATTGACTTTAGCTGAGGATTTGCCCCCAGAAGTCCAGTAGGTGAAAAGTGCAAAAAAGACACTTTTGTGAAAATGTTGAGGGAAAAATATGTCCCCTTTTTCCTTTCAAAATAGAGCTTTTCAAGAAAGAGATTTGGGTCCCATCTCCTCACCAGCTTCTCAGAATTGCCCCGTCTTCTTGGAGTTGTGAGGGATGATGTCCTTATTGGAAATAAAAGCATTCCAAAATTTGAGGAACTCTGAATGCTGATTGTGGTGGGTGAGATGCTATAACAATAGGCCAGGCTGTACACACTTCACACTGGGGACAGTCACAGGGCCCTCTTAATTCTATGTATAAGTTTTTCTAGACTCTGGGTGGCCGTGTAGGGGGAGACTAGCCTGCAGATGACTACTGTGCCCCACCATGAATGGGTGGCTGACAAAGAGTGGGAAATGGAAAGAGCCTTGGCTCTCTGCCTCTGCAATGAACTGGCCAGTGAAATTGCACCAATCCATAAAAACTGCACCAGGAATGGAGATGATGCAAAGTACATCCCACTTCTGCAGAAAAGGGGAGGCAGATTGTGACTCTCTGATCCTTGTACTAAAAGTAAGCCCCGTGGGAGGCAGTGTTACCTAGTGGATAAGCTTTTAGATAGGGAGACAACTGAGCTGTGCTCGATTCCCAGTTCTCCGCTGTAGTTCCTTGGGCAAGTCACTTCAACACTCGTGCCCCTATTTCCTCTCCCAACCTTTTGTTTGTCTTCTCTATTTAGTTTGTACACTCACTGAAGCACGGATGATCTGTCACTCAGTGCAGTGTCTAGTACAATGGGTCTTAGGGCTTCTAGTTTCAACTATAATACACGTGAAATAACTAATTCACATGAATGACAAGGAGGCCCACCCAAATCACCAAATTCTGCATTTTTTGAATGTCAGCTTAATTTTAAAAGTAGAAGATGCATTGATTTTTATTTATAGACCTATCCAGTGTGCTCTTCACCCCAGCAACTGAGTGACTAGTCAGGATACTGTTCACAGACTGTACTTTGTTCTTTTATGTTGACAAATGTAATTTTAGTTTTTAATTATTTAAGGATTTTTAATTATTAAAGACAGTAATTCATAGTAGTTGAGTAAATTTATTGTTGCACATTTTCTGAAAGTAATGAAGTCTTAGTTATCAGACCTGACCATAACTCTCCACTATTTAATCTTTTATGAGAAGTAAGGTAGGCATATCAGGCTTTTTTTTTTTTTTTTTTTTTTAACCTCCTGTGAGCATAATTGTGTTTGCAAATTATCCAAGTGGGAAATGGTGTGATTCTGCCATAGGCGACCAGGTAGTAAATGCTTTCCGCTGTGAGAAAGGTTGATCAGCACATGTAGTTTGCTGAATGTTCCCTAGGGGCTTGTTTACACTAGCCTTTTTTCTTTAAAAATTTCCTACCCTTGCTTACACTGCCCTTGCAGTTCCAATGGAAGCATTAATGCAAAGAGTGTTCCCACAGCCACTGGTTATCTAACCCTGTTCTGAGTACGTCTAGACAATACAGTGCTATAAACATCAGATACTTGAACCACATCTACACAAGAACTCTCTCTGCTACTCTACACCTGGAGCTGCACCATTCCTAGCAATATTGTGAAATTTTAGGGAGTGGGAGGGACTGCTCTCGCTCTCTCTCTCTCTCTCTCTCTCTATATATATATATATCTCCTAGGATGTCATCTTAAGGTTTTTTTTCTAGCATTTTCCATCTTATGGAGTCCAAAGTAGTCATCAACCTCATTTCCAAACAAGAAGGCCAACTTTATCATTTAAAACAAACCTTCTCATTGTTCTGTCCATCCTGTGTTAAGTAGTGAATTTAATCACTTATAAACAAACACCAGAACACACAAGTTAAAAATATCACAGAAAGATTTCCTTATTTTTCAATTGCAATCCTATAAAATAAGATTATAAAGCACACAGAATTCAATAAAACAAGCTGGCAGGCACAAATACTATTAGACTGAATCACACACTTTATGGTTTTTTAATAGAAACATATTTAGGGAACGGCAGCAAACAACGGGCCAAATTCATTGCTGGTGTAACTCAATTTTGTTCAATTATGTTACACACAGAATAAATGTGCCCAAAATGCTTTAATGAGAGATGGACTGTAAACATAACATATTTAACAATGACAAATAGAGCTTGTTCTTTCTCTGTAATATTTGGAAATCAGCAAACATTTTTTGGTATCAATTCCCATGAGTAATTATCTTGAGCTGGATTGTAATCTAACTCCTAACCCTGTGTAAGAGGAGGCACCTGGCTGCATCCTCTCGAGAGAACTCTGAAAGGGGAAATAAGTTAATGCAGAACTATACAAGGTGCAGCTCACTTTCCCATTTGCACTGGCTCGTCTGTGTTATCTGGTAGATGGGGAGGGCAAAGCCAAAGTTCCAACACTTTCTGTCCACTGCCCAAACCATTTCATTGCTCACCCAAATCATGTGGTATTATTTCTTCTCCCTTAGTCTCAAATGAGAAAGGACTTTCAAGACGTTGTCCCCATGAACATTTCTGCTATGAATACTCTTCTAAATACATATTCACAGAAACATTTGCAAAAATAGATCAGTCTATGGAACAATCAGCTCAAATAATCAAAAAGATATTAAATTATGTGTAAGGGGGGGAGGAAAAGGGGTTCGGTCCAGTTCATGTAACTCAATGGAAAAAGATCTTTTCTGACCATGTAGATGGAACCTCGGGTCTGTCTAGACCAGGGAAAATGAGCAATCTAACTCAATTTAAATAATATGATCTGAAGCACCACTTAGCAGCTAGCACCTTAGAGGCTATGGTGAGGTGGGTGGGATAAGAACCTGAATAAAATCATGTGAACACACTCTAACCTGGTCTTCTGTGATTGGAGGGAAGCTAGACAGACCTTTGAAAAACAAGTGTGCCAACAAAAATTCTTATAGGCATGGTGATGGGTAAGGAAGTGACAATTAAGAAGGTCTTTTTTTTTTTTTTTTAATCCAAATCCAATGTTCATGAATAACTTACTGCAGTTTTTGCCCAGCTGTATCTGAAGAGGACAGCCAGTGGTCTCTGAGGCAGAATGAAACCTTTAACTAAGCTTTCCTTATGGATGTTGAAGATCTAGTCATGTAATCATGCAAAAATCTTTACCTAGCATTCTTATTTTGCCTAACCAATAGTCAGCAGCATTCGATTGTCCCTTGGTTTCATCTACTCCCCAATAGGACAATGGGGGGGGACTTTTATTGCAGGGTTCTAGGCTGTTTTTCTGTATAGTCCATTGTAAAGGCTTCCTGTTTATTACTCTAGAATAGGCAATGTAGCTATGCCCAGATGCATTGCTCTAGAGCACTAGTTCTTCACCAGAGGTTCGTGTATCCTTCAGGGTACAAGTGTACATTAACTCATATACATATTTGCCTGGTTTTCCGACAGGCTGCACAAAAAGCACTAGTGAAGTCAGTACAAGCTTAATTTTCCTACAATGATTTGTTTATACTGCTCTGTAGCAAAGCGAAAGCTCATCAGCACAGCACTTCCTGCTGGTCATCTAGGAATTAGCTATTTTCCAGCCTAAGGGGCACCCTCTGCAGGCTGGTGTCTCACCTGCCACCGGCCCCGTGTGCCTCCCAGTGCCCCTTACCTTGGGGTTCTGCCTCCGGCAGTACCCCCACTCTGGGTCTCCCCTCCCAGGGCAACCCCCAACCCTCTCACCCACCTTGCTTTAGTGGCTACTGCCAGTCATCATTTAGCCCCCACTCATTGGGGCAAACTGCAGTCTGTAAAGGCCACTCATCATTGGAAAAGGGTTAGGACCAGCTGCCTCTGCCTATTTACAGGCTGTATCTTTGCAGCCCCAGTACCGTTTCATAGGCCTTCATCAAGGCCTGCAGCCTGGGGGTTTACCAGGCTGGAGCTCCCCACTGCTGCATCTCAGGTACCTTGCTCCCAGGCAACTAGCTCTTCATACTCTAGGACTAGAGTGAGACTTCCCAGTTCCTGGCTCACAGCTCCTTTATAGGGCCAGCTGTGGACTGACTGGGCTGGCCACACCTATGGTCAGCTACTCCCTCAGCTGCTTTCCCTTTTTCCCAGCCGCAGCCTTCTCCAGGTGTCATAAACAGATGGTTAAGGGTTAATGTATCTTTTACCTGTAAAGAGTTAAAAAGCTCAGTAAACCTGGCTGACACCTGACCAGAGGACCAATAGGGGGACAAGATACTTTCAAATCTTGGTGGAGGGAAGTCTTTGTTTGTGCTTTTTGTTTAGTTCGTTGTTCGCTCTCGGGACTGAGACGGACGGGACATGATTCCAGGCTTTCCCAATCTTTCTGAATCAGTCTTTCATGTTTCAAAATAGTAAGTAATAGCCAGACAAGGCGGATTAGTCTTATGCTTCTTTTCTTAACTTGTAAATGTGTCTTTTTGCTGGAAGGATTTTTACCTCTGTTTGCTGTAACTTTGAATCTAAGGCAGGGGCGGTCCCTCTAGTCTATATGAATCTGAGTACCCTATAAAGCATTTTCCATCCTGATTTTACAGAGATTATTTTTACTTTTCTTCTTTCTTTAATTAAAAGCTTTCTTTTTAAGAACCTGATTGATTTTTCCTTGTTTTAAAATCCAAGTGATTGAGTCTGAACTCACCAAGGATTGGGGGGGGAAAGGAGGGGGGATAGTTAATTCCTCCTTGTTTTAAGACCCAAGCGGTTTGGGTCTGGGTCCCCCAGGGAAGGTTTTGGCGGAACAGAAAGTGTACCAGACACTAAATTCTGGCTGGTGGCAGCGTACCAGATTTAAGCTAGTAATTAAGCTTAAAAGTGTTCATGCAGGTCCCCACTTTTTGCACTCTAAATTTCAAAGTGGGGGAAAAAACCTTGACACCAGGGCTGCTTTCAATCCTTGTTCTGTGGGAGCGGGGCAGCCACCCCACCACATGCTCTATATACTGCACACTGAAATGTAAGTACAATATTTCTGTCCCAATTGATTTATATCATAATTACATGAGAAAAATGAGAAATTAGCCAAGTTTTCAGTTAAAGTATGCTGTGACACTTTTTGTATTTTTAAGTGAGGTGAAATTGGGAGTACGCAAGACAAATCAGACTCCTGAAAAGGATACAGTAGTCTGAAGCAGTGATCTCAATCCTTCCAGAGTACCTGTAAAAAAAACAAAACAAAACAAAAAAACACATTTTTTTTTCTCATGTTCACAGCTGTGCAGTTTATTGCACCTATACTAGAAGGAAGGATCTCTGGAAGCAATTGCTGTTTGGTATGCTAGCCAATTCTTGTCTATTTATTATTTTTAAGTATATTAAAATTGCAAATGTGTGCATTTAGCAATGTGAATATTATTCAACCAGGTTTATAGAATATAATACCTAGATCTGGATTCTGTTTGAATAAAAGAAACAAAATATTGTGTTCCTTCCATTTTTTTCTTTTGGAGGAAGGATCCGTTTGCTAGGATTTAAAAAGCTCTGCTGTTCTTTCAGAGTTTCTTCTCTGTTTGTCATTATTTTTCTGTACATAGATGTGGTGCTGTCTGTGAAGTGAAAGACTGTGACAGCTGATGGAAGTCTTTCAGCAGGATAAGGCTTCCAGAGTTGTTTCTGGGTGTGACTTTAAAAGAGATTTTTCATGCAATAAAATGCACTGTGCTATGTTAGAAGATGGAGCCCTTGCTTATGTGACATGCATTTTGGGGTTTTTAAACAGCTTTGTATTGGCCCAGGAAGCCTATTTTGTAGAAGAATTTATAATATTTTCCATCATATATGACAATGCTATAAACCATCAGCAGGTAAAATGTGTTACAAATACAGCCATACTCACTGACACAGTCCTTGCCTTTTAACTCTGTTCATGAATCGGTTTAGCATAAAAACTAGGGCTGTCAAACGATTTTTTAAAATTGCAACTCATTGTGAGATTAAAAAAATTGTTGTGATTAATTGCCCTGACGAGCAGTGATAGAATATTGATTTAAATTCATTATAAATATTTTGGATGTTTTTCTATGTTTTCAAATATACGATTTCAATTACAACACAGAATACAAAGTGTACTGTGTTCACTTTATATTATTTTAGATTATGTAACTGCACTCAAAAACAAAACCGTGCAAAACTTTAGTGCCTAGAAGTGAACACATTAAGAGATATATGAATGTTTAGCATATCTGAAACATGCAATGCCGGCTACAACAGTGCCATGCGAATGATTGTTCCCACTTTCAGTTGACACTGTAAATAAGAAGCAGGCAGCATTATCTCCCATAAATGTAAATAAACTTGCAGTAAAACCTTTTCCCTTGCAAATAAGAGACCAGTATCACCCACTGCACATGTCTTGATGATCTACTGTATCTCTTCTAAAGGACCGTTAGTGTCCACCCTGCATCCAAGCCCTTTGCAAACAGAGGCCACTAACAAGGAGTTTCGAGAGAGAGTTTGGAAGGGGAGTGGGAAGGGGGTGAGATACACTTGTCATTCTTTAAAACCTTTAAACTAAACTATAATCAAAACTTCCTGATTTAAACAAAAACACTATCATTAACCTAGGTAGCTGTAGCAGAGAATGCAGGCAGAAGCCCAGCAGCAGAGTGGGGGCTATCCAGTTTATTGCGCTGAGTGCAGCATGTATGATTACCTGCCCTGTGGCAGGTGGCGTTTGTGTGCATTCAGTTCAAGGAGCTCCTGGTCCTCAGAGTTCACATACGGGCTTGGAGGCCACAGTGATGGAACTGGAGGAGCTAAGGGAGGCAGAGAGGTATGTTGACGAGGCTTTCTGGGACACTGTAGATTTGTCCCACCTCTGGTCAGACACCCCCTATGCTGCTAAGGAGAATGAAGGGCTCAGGGAAGGAAAGCAGTCAACGGGAGTAGAAACCTTCCCATAGCTGGGACCCTCCTTCCAGATGGTGTTAGAGTATCCTCTCACACTGAGGTTACCTCTCTGAGGAGGGAACTCCAGTCACTAAGAAAAGGCAGGTGTTAGTAATTGGAGATTCGATCATTAGAAACATAGATAGCTGGGTTTGTGATGACCGGGAGAACCATATTGTGGTGTGCCTGCCCGGCGCAAAGGTTGTGCATCTCTTGAGGCATCTAGACAGACTTATGTGTAGTGCTCGGGGAGGAACCAGTGGTTGTGGTACATGTAGGTACCAATGACATAGGGAAGGGTAGGGGAAACTTTTGAGATAAGGGGAGCCTATACAGGAAGGATGGGCTCCATTTAAACCAAAGTGGATCCAGACTGCTGGCACTTAACATTAAGAAGGCTTCAGAGCAGTTTTTAAACTAAGAGATGAGGGAAAGCTGACTGCTGCAGAGGAGCATGTGGATCGGACAGAGACTTCTCTTAGAAGAGAGTCTATTGATAGAGATTCTCTAGGTTTTAGTCAGAAGGAGAGGATGGAAGAGGATAAAGTATGGGCCAGATCAGATGAGAAACATTCGCATAAAAAAGAATCTGACACATCAGAAAAGGACATGTTTTTAAAGTGCTTGTACACAAATGCTAGAAGTCTAAATAATAAGATGGGTGAACAAGAGTGCCTCATGTTAAAGGAGGATATTGATATAAAAGGAATCACAGAAATCTGATGGAGTGAGGACAATCAATGGGACATAATCATTCCAGAGTGCAAAATATATCAGAAGGACAGAACAGGTCATGCGAGGGTCAGCGGGAGTGGAACTATATGTGAAAGAAAGTGTAGAATCAAATGAAGTAAAAATCTTAAATGAATCCACATGTTCCATAGAATCTCTATGGATAGTAATTCCATGCTCTAATAAGAATGTAACAGTAGGGGTCTACTATCAACCACCTGACCAGGACAGTGATAGTGAAGATGAAATGCTAAGGGAGATTAGAGAGGCTATCAAAATAAAGAACTTAATAATAGTGGGAGATTTCAATTATTTTCATATTGACTGAGTACATGTCACCTCAGGACAAAATGCAGAGACAGAATTTCTCAATACTTTAAATGACTGCTTCTTGTAGCAGCTGGTATGGGAACCCACAAAAGGAGAGGCAATTCTCAATTTAGTCCTGAGTGCAGCACAGGATCTGGTCCAAGAGGTAACTATAACAGGAACGCTTGGAAATAGTGACCATAATATAATAACATTTAACATTCCTGTGGTGGTAAGAACACGTCAACAGCCCAAAACTGTGGCATTTAATTGCAGAAAGGGGAACTATGCAAAAATGAGGAGGTTAGTTAAACAGAATTTAAAAGGTACAGTGACTAGAGTGAAATCCTTGCAAGCTGCATGGACACTTTTCAAAGACACCATAACAGAGGCCCAACTTAAATGTATACCCCAAATTAAAAAACACAGTAAAAGAACTAAAAAAAAAAAAAGCCACGGTGGCTTAACAACCATATAAAAGAAGCAGTGAGAGATAAAAAGGCATATTTTAAAAAACTGGAAGTCAAATCCTAGTGAGGTAAATAGAAAGGAGCTAAAATATTGCCAATTAAGTGTAAAAAATGTAACAAGAAAAGCCAAAAAGGAGTTTGAAAGAACAGCTACGAAAAACTCAAAAGGTAATAACATGTTTTATAGTACATCAGAAGCAGGAAGCCTTCTAAACCAACTCAGTGGAGGCCCCTGGATGATTGAGATAACAAGAGCACTTAAAGACGATAAAGTCATTGCAGAGAAACTAAATGAATTCTTGCTTCTGTCTTCATGGCTGAGGAATGTTAGGGAGTTCCGAAACCTGAGCCATCTTTTTAAGTTTACAAATCTAGGATTGGTTCCTGAAGATTGAAAGTGTCATGGTGTTTGGAATTAATTGATAAACTAATGGGAAACAAAGTAACCGGGACCAGATAGCATCAACCCATGAGTTAAAAGAACCAAATGTGAAATTGCAGAACTATTAACTATGGTTTTAAATCGTCCTTTTAATCAGTTTCTGTACCAGTGACTGGACAGATAGCTAATGTAACGCAATATTTAAGAAAGGGCTCTAGAGGTGACCTGGTATATTTTCATTGACATCTTGGTAAGTCTAGCCAAGCAGTACAGGCAATGAATTGAAACAATAGTACAAAAGAATAATTGTCGGACTATCGCATTAGAAGAGACATGGTTCTGTAAAGGGAAATCTGTTTACTAATCTATAGAGGTTCTTTAAAGGGGGTCAACAAACATTGGGATCAAGAGGGATCCAGTGGACAACGGTAGCTGTAGATTTTCAGAAAGCCTTTGACAAGTCCTCACCAAAGGCTCTTACATAAATTTAGCTGTCAGTGGATAAGATGGAAGATCCTTTCATGGATTGAAAGATGGTTAAAAGACAGGGAACAAAGGATAAGAATAAACTGTAAATTTTCAGAAATGAAGAGGGGTAACTAGTGGTGTTCCCAAAGGGTCAGTCTTGGACCAATCCTATTCAATGCTTATTCATAATAATGATCTCGAGAAAAGGGGTAAACAGTGAGGTGACAAAGTTTGCAGATGATACTAATTGATAAAGATGGTTAAGACCCAAAGTGCTGTGAAGAACTTCAAAAAAATCTCGCAAGCTAAGGCATTCGGCAAACAAATGGCAAAATGGAAGTTAATGTGGATAAATGTAAAGTAAGCACATTGAAAAAAGAACCCCAAACTATACATACAATATGTGGGGGCTAATTTAGCTACGACTAATCAGAAAGAGATCTTGGCGTCATCGTGGATAGTTCGCTTGAAGGAAGTCCCACCGGCAGTGTGCAAGAGGCGTCAAAAAAAGCAAACAGGATGATAGGATCATTAAAAAAGGGATAGAGAATAAGATGAAAAATCTTATTGCCCTTATATAAATCCATGTATGCCCACATACGCATTTTAATACTGAGTAAAGATTGGTCTCCTCATCTCAAAAAAGATATACTGGCATTAAAAAAGTTTCCAGAGATGGGCAACTAAAATGATTAGGAGTCTGGAAAGGGTCCCATATGAGGAGAGATAAAGAGGCTAAGGAAACATTTTCAGCTTGGAAAAGAGGAGAGTAGGGGGGGATATTGATACAGGTATATACTAAATCATGAGTGTTATGAGAAAAGTGAATAAGGAACAAGTTATTTATTTGTTCCGATAATATAAAGAACTAGGAGTCAATGCAACATGAATAATGGGCAGGCAGGTTTTAAAAACAAATAAAAGGAAGTTCTTCACACAGCAAACAGTCAACTGTGGACTCCATACCTGGGAGATTGTAAGGCTCGACCTATAAAGGTTAAAGACGAATAGAATAAATGCATGGAGATTAAGTCCATTAATGGCTATTAGCCAGGATGGGTAAGGAATGGTGTCCCTAGCCTCTGTTTGTCAGAGGGTGGAGATGGATGGCAGGAGAGAGATCACTTGATCATTTCCTGTTAGGTTCACTCCCTCTGGGGCACTTGGCATTGGCCATTGTCAGTAGACAGGATACTGGGCTGGATGGACTTGTGGTCTGACCCAGTATGGCCATTCTTATGTTCTTAAGTATGATGCTTCCCAGGGGTATCCAGGGCTATGATGCACCACACTTCTACCTGCCCTTCATGTTAAAAAGCCTTCCCTGTGCCTGCTGTAAGTCAGCTCCCCAACCCCCCTGGCTATAGTCCACACAAGCATTCCCCTATAGGCCTTGCAGGCCCTGCTGTTTCTCTACAGGTCAGTGATTGGCACACCCCTATCCCTGAGCCCTCCTTGGAGTGTCCAGCCTCTGGTCCACTGCAGACTTGTATCAAAGGGGTAGCCATGTTAGTCTGGATCTGTAAAAAGCGATAGAGTCCTATGGCACCTTATAGATGAGTGGTTCCCAAATTTGTTCCACGGCTTGTGCAGGAAAAGCCCCTGGTAGGCCGGGCCACTTTGTTTACCTGCTGCATCCACAGGTTCAGCTGATCATGGATCCCAGTGGCCATGGTTCACTGCTCCAGGCCAATAGGAGCTGCTGCCTCTTCCAGCAGCTCCCACTGGCCTGGAGCAGCGAACCGCGGCCACTGACAGCCGTGATCGTCTGAACCTGCAGATGCGGCTGGCAAACAAACTGGCCCGGCCCACCGGGGGCTCTCTCCGCACAAGTGGTGGAACAAGTTTGGGAACCACTGTTATGCTACAAGATGTCTGTTAGTCCATAAGCTTTTGTGGGTGAATACGCACTTTGTCAGATGCATCTAATAGAAATTTCCAGAGGCAGGTATAAATATGCATAAATATACTTACAAGATCTTCACCAAGTATTCTCAAAACTACAATACCTGCATGAGGAAATAAGGAAACAAAGCCAAAAGCCTCCTCCCGCAAGAAAAAGCCCAAGAAAGAAAACAACAGAACTCCACTGTCCATCACCTACAGTCATCAGCTAAAACCTCTCAAACTCATCATCCGTGATCTACAACCCGTCCTGGACGACAATCTCTCACTTTCACAGGCCTTGGGAGGTAGGCCAGTCCTCGCCCACAGACAATCCACCAACCTTAAGCATATTCTCACCAGCAACCGCACACCACATCATAGTAACTAACTCAGGAACCAATCCATGCAACAAACCTCAATGCCAACTCTGCCCGTGTCATAAATGGATAGGTAGGTAAGGGTTAAGTTTCTTTTACCTGAAAAGGGTAACCGAACACCTGACCAGAGGACCAATCAGAGAACTGGATTGTTTAAAGTCAGGGGCGGGAATTTG
>NC_133770.1:102061587-102083327 GCF_003597395.2 Chelonoidis abingdonii | reverse complement strand
GGATACTCGGGGTCTTTGTTGTTTTTCTTTAGCTATGAGGAAACCAAAGTCGTCTTCTAATTCTCTCCTAATACTTCTTCTAACATCTGTAAGTAACCCAGGAACCGCAAAGTAATTCAGCTATGATGTCTTGGGGGTATTTACCATGTATGATTTAATTGTTTTGTGCATGGTTAATTGAGCTAATCTTTAAATCAGACCTGTTTCTTTATATTTTCTTATAACAAGAGACCTGTATTGAGTATTTCTTAATGCAAGATGATTGTTTTAATAATTTTCTTCTTTATTTTCTATAAAGTTTCTTGTTAAATCCTTGTGAAAAGTTCTTTCCTAGGGAGGCAAAGGGAAAAGCAGGCTGTGGCTATTTTCCTATTGGGTCCAGGGAAAAGCAGACGAGCGGGAAAAGAGACGAAGATATCTCTGCTGTTCTCTGGTGTACAGTTTTTCACCGTCTGGAAGCAAGGGGGTGGCAGAGCCAGCTGTGGGTATTTTAGCATCTCCATTGTCCTAGGGAAGCAGAAAGCTGGTTTCTTCTTGCCCCAGGGTATAGCCAACGAGGCAAGCTGAGAAAGGAGGGGGAAGGGGTTATTGTCCCTACGCTTTTTTAGCATCCAAGGGATGGGAATCGGGTGTCCCACGCAAGGGAGGGTTTGGGGACACCAGAGGGAGGAAAGGGGGATCAGGCCCATAGATTAATTTCCTGATCAGGTGGCAGCAAGAATACTCCAAAGCTGGGTAGTGAGCTGGGGAGTTTCAGGTAAGCCCCAAACTTTTGGACCAAAAGTCCAGGTGGGACGACCAGACTGGTGGAACACTAAAAGTCCAGGTCTGGGACTGGACGGGCTAGATACCACAGCCCGCATATCTTACACGCAGCGACACCATCATAGGACCTAACCAGATCAGCCGCAAACACATTACCAATTCATTCACACTGCAAACGTCACACAAATGTAATAATAACCCATCATGTGCCAGAATGCCCCTTTGCTATGCACATCAGCCACTGGGCAGTCCCCTCGTGAGGGGCAAGGCCAGATGGCTACAAGTAAAGTACTGAGGAACAAAGGTTATGTTAGCCCTATCCCCCTGGTCTGGTGGTCAATAGCAGACTCCCATCATGACATCACCCTTGTTGCTCACACTTCTAAGCTTAATCCAGAGACTCTCAGGTTTTTCTATAATTTCATACCAGAGCTCTGAGCAGTCATACTGCCCTCTTACATACAATGCAACTCCCCCACCTTTTCTGCCCTGCCTGTCCTTCCTGAACAGTTTATATCCATCCATGACACTACTCCAGTCTTGTAAGTTATCCTGCCAAGTCTCTGCTATTCCAATCACATCATAGTTCCTTGACTGTGCCAGGACTGCCATTACTCCACAAACTTCAGAATATACATATATATGTTGGATTCCTCCCAGGGAGTCACCTGGAAGTGGGGTACCGCTGAGCCCTCTGACCCACCACCCTGGGCTCCCTCTCATATTGTGCTGCTGAGAGAAGCTGCAAACATGTTCCCACTCTTACACTTCCACTAGAATACACACAGGTAGCTGCAGTTACATGCAGACTCTCGGCCCAACCACTGCTTGTGAACTAACAACAGAGAGATTACAGCCAAAATGACCCCAGCTTTCCAGCCTAGAACCCTAGAATACTGTCATGCCCTGGTCCAAAGCCCAATCAGTATGAATTTATTATCCAGTTCGCCTCCCCCTCTCAATGTGGAGAGGAATATGCAACAGCTTTTCCCCCTGAGCTACGATTTCTACACACTTCACTCCAAATTCACTAGTTAAGATTAAAACATAAAACAAGTTTATTAATTATAAAAGATAGATTGTAAGTGATCCGTTATAGCAAACAGATCAAAGCAGATTATCTAGCAAATAAACAAAAATGCAACCTAAGCTTAATGTACCAGATAGGGTGAGAATCTGCTATTCATATCCAAGATAACTGATGGTACAGACAGACCTGTAGATTCTAAAGGCACAAGCTGCATTAGCTTTACAGCTTAGATTTCTCATGTCTTCATATGCAGGCTAGAAATCCTTTTAGCCAGGGTCCAGCACTTCCCCCAGTTCAGTCATTGTTCCTCAGGTGTTTCCAAGAGTCTTGTTGTGTAGGGAATGAAGAACCACAGATGATATCACTCCCTGCCATATATAACTTTAGCATATGGCAAGAACCCTTTGTTTCAAAATTTGGTTCCCAGACCAGTTTGTGGAGAAATACTGACATCCCAAGATGGAGTCCAGAAACATGTGGCCTGGTCACAGGTCCCTATACAGTCACAGCAGCCATTACTTTCAGACTCTCTGGAGCGTTCTCAGGAAGGCTTACCAGGTGGGAGATAAGCTCCTCCTAAGGCCTATTGTTTTCCCTAATGGTCCATTACCCTGAATAGGCCCTTCCCAACCGTCTAGATTGAAAGCATCTTGTCTAGTGGTCGTTACCCAGGTGTAACTACATTTGAAATTCAGATACATAGTCAATGCAGAACTTCAGATACAAAAATGATTCATGCGCGCACACACACGATAATCATATTCAGCAAACCATAACTTTTCCAATGACATCGCACGTGACTTTTCTTGTAGAAAATGCATCAAAATTATGTCATAATCATGTAAGAAATGTGGTGTGAAAAATATGGGGTGTAGTACCAGTGATACTCAGACCTCATTGGTTCAGGAGCCACATTAGCGATCAGGATTGCTCAACAGAGCCAGAGTCGTGTGAATTCATTGTCTCATTTACTATTTACATATAATTATTCTCACAGTATAATGACTGACCAAGTATTATTTTACCAACTACAATTTGTTAATAACATAATAAAAGCATCCTGATTGGTTAATTAAATTACATAGCCACAGGGGAGACATTAAAGAGCCACTTGTGGCTCTTGAGCCTCAGTCTGAGTATCACTGATATATCTACATCTATCTTTATATATATTGCAATGTTTATGGTATTCAGCAGCCTGTGATTTTTCCTAATATTTCTCTTTTTCCTCAATAACATGGAAGAGGGGGAAATAGAAGGAACAGAAGGTAGGATTTGGGGTAGGGTGATATACTAGCAAACAAGGGAGATCACTACAAAAATTGCAGTGATTGACATAGGATAGTTACATCACCCACAGGAGGTGGGTGAGGTTGAATATGGTGTTTGGGGGAGGTGGGGAATGATAATCTGGCATAAATAGCGTTTATTGACTATGATCAATAAGTCATAGTCAATAAGGGCTATTAATGCCAGATTATGCCAGATAGTAAAGACAATGTAAAAATGTCATTGTGAGTTGCTGAGGCAGTTATCCAAACATGTCTTAAAAGCAGACACTGATTTTTTTTTTTCTTGATGCCTTTTCTAGAACATCCATCCTCATCAGAAAATATGGAGGCAAATTGCTATTCCTTCAGGCTGCCTAATTAACCAATGGCATTCTGAACTAACTAGAAGGGGAAGGAACTACTATTAGTCCCCTTCATCTAGTCTCTGGATTGGTCATTGGAAAGTAATATGATCACACACACTAATCTATTGCATCACACCAGGTCTATGAAAGCTTGTAGACATGGGTTTATGTTATTTGCAAAGCTTACTCTTCCCCAACGTTTCAACCTCCTTTTAGCTGCCAAGGCTGAAAGAACCCCTATTTACCTTTATGTCTTTAAGCAGAGTCCTGACCACCAACCACCTACATTTTGTTGTGGCCTACTGCCTCTCTCCAAATAGTTCTTCCAATCAGGGGCGGCTTTAGGCATTTTTCCGTCCCAAACACTGAGGGTCCGCCGAAGCTGCGGGACCAGCGGACCCTTTGCAGGCAAGCCACTGAAGGCAGCCTGCCTGCCTCCCTTGTGGCACGGGCAGAGCGCCCCCCCTCAGCTTGCCGCCCCAAGCACGCACTTGGCGTGCTGGGGCCTGGAGCCGCCCCTGCTTCCAAGACTTCAGTTTACCACTGTCCTCCACTTGTAATATGAGGAACAACAATCTCCAGGTAAACAACATTTAGGGATTTGGGTTTCTTTAGCAACTATGCAAAAACAATTCTGAGATTTCACTTCCCAGCTATGTGGGAGGGACCATGTAGAGGGTTCACAAAGGTTTGGTTTCAAAAGAACCAGCAAGGCTTGGACTGGGACTTACCTTTCTTACTGGATTTTACGGGGATCTTAGTGGGCATCATTCATGTTCTTGTATTAATTTGACTATCACTGACATTGGCCTGTAGCTCAAGAGCAAGAGTTCCTGGTTTTATTCCAAGTTTCTTTCTGGATTTGAGTGACCCTTTTTTGCCTTTCCTGAACAGAGGGCAGGTTACTGATTGGATACAGCTATGCCTATTGCTAACATGCTATAGGGCAGTTGGTGTGCTGCTAAGGGATTCCCAGGGCCCTGTGCTAGCAGTGGGGTTCCAACTGGAGGTATGCATTCTTCATTAAAGTATCTGAAATCAGAAATTAGTTGGTGCAGGCCAAACACTTGGTAGAGTCTGATTTTATGCTGCTTGGAGTAACATTTTCATCTTCAGTTTCCAGGGAGCTGTAGAGTTGAATAGATCTTGTTTTGTAACTGCAGCATCACCCCCCAATAACACAATACTGAGGAGTGTGTAAGCACTTGTAGTTCCCACTCTGCCTCAGACATGGATCACACACAGTGAATAGTCCAGTTTATCCTCTGCCTGGGGTTTATTTGCATAGTTAATTTTAAATAAAAACAAAACACAAGACTCAAGTCTAAACTTTGTCCTGAGTTCAGCTATTCCAAGGGCTATTGCTATCCCCTGAAGGACTCCTATATTCCTACCCCTAATTCCCTCTGATTCAAAGAAGCTCCTCAGTGACTAGTATAAAATAGTTGTATCACAGCTCATATCCTGGGCTGTCACACCTGCTAGCAAGAATGAGCAGAAATAACTCCTACATCTGTTATGTTCCGTTGGTGTTATCCGGACCAGTGATCTGCTAGGTCACTCCAATCCTTGATTCTGGGAGCCAGCCTTACCCTGCTCTGCTGTGAGAACCCCCACTCCTGGGCTGTTCACACACAGCATCTGGCATGGAAGCTGCTCCTTGGATTGTGCAACCGAATGACACTAGCCAATATCTCCAGCTCCAGACACAACCCTAGGAACCTCCATCTTGCAGTGTCTAGTTATGCCCGCTGGATGCTGCAAGCTTATATGAGTTCATCAGTTTAACAAAGAAAGTGATATGCACCAGGCTTGTTATCTCAAATCAGATGCACTGTTTCAAGTAGAATAAACAGACAAATTTATTAACTCCAAAGATAGATTTTTTTAAGTCAAAGCATAACAAGTTGGATTTGGTCAAGTGAAATAAAAGCAAAATGTATTCTAAGCTGATCTTAACACTTTCAATGTCCTTACAAACTTAGATGCTTCTTACCACAGGCTGGCTGGTTGCCCTTCAGCCAGGCTCTCCCCTTTGATCAGCGCTTCAGTCGCTTGGTGGTGTTGTCTGTAGATGGAGGTGGAAGAGAGGAAGAGCATGGCAAACATCTCTCCCTTTTATCATGTTCTTTCTTCCCTCTTGGTTCCCCACCCCCACCCCCACCAGAGTCAGGTGAGCATTACCTCATCATAGACCTAAACTGCTCAAAGGAAGGGAGATGAGTCACTCGCGAGTCCAACAGATCCTTTGTTGCTGCCTAGGCCAGTGTTCTTTGTTCCTGTGAGGCTGGGCTGGGTTTGTCCCATACATGCCCTGATGAGGTGTGAACTGCCCCTCTGCTCTTGGAGAGTTTTTGCCTGGGCTTGCTGTAAGCCATGAGGACACCTTTTCAGCCTCATAACTATATACATGAAATTAGATCCTATAACATTACTATAACAACAATGCTCAGTGCATCATGAGCCTTCTGAAGACACCCAACATGACAAACTTTGTGTTAGATACCACACATTCATATTATGAGGATGAACATGGGGGTATAGCATGTTCCCCCGAGGTACAGAGCATCACAACATCTTTAAGAAAGGTTCTAGCTTGAGTCTTAGGAGAAGAAGAGCCTTGCATTCCTATGTAGGGTCTTCAGATCTGACACGCTGTTGCAGTATAAAATTGGTCCTAAACAGACCATAGTCAGGTACGTCCACTGAAGAAGAAACACAAGCAATAAACATACAGTAATTATAGTCACAAGCTACTGCTAAGAATTTCTCATCATCTCACTAGCTAGAACAACATTTATCTAGGCATATGTTCCTGGGTTCTAAAAGGAGATGAAAAGTTCTTGTAATGTGACCACCTGTGTTCTCAACTCATTGGTGAAAATCCTGGTAAAACACTCTACACAGAGGAAAATAGTATGCAGTTAACATGACAATATAGGTATTTTCAACTGTATAGCATCTTCCATATGAAATTTTCAGTGTATTTAATACTCATATTTGTATTCATCTTCACCACACCCCAGTATGGTAGGACAATAGGAACTGCTATCTACATTTTAAGGATGATGCACTTGAAGCACAGGCAGGCCATGTTCATCCATGGTGTAAATCCATTTACTTCAGTGGATGAATCTGGCCCAGAGAGATGTATGTGATTTGCCTTGTAGAAAAGCACTTCAGTGAATATGCAGAGGCAAATTGCAATCTAATATATAAAGTTTTTAAATATTTTCCCCTTTTGTTTAGTTTGTTGATCAAAATACCCCAATAAATAAAAAGCTGCTACATTTGGCAATATGGTCACAGTATAACACTATGTATTTTCCATATAAAGACTGCCAAGTCAACTGGCTAATTATTATTATTTTCACTTTTGGTATTAGAAAAGCATCTCCAAACAAACAAGAGACTCCTGTTGTTGAGCACTAGATCTTCCTTTGAGGATTTATAGATCAAATTAATTAGCAGATGGAACAGGAATCATTGTCTAACAGTTTCCAGTTCCACATTAACAATCTGTATTTTGGTGCTAAATCTCAGGAGGCAGCACTGCTATTTATGGTTCTATTTAGGGCAGGACTGCTCCTTCTTGCCTGCTCCACCCTGAATGAAAACGCCAAGATAGCCCACAAGATGAGGTGGGTTGTAACAAACAAGATGTCCTGGGTAATGCTAAACTCACTGCTGGTTTTTAACATTTTTATGAACTTATACCAACATTATTTTTATTTCATGACTAAAGCATTAAAATATAATAAAAGGAGTTTCAGGGGAAATCAAAATGTGGACAGCTTTTTAATACTAATTAATTAAAACCAAACTTAGAATTATTTACAGGAAGCTTTTCTAATGTCCCATTTCCATTGATTTAAAATTCTTAGGGCATGATTCTGAGTTACAAAATGGCCATTTCAAGCTACTCTGGCAGCATAAAGGGATCCGGATCTTGAACTGGGTGGAAATAGTCCCCTAAGAATATATAGTGTACAGAGGACCTCCCTGATTGGTAGAGAGCTGTGAGAAGGGCTCTACACTGGCCCTGCTTCCTGCCCCCTGCTCCCTGTCAGAGAGATGTTAGCTGCCTAGCTGGACTGCACTGCACTCTGGCTATTCCCTGCTTCCCAGGAAACACAGGGATCCATAAAAAGCTAAATGTAAATAAGAGGAATTCAGAAGCTGATCTAACTTATGCCAGGAATGAGCAGGGCCTAGCACTCAGGAAGTGCAATGGTGGCCTAAAGTCACATTTGTCCCTTGCACTGGGTTCCTTTCACATGGTGCACCCTGGGGTGGGCCCTTTTACCCACCCAGGCCTCAGACTGGCGACATCCAGGTATTCCATCACACCAGTCCAGTCATAAGATGCTTAACCCTCTGGATGCACCATGGACAGTCTGCCTTTTCTAGGGTTGTCCATGACACAAAAAGGAATTAATGCAAATAAATTATCCTAGAGGTGGGCCATGGTTGTCTTCCTTCAGAGAGGCTTTGTCATAAACAGATAGCTAAGGGTTAATGTTTCTTTTACCTGTAAAGGGTTAACAAAGGGAACCAAACACCTGACCAGAGGACCAATCAGGAAACCGGATTTTTCAAAGTGAGGGAGGGAACTCTGGGTTGTGTTTGTCTTTGTTCTATCTGTCTGTTTCTCATAGCTTAGAGGAAGACTTTTTTTTTGCTTCTCCTCAAGCTCTTTCTACCTTTGTTCCAGGTGAGTACAAATGAAAGAATAAGATTATATGGTATTTGTTTTTACATGTGGGTAGTCGCTGAGTGAAATTGGATATTTTGATAAGGCTGAGTATTCATATTGCTTAGAATAGCCTTGTTATTGTACTGATGCTGATCATATGTGTTTTCGTGTTCTTTTTTATATAAGCTTCTTTAAAAACTTGGTTGATTTCTTTTCTTAGTTAAGCAAGGGGATAAGAATCTCTGTGCCAGGAGTTAGCTGTCTACTCAGGGAAAAGACTGAGAGGGGGAGAGAGAAGAGAGGGAAGTTAAATCGTCCTCTCTGTTTTGTTTCAAGGGAGTGAAGCAGGGAATCTCTCCTAGATCCCAGGGCAGAAAATCTGGAGGAAGTTAAGGCAGAAGGGAAGTGGTTATTCCCTTTGTGGAGCGCCAGGCGGCTCTTGAGCTTGGGGGCCCCAGGAAAGGTTGGGAGACCAGAGAGTTTATCACGTACTCAGATCACGTGATTGGTGCAGGAGAATAAATCCAAGCTGGTAATTAAGCTAGGAGGTTCATGCTAAGCACCCAGATTTTGGACGCTAAGGTCCAGATTTGGGACAGAGGCTTATTACAGGCTTCTGTTAAGCTGTGGCCCCAAGTAGGCTCAAATGAAGAAATAGTTCCAACAGAGGCAGTTTAGCACCTTATAGGCCTGCCTGTCTGTCTGTCTGTCTTCCGGGTGGAGCAGCCAGGCACCGGTCATCCAAGGAACTCTTGCCTTCAGCCTACCCTCTCTTCAGGAGCTGAAGACTGGAAGTCATTAACCCTCAATTGTCAAGTGTGGGATTTGTATACCCTACGACAATCCCCCATTCCCCACCACCATACACACATGCACCCTGTTCCTCCTCCCAAGTACAGTAATGGAGTATTGGAGTCAGATCCCTTATTTTTTGCTCTCAGTAGTCATGAGATGTTGGATGTTAAATAGTACTGGTCCAGTATCAGAGGGGTAGCCGTGTTAGTCTGGATCTGTAAAAAGTGACAAAGAGTCCTGTGGCACCTTACAAACTAACAGAAGTATTGGAGCATAAGCTTTCACGGGTGAATATGTCTGACGAAGTGGGTATTCACCCACGAAAGCTCATGCTCCAATACTTCTGTTAGTCTATAAGGTGCCACAGGACTCTTTGTCTCTTAGTACTGATCCAGTACATTGTCTGTGAAATGCGGAGCACTCTCATTTCAAGGTGGGATATGCTGCACTTTCGCTTTTTTTCTCTCAATGACTCCTTGTGTATTCCCAGCCATTTTGAGAGCCTCAGGCAAGAAGTTGTACGGTACCTGAGTAGGAGACTTCCAAGGAGCACCTAGCTTCTTCAGGAAGTTGTGTTGGTGGTTCAATAGATGGCATTCTTCTCTCTGTTAGTACCAGGAGGATGGATAGCTTTGTGGTTAAACTCTATCACCGGGATCACTATCTGAACTTGGGTCACTTCTCTTAGAGTATTTCAAACTACCTCAGTTTCCCCAGTCTGTGTTTAAAAAAAAAAAATAAAAAAGGGGTTAAGAATAATAGTTTTCTATGACATAACCAAACACTGTGTGCGATACAGAAATAGAACTAAGATCTTTCATAGAAGACTTTTCCCTTGTAAAAGTCAGCCATCATAATAGGAAGCTTAGAAATCTTAGACACTGTAAAATTAATGCTGTTCCCAATTTAATGCTGAGAATTCCAGATTGTAAGACTTCTAGCTTAATGAAATTTAGACCTATGAGAAGACTGCATATATATATATATATATAGAGAGAGAGAGAGAGAAAGAACAGGAGTCAAATATGATCTCATTTATACCAGCAAACACTATGACCTGAACATGGTTTCTTCTGAAGTCAATTGCAGAATTTCCATTGACTTCAGTGAAAGCCAAATTGGACCCTTAGTGGAAAATGTACTCATTTGGTATTTTAAATGTGTGACAATAAGTACCTATCCTGCGCAGAGACGTGGACATTTTCATTTCCAAAGGTATATATACATTTGACTTTACATCACCTTTTAATGAAATAGTCTCTTGTGAGGTTTTTTTTCAATTTACAGAGAAAATAAGAGGTTTTTTGGAGGCTGATGATTTGAACTCTCTTAAATAATTCACTGTCTTGTAAGTTAAATCAGTGGAATCCCTAGCTGATTTCATTCCAGCAGTTTACAAGGATAAAGAGCTATATTAAATCTTCAATTCTAAACTCTATGGTACTAAAAATTAGCATTTTTATAAGTCTCGTCTTCTTCCACTAACATGGAATAATTTCACCAAAGTTAGAGATTATGGGCAAGACTTTTGAAAGAGCTCCCATCCCTGCTAGACACCTAAACAAGTTAGCTTTGTTTTCAAAACTGTCAGCACCTGGTTGTTCTGATTGGAAATAGCACATAAAATAATGTATGAGTCTAAATGGGAATTGAACTGTTTTAAAAAACTGCAATTTTCTTGCTTTATAAGTGTGTCTGTAAAAAATGGGAGCAGCTTTTTCATGATGCACTCTGAGTACGAGCTGGGCTGGTCATGCGATAGAAATCACCTGGTTTAAAACTTATGGTACGTCTGCTTCTTTATTGACTCAGACTACCTGCTGCAGGGCCAACACCCTGTGCTCTCAAAGGCAGCTGAATCTGATCTTCCTCTACTACCACTTCCAACCTGCACTTCTCCCCATGTCAATTTCTTAGCTACCCAAACAGCCCCTTCCCCACCCCACTCTCACTAAATTCAACCTCACTCAAGCTCCAGTCTGGTGATGTAGCCATGTCCTACCACTAACTGAATTATAACCCTGTGACTATACGGTTAGGTATGATATCTCCTCTTGGCTGCCCCCTATCCCATGCCCGGTCCTATCTTCTGCTTCCTCTGGTCTCCCCCATTACACCTACCACCTCACTCATTCTAATGAGAATAAAGTTGGAATCTCAGGTGAAATTCCATCATGATGCCAGTTACTTCAGAAGTGAGGAATTTAAAAAAATCCCCTATTCATCCACTGCTCGAATTTAAAGTAGACTTCCCATTGGTGTTCTGCCCACACAATCTTAAATTGGGACTCCTAGATGGTACAGAGTGGTTCAACTGCATTAATGAAACTATTTTTTCATAAATATCCGTAGGGCTTCCATGCAATGCTCGTATCTTTTTTATGCTTTCATAAAGGGAAGGTTGTAAAGTAATAAATTAAGTCATTGGGCTGTCTTGTCTTTCCCTAAGAAACTGAGATACCATGAAAATTCTTGGTGGTCATGTAGTAACATTTGACATGCTCTTTGAAATACTCTAAGAGAATCCAAAAACATTCCTATCCGAGTTGAGTTCTGCAAGCAACTTTCAGACACTGCACTATAAATCTTTGAAAACCCAGGACTGTTTCTGTAATGAGCTTAAAAAACAAAAACACCTTATAAATCAGCAAATATTTTCAGAGTAATGTTAAGTACCCCAAGGTTAGATTGTGCCCTTTACGCATTTCCCATAGAGTAACAGGCAGTACACAGTGGTATTTCCCCAGAGAGAGCACAGGGAGGCATTTTGTTGTCTGAATACGTTTTGGACCTCCCAAGTGCACAGAGTTTTTGGAGTGCAGCTAACTACCCTCCGTGCACCACCCAGCTCCGCAGGCCAGGGCATTGGAAGATGGAGCCATGATCCTGCCTCCTTCTTCACCACACCAGACATGGGACTGGAATTCTTACAAATCTTTTGCATGCACACACAAACCCCTGCCCCTCCCCCCCACACACAATGTGCCCCCATACAAAGGGCTACAAGAATCTGGCCCCCAGTCTACAGAATACTTCTCCGTGTTAATGTGGATTTAGCTCACAACTTTACAAACATTTTTATCCTGAAGGAATAAAAATATCTTGCCTAGTAAAATTTCAAAGTACATTATTTCTTTGTACACTCTAATCCCTCTGCATTACTGAGGACAAATCATGTCTAGAATGGGTTATTTCCTCATCCATAATGCTTACAAACTATATTGAAATCTTAACACACCATTTTCATGGCTTTAGACTGTGTCTCTCACAGAAAGCTTACGTTGGCTTCCTTGGAATCAAAGTCATGTAAAGTGTGCCATATGAAAACTTTAACTAGCAATCATTAATGGCCAAGAGAATAGCTAACCATATTATGTTGCAGCCTTCTAAATGAAGGCCTCTACAGTTCATGCTCTGATTAAAATGCCATCTTGGTCTTTAATAGGGAAAATTTGATAGTTTAAAAATAATCAGAAATGTACACCTGGGACTTTGCATTAGGAAACATTTAGAGAAATCATAGATTACTCGTGGTCATGGAAAATAACACAGATGGAATCTGGAAATAAATCCTTGTTTCTTTGGGCCTATGTATCATCCCCAGCAATAACTATTCTGCAAGTAGAACTCAATGAACACTTCTTCTCAAGATTGCATATAGCAGAATAACATCCACTCTCCCGAGCTGCGCTGGCTGTGCAGTGCTCACAGGAGAGAAGTGTTACAAAACTTTATTTTTGTCAGTAAGTTATTTCCTACCACAACCATGTTCTTTAAATGCTATGGGATTCTTCCTACTCCTGCTGCCAATAACAGGCAAATGCCACTCATCTGTATATCTTTCTCTCTCAAAGCATAATATGTGATCAGAAGAATCCTAGAAGATCTCAGCTCCTGGATACATAGCTAACTCAAATCAAGCCTGGTGAAAACAAAGTGATGCTCGGAGTGAAAATGCTTCGAAAAACTAATTGGGACACTATCTCTTGCTTCCACAAAGTGTTTGACACCCAGAGATAAAGCTCAGACAAGGGGATTCAGCTGTGGAACTAATTTCTGGAGCAGATTAGATTAATCCAGAGTCTGATCATGCTAGAAAACCTTTTTTGATCAAGCATTGCTCCCATAACCAAAAGGATTTATACTAGAACAAGTTGGGAATTTTCCAACTACATGTCTTTTCATCCGAAAATGCCAGTTTGTTGAAACAGAACTGTTCACAGTAAAGAGTCACTTTTGATGAATCTCCCAATTACATTTTTTTTAAAATCGTCAGAACATACCAGTATCATGAGCCAGTTTAGCAAACAATGGCTGTGAGCGACATGGTCTTTTAGATCTTGGTGTCAGCTGCAGCCACGTGTGATATTGAATTAATGTGCAAACAATATGAATACACACACATGCACACATAGCGTATGTGTATCTTCAAAAAGGTTTCATACCTGTTTGAAATTTGTGGAAATACTTGCTCTATTATGGTATTTTGGTATCACCCTATTACTTTTAATTAATGGCAATAATGTATATAATTATTCCACTTCAAATTAAAAATATGTCATAGGGAAAGCTATCAAAGAAATGAACATGTATTTAATGAATTCACACAACTAATAGTAGTTTTAAAACATTTTTTTTAAAACTGTAATGCGAGAAACTTTTCCAAAACTCTCATCTCTGTGGAACAAACAGAACATCCCATGGTTTAATAAAAACGCTATGTATATATCTTTATTGTAAGTGCTTTCACAAAGGCTAATCCCATCAGTACCTGTGCATTACAGAGATCTCCAAGATGAAGTCAATTTTATGATTTTGTAAAATAACTGGCAGCACTGAAGAGTGAACCAACCAATTATGCCCTGAAGCAACCAGTATGACTTTGAATAGAAATAAGGCACCGAAGGTTTCTTTAATACAATATTTCAAAGTGCATATGAAGATTTGCTCATCCTGTGAATGTAGTCAGTTTTCATTATACTGTGTGGGATATTGTGCTTAAATAATTGTGGACATTTTATGCACATGCTGCATATATTCTGGCCTATAACAGTGATCAAAGAGGCTGCATGGGCCACTGGAGATATCTCATGGTATTGATATAAAGCCAGTAAAGAAAAAGTGCAAGCAAATAAAACTCACAGAAAGTCACATATGGCTAATAACAACTGTGTCTTCCTGTCACCTCTAGATGAGAATGAAGGTTGTCGCACAAAACAACACTCACCCTCTGCTTGATTGACTCTTAGGAAACATATTCTTTAGCAGACACATTATACCATCTGCCAACTTTGATAACTAGTCACTATCAATACCATGACAGTACTGAAAATCTACTGTAGAGAGGTTATAGCCCTTCTCTACTAACCCAGAATTCATTATTTTGATGAAATAACTGTTAATTGGTGCTAATAATATCCTATCTTTCACAACAGAGCTAATACGTGGACAGCAGTTATTGCAGTGATGCACTGAGAAGTTGCATGTAACAACAAATAAATGTTCTTCTAGTGGTAGAAGCCTGTTCCATATACTTGTTTATTTGTGTTACCTCCCAAAACCGAGGCCTGTTTCCTCAAGGGTGTCTCTTCTGTCAGCTAGATTCAGAGACTTTTCAGGCCAGAAGGGGTCATTATGATCAAGTAGTCTGATCTGCATAGCCGAAGCCACAGAATTTCACCAAGTGGTTCCTGCATCCAGTTCATAAATAGTTTAATACATATGAATAATAGACTAACAGTAATATAAATATCTAGCTTATGCAGGGTATTTCTTGTCTCTTTGCCAATGTTGACTAAGTAATAGTCATAACACCTCTGCAAGGTAGGGAGATATTATTCCTATTTTACTATGAGGGAACTGAGACACAGGTAGGATAAGGGATGTCCTCTCTAGTGAGTCAGTGGCAGTCAGAATTAGAAAGTCTATGTTCACTGTATCCCTTCCTATGCCCAGTCTCTTAGACTACACTGTTTTCCCTTCAGTTTATGCAATACCTATTGTTAGTACTAATCTGTGGACAGCTATGATTGCAGTGACAAACTGAGCAAGTGAAGACCCTTCATCAGAAATACACTCCCATTGATCACCTCCTGTATAAAACCTGGGGCTGTTAGCTCCATGGTATCACACAAGTAGGGAGCAGCCTGATCCCACTTTTGTGGCTGAATATGCTAAAACCAATTTCTGGAAACGCACTGATAAAGCCAATACAGATCACTAAATAGAGGTGTTAGGTCCTTCTGAATAACTGGGACCAGGCCCCATTCAGAAGGAAAAGATTACAGCTTTCTAACCAAATGCACATCTAAAATATCACCCTTTGGATTGATCCTGTTACCCTGAATTTCTAGGGGAAAGTGAGAATCCAATGCAACCCTAAGGTTGTGAACCAGAATAGGAAATGGTTCAAATGAGTGGACTCATCCTTCAAATGAGTGGGCTGAATCTCCACCCTAGATCTCACAGACAAATGTTCAGGTGGGGACTTCAGGGGAGAGAATCTCTGTGAAGACTCCCATGAAGAATTCCTCCTGTATGTGTGTGTCTGTTTTTCTCTCCTCACATGGAATAGGCCCAGGTTCTGTTCAAAACCAGGCAGGTCTGCAGGGTTTCACAGGAGGCCTCCACACCATCACTGTCTCCCTTTCCTAATAGCGCCACTATGTCTCTGGCTGCACAGCTTCATTGAAACCACATTACCAGGGTTTCCCCTGTCTGCAGCAACTTCTGGAATTCATGGGTTGGGGACCTCCACAAAACAGATAATAAATCTCTTAGGATGCAGTACATTTTTTGGCCTAAGCTCCTTAGGACTGGAGGGAAGATAATATATGTCCATTCCTGTGAGGATCTGTGTACTGTTTCTTTAAATCTGAAGCAGGAGGCCAGGCAGAAGCTCTCTTGTGAGAAGTTGGGGCTGGGGAGAGAGAGAAGGGAGAGTAGTTTTCAGGAAATTGTTTACTTATTCTCGTAACATTTTGTGTTCGACTCCAGAAAAAAGCAACACTTTCTGTGATTTGTCATCATTGTCACATGACACCTCTGGACCTCCCATGCACACCTGCCCTCTCCCTTTCAAGAGTATTGACAAGGGCCTTCTACAATTTCCATAGGCAGAATAGGCAGTGTGATAGGGGTAGCTGACCTTACCACTGCATGAGGGAGGTGAGATATCCATATGCAGAGGGAGCCTCTCTGTATGTTAAGCTAGAGAGGATGATCCAGACCTTGGTCATTTCTCTATTTTTACAGCTCACAAGCATTATTTCAGTTTTCGCCATTTGAGTGTCATTCAAACCCTGATCCCCATTAAATGTGGAAACCCTCAAGTTTGTTAGTAACTTTTGCCTTTGGGAAAATTTATCTTTTATAGTCTGTATTTTTTATTTAATATGCATAGAAATAAAATCAAAATGGTATTTATACCTAGGTGTTAGTCTGCTATGGGTCCTGAAGCTCACTCCCATACAATAGGTTGTTTTCAAGTACATTTGTGTATTGCTCGCTTACCCCAGCCTCTTTATTTTCTCTTTTGCAACTAAAGAAAATAATAATGTGTGTTCTCTGAGTTCCCTTATTCACAAGTTTTCACTTTCCAGAGCCCCTAAAATGAATAAAGTAGACTGCAATTCCTTTTTTCTTGAGAAATCTAAATTTATAGTATTGATTTTTATTTGTTTTTATTAAAAAGATTTTGAACATTTTGCAAACAATTTCAGTTGAAGAAAACAGTGGGCTGTATTATTTCCTTTGATAATGTTAGATATTGCATCATATCACCACAGGCACTGGAAACTCAGCTATTAATGGGAGCTAGAACACAGAGTGGAGGCTTGTTATTCTGCTAAAGGGCACTGCAACTGGGAGAGCTGACTTAGGAACTATCTAACACCCTGTCACTCAAATCCCTGCCAGTTTATGGTAATTGAGCTCTGATTGAAAGACAGGCAGTTGGCAGAGGAGGCTAATTAATTGAGTGGAACTACAACTGAGGGGTTAATTGGTTGGAAGTATCCCCAGCACCTAGGACTATATAAGTAAACCAGACAGCAGTGCTGGAGAGAGAGCTTGATGGATGGCAGTAGTAGGCAAGCTGGGCTCCTGCACCTGTACCCTTCCCCAGAAGCAAATGGGGGAAGTTGGCTACTGATTGTCAATATAATAAAAGCATGGTGGTGGATAAGAGTGGTTGTGGTCAGTGGCTGAGGTTGCAGAGGACTCTCAGGGGACCACCCCATGACAGGCATCTAATGAACATCAGTCATCACCTGAAGTGCATCCATATCTAAACATGGTTGGGTTAAGCGTGAGTTTGTTAGTCTAAAACTGATTCCTACATATCAGTTTCACATCACTTTTACAGAGTAGGACTGTTTACCTTAACCCCAGTACCTCCCCCTAGCTGTTGTCACATCCACTCAGGAGTCTCCATTTTGGTGTCATTTCCCAAGATAATGTTCATTTATGAAGCCTGCTTCCAAAGACCCAACTAGTAGCAACCTAGACACTGCAGTATCATTGAAAACAAGTTATCCATATCCATTTAATATATAGTACTGAAATAACAAAAGCCGCTACAATGAAATGAAAGGTTTTGTGAGAATGTATTTCCTTTCAAAATGAGAAATGGCGTAGTCCAAAAAACCATTTGCTTCATAATGCAAGGCGCCTCGTGCAAAATCATAGGTTTAGAAATGTTCAGCCAATCAAGCAATAGGATTGGCTGAACATCCCTGAGTGCTTTTATAATTTAGGTCATAAGGTTTAATTAGCATATTACAGTTTGGGTAAATGAACAGTACAGAGATGCCAAATCCTAAAAATAGTAGCATATAAATCTTCCTGCTGTGGTGCACACATGCAGCTGTAAGATAACTGATGGACTGAAAATGCTGCCTGAGTATAGCATTAGGATTCTAAACAGCAGAGGAACAGCAGAGGAACTCCACTAAACAAATTGCATAGGTCAGCAGAAATTTATCTTGTTTCTTCTGTGGTTGTAACTCGTTCCTTGCCAGCTAAACCACATAAAGGAGCAAAGGAAGCAATGAGTGCAAGGTAAAGCAAAGGGAAGGGAGTGACATGAAAAAGAAACTTAAAGAGATTTATTTAAAAGAGATGTATACAAAAGGTACAGTACTTTGAAACTACACTGCTCCTTGAGAAAGAGAAGATGTAAAATAAAAGAACAGCAATAACTAGTACATGGGGGCCGGGAGGGCGGATGATGGCCTGTGTTTCATTTCACTGTGTTTTCTGAGGTATTCTCTCAAATATAAATTCTTAATCCTTCTCAGTACAGTGGACATAGCACTTCTACTCAAAGAGAAGTGGAACATAAAGCCGAACAGTGCATTCCTTCAGCAGTCATTCTGACAGTTTTTAGAACACCACCCAAAACAAATGTTTTCTTAAGAAAGAGGATATCAGGTTGGACTAGCAAATCTCTCTCTCTCTTTCTCTGTCTCTGGGCCCTGGCTCCATCTGAATAGTGCCAGCCCAACTTTCTGTCTTCCCATCAGTGCTACTGATGGTATTGCCAATACTATGCATTCAAAAAATCATGAGACTGTCTTTTAAAATAATGATGTAAAGGCTAGGAGACCTAGAGCAGAGGTGGTAAACCTGAGCCTGAGAAAGAGCCAGGATTTACCAATGTACATTGCCAAAGAGCCACAGTAATACATCAGTAGCCCCCCATCAGCTCCCCACCTCCACTGCTCCCAGTACCTCCCACCCACTGGCAGCCCCACCGATCAGCTGTTTCGTGGCATGCAGGAGGTTCGGGTGGGGGAAGGAGCGAGGGCATGGTAGGCTCAGAGGAGGGCGCAAGAAGGGGTGGAGTTGGGGCAGGGCCTGTGGCAGAGTCAGGAGTTGAGCAGTGAGCATCTCTTGGCACATTGGAAAGTTGGCGCCTATAGCTCCAGCCCCAGAGTTGGTGCTATACAAGGAGCTGGATATTAACTTCTGAAGAGCCACATGTGGCTCCAGAGCCACAGGTTGGCCTGCCCTGACCTAGAGAGATGGAACTCACAGCTCTCTCTATAGGGGACAAAGGGAACAACCAGCTCTGGCCAATCTCATTTAAATGAATTCCACCTTCAGAATTTTGATGCTTTGGTTGGAATTTATTTATATATTCATGTGCTAAAGAGATAATAGATTATTACCATTAGTATACTTATGAAAGAGCATAGGAATTGTGTAGGATAGGCCTGGGAGTGAGGGGTCAGCCTAAGAATATGGTACTAGACTTTGGTTGGAAAACAAAATGCAAGCTCTATACATGAGATTAGTTCGAGGTTTTGATCAGAAGTGCTAAGCAGAGGTATAGGGCCATGGTTTCAGGGGCGGTTCCAGGCCCCAGCACACCAAGCGCGTGCTTGGGGCGGCATGCCACAGGGGGTGCTCTGCTGGTCACCGGGAGGGTGGCAGGCAGGCTGCCTTTGGCAGCGTGCCTGCAGAAGGTTCACTGGTCCCGTGGCTCCAGTAGATCTCCAGCA
This sequence comes from Chelonoidis abingdonii, assembly GCF_003597395.2. Taxonomy (NCBI): domain Eukaryota; kingdom Metazoa; phylum Chordata; order Testudines; family Testudinidae; genus Chelonoidis; species Chelonoidis abingdonii. Next base: position 102,063,900 of record NC_133770.1, on the reverse strand, counting down.
GGCGTGCCTGTAGAGAGTCCACTGGAACCGCAGGACCGGCGACTGGCAGAGCGCCCCCCGCTGCCATACTTGGGGCAGTGAAATGTCTAGAGCCGACCCTGCATGGTTTGGGTGCGTTTCCTATCTTGAAGTTGTGGCTTGTATGAGTTAATTGACTAGACTAGCAGTGCTGCAGGCTTTGCAATGAGGATTAACTAGAGCAGTGGTGGGAGTAACAGAGCTGAGCTGACTTTGCAGTGAGAACCAACTGGACTATCAGCAATGTAGAGCTGACTGCACAGCAACCCGACAGATGGTGGCAGTCTTAAATTGACTTTGTAGTGCCTCAGAGAGGTGTAGCCTCCCGCTTCAATGGGTCCACTATGCTAAAATGCTGAGGGGGCCTTGATTACCCACAAGAACACCCTCTGCTCTGGTACAACAACCGCAGTCTTGGCCTGGTATGTAGCAGAGACCTGAGGGGAGAGTGCGGGGACCTGGAGAGAGACTCTGCCCCACACTCTCACCACCACGGCAGCTCATTTCCTGCAGGGTTGGGCCCAGCTCCCTGCTCTGGGCATTGCAACCTGACACGTGGGATCACAGCCCCTCAAACGTCTGGCCCAGTCACCCTCTGTTGTGACGGAGGAGTGGCCAGGCCAAACCTGTGAGGCACTGCAACCCCTTGCACCAGGTTACAACACCTAAAGCAGAGAGCAAGGCACAGCCCTGCAGCACAGGACCCACTGCTGTAGGGTGAGTACAGGGCAGGATCACTCTCCAACTATCCCCTGCGTCCTCCCCTCCACACCAGGCCAGGAGAAACATATGTCTGCCAGTTCTTACACTCTTGGTTTAATAATTTCTGTGGGTGCAACTGAGCCATGAATCCACATTACCACCACCCCTGCAGCACATGGCCCTCTAAGCCAGCAGAAACGGAGCTACTTTCACAAAACTGCACAATCTGATAAAGCAGTTGTCTCTGGATTGGAGGAGACCTACCTTTCAATTACAACTGAGACCAGTTGGAGAATTACTGACACTAACTGATGAACTAAGAGTGACACTGGTTTTAGGGGGGTGGCTGCCATCACATGGACAATTAATATTAGTAACCCTGGGACTGACCAACTTTCTCATGCACTGATTTGAGCTCCTAACTTTCTTGCATGCAAACAGATGTACTGAGTTTTCATGTTTCCCTTTTTTGCCAAGCAAAAAGATATTGTGGATCCATATTCCCATGGCTTTCTGAGTGCTTGTGAAGGGGAAGAACTACCTGGACAGGTGAGCAGGGAAGTTTCACTTTAAATTCCCAGAGCCAACAGTAGGGCTCTGAGTGGGGACTTAAGCCACAGTTTCTTTTACTTTAGAAAAGGACTTCTGGACAGAGTGAACTTAGCTTGTGTTGCTGCCATTGGCATCTAGCAAAAGGGATAGTATGAGAATTCTTTTTTTAAATGGTAAACTTGGAGTTCTTATACAAGTCTTCTGGCTCTTGAGCTTGTAGATTTCTCATGGTTGCAGAGTTAACTTGGAAACATGGGCTAGAAACACTTTTTTATGAAAGCTGAAGATCTGGCATAATTACACAACTCTTCAGGCTTCAGCTCCTAGAAATAGAAGAGACACACCAAACACCATAGAACGTACAAAATAATTACAAGAGTTGGCAACACTATAGTTGGGTAATGCACACTGTCACAATTCCTGAAGAGGATCAGGAGGTTTCTGCACCAATTTTAACAGAGAGCAAGAAAAACTGGGTCTTAGATAACCTTTTCTTAAGAAAACATTTCTTTTGGCTAATGTTCTGAAAAGTACCACAGCGATTACTGTAGAAAGCAGCTGGTGAAGGGTTAAGCCAAGTGAAAAATGTGCAGTTGGGTTCAGTCACTGATCAGGCCTATCTGCTCTCTATCAAAAGAGAAGGAAGAGAGGAGCAGAGGGCCATTTCGGTTGGCTGAAAGGTGGGGGAAGGCTGTTCTTTTGCTTGAATCCCATGGGCAAGGGACAGAACTTTTATTTTAAAGCTTTGGCTGAATCCTAGTAGAAATAAAAGGGCATTGGGCACATATCTAAACTGTTGTTTTACCATAGGAAGGACAGTTCAGGTGGGAATTTTTGGTTGTGTCCCCAAAAGACTTTAGATGTAGGCCGTTTGCACCTTAAGGGTGTCCCTGCCAGCAGGTATATGGGATCTTGGGGAGCAATTACCACACAGGTGGGGTGCCAATTAATTTCTTAATTAAAGGAAAAAGGAAGTGGTGGGAATTTAACAATAAAATACGAAGGGATGGGGTGTATAGGGTGTTTACAATAGACAATGAT